>NC_137684.1:26055280-26182780 GCF_963989245.1 Nansenia antarctica | reverse complement strand
TGTGTGTGTGTGTGTGAGGGAACGTGCCCGCAGTTGAAAGCCTTAGCTGGAATGTCCACACCTAACCAGAGCTACAGATTTCAATCTAAGAGTACAGATTTCAATCTGACTCTGTCAAGATCACCTAGTTTTATGGTCGTTTAAGCAGAAGCTTTTCAGTCCAAAGCCACCGACAATGAACTAACATATTCAGTGGTATCACGGTCTAAGGCAGGAACTGAACTAACTGTGTGTGTGTTGCCAACATCCATGCTCCTCCTCCAAAATGGAACCATCTGGACTTTGTTTCGAGCACATTTATCTTATTTGTGGGGTTTTGGCAGTGACTTAACTCACCTCGTGAAGAGACTCATTGGCTACCTGGTGTCCACCATCTGGGAAGAAAAGAAAAGGAAGGAATAAAAAGAGGGGAGGAGGAGGTGATTCATGTTTCCTCAGCAGCACAGCACAGCAACTATATAACGCTCAATTGTAACCACATGGCACAGGGCAAGGCAACAGTGGGCCGACGTTGTGGCTAAATACTTCTAAATCACCTCCTCTCCTAATGCCTGCTTCCTCTAACATGACTGATCTGTATCAATGGACCTATCGCTAAGCCACGCCCCGAAATAGAAATTGTCCAATCATATCACAGCAAAAGTCATTATAGGCAAAAAACTCGGGACAAACAACTCGCTAATATCTGATGGGTGAAAAGCTTCTAGACTAAATATTCTTGTCATCTTTAAAAAAAACATCTGTTACTTGTTGTGGTAAATCAGGAATCAGAAATTTGCCAACTCCCGCCATTGTAAGTCGTTGAATGTCATTCAGTCACGGTCGGTCAGTCAGTCACTGTCAGTGAAGCGTTGTTTGTTTGTCCGAGTTTTCAAAGGGGGCGTGGCTTAGCGATAGGTCCATTGATAAGGTCAATGCAAATTGGCACAACATTCACAAAGCTATTTAGAAAAGGAATGGTAGTGATTTGTGATCTATTTTTTGGCTGATGATCTATTGGTTTGATATGATATATAATATGTGATCTGGGGCCAACCACTTCCTCTGGATGAAATTGCAAAATGTACCCATAATTTGTCTCATGCTAGTATTACTGTTAAAGGGCACCAGAATACAGGAATTTACATCTACTCTGTTAAAATGTTTCAGAGGGAGAACCTACCCACATTTGAAATGCTTCCTACGGCCATGTCCTAAATACTCATTTATTAGTCACTAACTTAAGTTAATCCCTAACTGTCAAATAATTCTGGAACACTCACCACCTAGAGTGCCAAGTGTTTTATTATATGTGGTATTTACCAACGATATATATTTAGCAACAATACTGTGAGTAAAGTCACCCATGCCACTCTAGAATGTTAGCAATTCGGGCGACTTTATTCACCCGTGGCACTCGATGAGTTAAGCATGAACCCCTTGTGTCATGGAGGCTGGATGGCTGCTGTCAGATAGTGAATCAGACAGGAGACACAGTGAGTGTTTACCTCCCCGGTGCCTCTTGCCCTTCTGTTTCTCCTGCACCTTCCTGGTGAAGTGTTTGTAGGCCTCCGTCTTCTGGTATTTCTCCAGATCCCGCATATAGCGCTCCTTGTCTCTCTCTGCTTCGTCCAAGTAACGCTGCACACAGAGGAGAAGGAGGGAGGGATGGAGGGAGGGAGAGAGGGATGGAGAGAGGGAGGGAGGGAGAGAGAGAGAGAGGGAGGGAGGGAGGGAAAGAAGGAGGGAGAGAGGGAGGGAGGGAGGGGAGAGTAATAAACAAAAGGTCATACCTTGGGTGTGATTACCATGACTCTAATGTCTAATTAGCTGTTCTGTTAATGATAATTGCTCTTAGAAAATGGATGTTTAACAATCGGATGAGCGTAAATGAATGAAATGTAATGGGAGTTCTGTGAGGGATATAAATATATTAGATTAGATTAGATTCAACTTTATTGCCATTGCAGAGTACAAACTACCAGACAACGAATATGCATTATGTAGAGAGGGGGGGAGGACCGTAGCGGGTGGAGAAATGGAGATAGGGAGAGAGGGCTCATCCAGGGAGGTAGGGAGAGAGGGAGAGATGGAGAGAGGGCTCATCCAGAGGAATTACGTCTTTAAATTATGACCTAATTAAGTCTCCTACAGCGAGAAGTGATGATGACACGATCAGCTAGCTGTCTAAGCTGGGGAAAGGCCCCAGTTCATGAAAAGACGGTGACAGACTACACAGTCACTTTTGTAATGGATTTTTCACATGTACAGTATGTGTGTTGAAGAGTCTGGAGGTTCTGTCCATGAACACAAGGGTCCTTGTGTTCGTGGCCAGTGATGGAATGCAGACTCGTTATCAATGTTGTGACTATGTTGACCCAGTGTACAGTGTGAAATGAAGACCTTGTCCAACATTGTTCCAATGTTCCAACGTTTATGGAATGCGGACTCCTATCGCTGTTGTGACTATGTTGACAGTGTGACCCAGTGTACAGCGTGAAATGAAGACCTTGTGTTCATAAACATTTACGGAATGCGGACTCCTATCGTTATTGTGTCTATGTTGACACTATATCAGAGATATGTCGTGTGTAAGTGGGCACTTCAGTCTACCTTCAGTGGGCTGGGTCCAGCTCGAGTTGTGAAAGACCATTTTATACCTAGATTTAAGGCAAGTTCCTATCTTGAGTCTAATTATTAATCCACAACACTTTAAGGACCTAAGATAAAACAAAGTGACATACAGTGACAGGGTTTGTGTTTCAGGGTTCTGCCACAGTAACAGAGTCTGTCTGTGTTTCAGGGAACAGCTACAGTGACAGAGTCTGTGTTTCAGGGTAGTGCTACAGTGACAGAGTCTGTGTTCCAGGGTACTCCTACAGAGTCTGTCTGTGTTTCAGGGGTACTGCGACAGTGACAGAGTCTGTGTTTCAGGGTACTGCTGCAGTGACAGAGTCTGTGTTCCAGGGTTCTGCTACAGTCACAGAGTCTGTGTTTCAGGGTTCTGCTACAGTGACAGAGTCTGTGTTTCAGGGTACTGCTACAGTGACAGAGTCTGTGTTTCAGGGTACAGCTACAGTGACAGTCTGTGTTTCAGGGGTACAGCCACAGTCACAGAGTCTGTGTTTCAGGGTTCTGCTACAGTGACAGACTCTGTGTTCCAGGGTACTGCAGCCCTATAGGCCTTTGTTGTAAATTGTTTGAGCCTGTGCCGAGGCCAGAGGAGTTGTTTCCATGGCTTCAGAGAGAATACTTTATATGTTTGGGGCTCGTCTGGATGTGTGTGGTTGCTGACAACAGAATGAGGGTCCACTCACAGGGGAGCTGCCGGGAGCAGTTGGCAGACTGTAATAAAAAGAACAGACTGGAAAAAGCCCTCCACCCTGGTTCTAATTGAAAACCGGAGTCATTAGTGCTTGTATCTCCTATGGCCATAATTGTGTGGCCATAGTCCCTGGTCGACTTGTTAAATTCTGGCAACACGTCCCTAGACAATCCAAGACAATGTCTGAATGTAATTTCAGTCATTTGATTGTCTTCATTATGTCTGGGAAAGTGGAGTGGTTTCAGGAACTTTGTTATGCAATTGAAAATCTGTTCATTTGAACCAATTAAAAAGAGAGGCTTGAATGTGAACACTAGATGGTCTCTTGCCTTCTCTACCACAGCACAGCAAAACAATATATTGTGAAATATGTGTAAAAGAAAATCAGGGGGGATGGTGGATTTTATCATATGGGGACAATTTTAGCATCCCCACAGCATCAGTGACTTGGTAAAAATGTCATTGCATGTGTGCGTGCCTCCTCGCCCACAGTATTTTACTCAATATGCGCAAAACTAAATGTTGAAATAGCAGTAATACCACGTTCATTGATAAAATGACATACGGGATGGAAAGGGGGGATGGCGGTTTTAAAAGGGGGATGATTTTGACAGTTTTTTATTTCAGGGGGGGATGCCACCCCTCCTCATCCCCCCTCAACTCTAGTGCTGGTCGTAGGGGTGCCACTCACCTGTTTGTCCTCCGGGGGCAGCTTGCTCCACTCGTTGCCCAGCATCCTGGTGATCTCTGGGAAGGGCACGTCGGGCCTCTCCGCCCTCAGCTGCTCCCGCCGGTCGTTCATGAAGCGCACGTAGCCGGTCAGCGGGGCCTTGGGGGCGTTGCTGTCCTTCACAGGCTTCTTCCTCTTACGGCCCTTGGTCCAGCTGCTGCGTCTGGGCTTCTGGAAGTAAGTAAGTAAAGTTTATTTCTATTTGGTTGTTAAGTCTGACGTCACTTTGTGACGTTTAGCAATTTCCGGGTCCAAAAAAAGATATCCCGCACCAGAGTAACAGTGTACTAAAGCGGTAGAATGACAGTTCAATCGTTTGTTAGACTCAGATCTATTCATACAACAAGTGACAGAGCACTTTCACATTTTTCCCATATTGTCAGGGTCTTTGAGCCTCGGAAAAGCGCTATACAAATATAATGAATTATTATCATTACTGCGGCATTTCGAAGAGAGCGCCTCAACCAACGTTGGACCCGGAAACACGTCACGATTTAACAACCGAATAGCACCTATCACAGACCAGCGGTCACAAAGTGCTTTACACAAAAACATAATTAAAGAGCAAAAGTAATAGCAGGTTAAAAGAAATAGGTAAACAAGTGAAAATAAAAACAAGAAACAAATAACAAGTGTACAACAAATAATAACAAGACACAAAAAGACAGGCTGTTTTGGGGTTAGTCTTGAGCTGTTTTTTTAAATCCTTCGACCGAGACCGCTGATCTAAGTTCCAAGGGAAGAGCATTCCAAAGTTTGGGAGCCACGGTTTGTAATGCTCGATCACCTTTGGTTTTTAATCTGGCACGGGGGTACAACCAACAAACCCTGGTCAGAGGACCTGAGAGACCTACCGGGGCTGTAAGGACGCTTCTGCGGAGGACAGACATTTCTAAAGAGTTTGCGATAGAGTCGGTAACAGGTGAGAGACAGTTTGCAACATTTACGGGGTAGCTAAAATTAGCAACAGCTGTTCTATCTCACCAGAGACTCAACACTCTGGCCTACTGTATAATTGTATAATGCAGTGTGTTACACCTGGATCAAATCACTTCAATTCTGGCCTAGGGGGGGGGGAATCTTAGGAAGGCACTGGTCATCATTTGACCTTGACTAACCTTGTTGAGAGACCAGCCTTTCCTTGTTCGAAAAGCCTGGTGAAACTCTTTGCAGTGATGAGTGACCCCTCGCCACAAGTCAAACCAATCCAATACCTAACGCCTTCATAGACTAGATTTTATGTAGAGAGCACACAAAATTGACGTTTTTCCTTCAGGTTTTCTTCAATGTTTACAAGACAACGCACATAACACCAAGCAATTAATGGGACATCCAAGTGAAAAACGCATTCTCCCATCGCTCTGTCCAGGTCCAATCCAGACCAGATCGGCCAAATAGAAAATTCTCCAGACTTCCAAAGGAGGACGATTTGGAGATATGGCTATGGGAGGCTAGAACTTGACTCGTCACCCGAATACAAGGTGTGTCTTGCATGAACTCATCCGGAACTGTGCAGATTCAAAACCGTCACACAGACAGGTGAGATGGGGCAAAGGGAGGGGGAGGTGTGTGTGGAGGGGTTCTGTGGGTGGCGTTGATTGGGAGAATAACCAACGGACGCTACTATGGGCTTTGGACGCTACTATGGGCTTTGGACGCTACTCCTGCTAAAGGAAGGATTCACTGTTATGTTAACAGCATTAATATGTTGCGTTATATGCAGCTTTCTTCATCTCGCACTCGGGAGTGCGCAATCATTTCCTCTCTCTCACTCCGATTACCCTGTATAGTACTCCCATAATGCCTTTCTGCTGACTGAACTGACTATCACACAAAGTTGCTTCAACAACGAGAGCCAGAATGTAACACCATTCCAGCTTAAAAGATAGCCTACAACATGTTCCACATTGCAGTCTCTCTCTTATAGTTTATCCATCTGTCATTATTACATGTTGTGGAGTTTTGTTTGTGTGTAGTTCCGAGACATTACTGTGCTCCGCACTCAAGAGATCAGTTAGGTTTGCCATCTAAGCACTCGTGTTTAGTATTTGTTTGACAAGCCTTTGCACGCAATAACTGCCTGAAACCTGCGATTCCCCCATTGACCCCACCAGACACTGGATATATTCTCTGGTGATGCTCTGCTAGCCCAGTACTGCAGCAATCTTCAGTTGTTCATCCAGGAAATTAAATGCATGTTAAATTGTATTTAAATATGAAGATTGACGTAGCCAGTTAATAACGTTCCACTTTTTAGCCCCGAAGAACTCTGTAGTTGCTATGGCAGTATGTTTTGGGTCAATGTATTACTGTATGATGAAGCGCCATCCAATGGATTTGGAGGCATTTGCTGGCACCCGAGCACACGATACATTAAAAAGTAACATCATCAATGAAGACAAGTTAAGCAGCTCTCGTGGCAGCCATACATGCCCAGGGGGAGTGCAGACGTTCACTACATATGTTCGTTAGATAAACAACTGATCATGACACATGGAAACTGTGGTAAAGGATGTTAATGGCTGCTGAGTGTCATAACAACATGGTAAGTGTTGCGAGGTTGTCTTCGTAAATAAGAAACGCTTCTTTAGACTTAAAACTAAAAGGGACAGAGCGTTTGAGGTGACGGCCCCAAGACTCTGGAACACCCTCCCCCCTGACCTGAGAGACTCTGGAACGCCCTCCCCCCTGACCTGAGAGACTCTGGAACGCCCTCCCCCCTGACCTGAGAGACTCTGGAACGCCCTCCCCCCTGACCTGAGAGCCGCTCCCTCAGAACTCATTTTTAAACGCCAATTAAAGACTCACCTGTTTAGGCAGGCCGGTAGTCACCTTTAGCCATCTTATGTTCCTGTTTATGTTCTGTTTATGTTCTGTTTATGTTGTCCCCTTTTTGTTTTTAAATCATTGACGTTTTGATTGACACTTTTCTTATTTTGGATGTAAAGCACCCTGTGCATCCGTGCTGTGAAGGGCGCTATAGAAATAACGTTTTACTTACTCACTTACTTACTTAATTGACTTCCCTGACTAAATAAAGGTGGATTAAAAATGTCATTAAACAGAAACAGTGGTTGGGGGTCTCACCTCATCACCGTTCCTCTGGCTGCTGTTGTCAGTGTTCGCTCCAGGTGAACCCGTCTGCTCCTCCATAGTCCTCGTCTCCACGGTTACCCTATTAGAAACACAGCAGAGCGGTTAGTGTTGGTTCCAGTGTAGGCGGCGTGGACTTACTGTACTTCACACATAAGTCTAGATACTTTACAGCGTGCGAGACACCAGCTGACACCTTCCCGCTTTCGTTCTGGATTCAGGCCTGCAGACCTCACCTCATGCTAGGCTTATAGACAGACCACTGTCTTTTAAATGAGATTAAGAGATGATAGATTTCGTGTGTATTAGGTTAAGTCCTATTTTTCTAACACCAACCAGACTCAAACCCTGTCAAAACGGGGTTTTGAGTTAAGTCAATCCATGACAAATTGAGGCCTTAAGTTGTACACTGTGTCAGGACTCCAAGAATCATTTAGTTGTATGAGTGCAGCAACCATTCTATTCTAAGAGTGGGCTTAAGAGTGCATACACAGGATAAACACAAATACTAGTGGATATTCCAACAGGAAATAGGGGCCTGAGTGTCTCTCCTTAACTTCTTTCTCTACAGAAACACAGCACAACCTTTTCTTCCTTTACTCCAACCCCTTCCTTCTGCTTAAACGGTCCCTTGCCAGATGGCATTTCCTCTGATAGAAAAGTCTTACATACAGCCAACAAAGTTTGAAAACAGGTGGAGAAACAGAACTCTACCCTACGAGTAACTGATCTCCTGATCATATTTGTAACAGTGTCAGATTATTATTTTATTTTTTTAATTATCTGTCATTCAACATCTTCGACACTAACTAATCTTTAAATCTCACTAAAACGCACATGGCGATATTGTTACGCTGTCAATCCATGAGAGTAGGAATATCCTAAAAGAAAAATAATTATTTAGACCCACCCAATGACCTATCACATTCTCACCAAGTTCTTCTGGTGTGTGTTGTGTATTTGACCTAAAGAAATACTAAAAGTTCCATTCCACAAAACTAGGCTATGTGGGCAAGTTACAGAAACAACAGTATGCCGAAAAGGTTGCTTGGAAAGTGATGCACTATCTATCCTGGATGTGACATGATCACTACCAGGTTTTCCCTATACGTCCAGTTTTAGCAGTGCTTAAGGTGGAAGAGTTTCAACTGAGAATGTTGATGTTGGCTGGCCTGAATGTGTCCTCAAGGCCAACAAAAAATAAATACAGGCTACAGTTACCATGGAAACATCACCATGGAGGACAACTGATTTTGTCTCAATCACAGTAGTAGGTGAGAGTCACACTCAGGCTGTAGTTTACCCTCAACTTACCCAACAGCAAGAATACTCACAAATCAAAACAATAAGAGCTGGCATGAAAGGGGCCATATCAATTCCTTCAATTCCTTATGTGGAAAGGGCAGTGCAGTCGAATTTAGTGGAGTGCCTTCAACACAAGGCAAAGGAAACAGCATGAAACAATTACTTGATTACTGGAGTTTAAATAAATAAATAAATACCTCCTTGCATGTTCAGATAGAACACTACCCAGAGAAACGGTCTTACAGCGCCCTCTGCTGGAAAGATGTTGCCACAGCTCATAAGAGTGCATGTAGGCCTATACAAAGTGCAATACAATCTTTCTTGAAGACTATTATATGGGTGAATCTCCATTGTCTAAAAGTAACATCCTCTCCTTCATCTGCAATGGTGACATAACACGCCTAGGGGGAAGTAACATGGTGGATGCATACCACGCTTTTACCTGTCTAGCTCTGTCCTGTGCAGTGCAGGGAGAGAAGATAAATAGTAGAAAGGGATATGCATCAATATTAAAGGGATGGTTCAGCCTGTGTTCATGATTTGATGAAAATTCATCATGTCTGTTGTCTTTCTAGGCTAGTAAAGTAAGTAAGTAAGTAAGTAAGTAAGTAAGTAAGTACAACTTGATATAGCCTATATAGCGCCCGTCCCAGCACGAATGTACAGGGTGCTTTACATCACAAATAAGGGATAAAATGGGCGAAAAGAAAAGCGCAAAAAGAGATAGGCCTAAAAAAACACACACAAAAAACAGAGCAACACCCCAAAGAGGCAACATAAACAGAACATAAACAGGAACAATAGTGCTGCCAGCATCTCCAGTCATCTGTTTTGTGCTTTGCTAACAGCACCGGCGTAGACTAATAGTTAGCTGCACCCTGACCGAGATGGGAAGGTTGAGGGTTTGAAAATAAGCACTAAGGATAGAGATTTGGGGTATAGCCCTACAACTAGCATCTTGTCAGGGGGGTGAGCGTGCTTTCACCTGGTACAGTTCATTCACAGTTCAGTGCAAAGAAGAGGTCATCAATAGAATTGTGAATCAACAACAGGACTAAACACATCCTCTCTACATCCAAACCGTCCAGTGTATACTTGTCCATTCCTGCATGGATTTAAAAAGCATAAGTTAGGAATCAGAGTTAGGGGGGGGGGGGGGGGAATTAGCCTACTAGGTCAGACATAATGGGGGAGAGAGAGAGAGAGAGAGAGAGAGAGAGAGAGAGAGAGAGAGAGAGAGGGGGGGGGGAGAGAGAGGGGGGGAGAGAGAGAGAGAGAGAGGGAGAGAGGGGGGGGGGGGGGGAGAGAGAGAAATAGAGAGAGAGAGAGAGAGAGAGAGAGAGGGGGAGAGAGAGAGAGGGAGAGAGAGAGAGAGAGGGAGACAGAGACAGACACAGAGACAGAGAGAGAGGGAGAGAGACAGAGAGAGAGAGAGAGACACACAGAGACAGAGAGAGAGGGAGACAGAGACAGACACAGAGACAGAGAGAGAGGGAGAGAGACAGAGAGAGAGAGACACAGAGACAGAGACAGAGAGGGAGAGAGAGAGAGAGGGAGACAGAGACAGAGAGAGAGGGAGACAGAGACACAGAGACAGAGAGAGAGACAGAGAGAGAGACAGAGAGAGCTGTGACGTCACGAGTGTTAATCAAACCAGAGGCGATTCAAATAATAAACGTGTTTTTTAATGCCACAAATCAGCATCCCTCTCTAGTTAACTTCATCAGTGATGAAGACAGACCACTTATGAAGCTATTGTATAACTAGTAAACTAGCTAAGCATTTAAACTGACAGCCGCCAAACTAAATCTCAACAACAATGAACGTAATGAACAACAATGAACGTAACATATAATAATAATAATAATAATAATAATAATAATAATAATAATAATAACATAATATAACATATAATAATGAACGTATGAACAACAATGAACGTAACATTGAACGTAAAATAGTTAGGGGGTAGTACAGTACAGATGGGAAAATAAGTGTTTCAATAAATGCAATAATGCAATATTAGTTTAGCTCCCTACTAGCTCTCCAATCTGCTAAACAAATGACCTATCTATCTAGCTAGCATTATAGCTTAGCATAGTTAGCGTATAAAATGGTTTCCGAAAAGGATCATGGGAAGAAAAGGTTGCTTTATCAATAACATGTCCTAATGACGTTCACCATAGATTATTATACTAACCTGGAACGTTTACTTTTTTGTAAAGGTCCGAAATTATTGTAGAGATGGAGAGGAATCAAAAATCAAAACAATGCAGCAGTAATACTGGAAGAAGATCTAGCAGCAATAAACATAAACAAAAAAGC
The DNA here is from genome assembly GCF_963989245.1 of Nansenia antarctica. Classification (NCBI taxonomy): domain Eukaryota; kingdom Metazoa; phylum Chordata; class Actinopteri; order Argentiniformes; family Microstomatidae; genus Nansenia; species Nansenia antarctica. The sequence continues at coordinate 26,172,023 of NC_137684.1, read as the reverse complement.
ACCACCCGTGTTGAAGGAGCCAGAGAGATTCACTTCCTGGCCACGATGGTCCAGCCCTTCAAAATAAGAGCCCAGTCCTTTTATTAACAATGCATTTGTTTTTTAGAAGTCCTTTTATCTTCTCTTCTTTAATTGTATTATCATACTTGTATTGTGTTGCATTTTATTTAATATCCATTTTATTTAATATCCATTTGACTTAATATCCTCCTGCACTTTACCTGTTCTACACCTGTGAAGCACTTTGCTTCAGCTGCGGCTGTATGTAAATGTACTATGTACATAAAGCTGACTTGACATTTGATTGTGTAATGCATTCGGCAGTATAGCTTTATAACAAGTGCAATTGAAGCTAGTAACGATAGATATTCGCCTCATGCGACTGGGGTATACAATACACATAGTAGTTATGAATATGGCGAACAAATATCATGTATCTGTAATATTATTTTCCCTTCTTGTTTTTAGTATTCTTTTTTTTTTTCTTCCTAGCACCAGGGGAGCCCCCCCTCCCAAATTTCGTTGTATGGTACCTGTACTATATTAATGACAATAAAGACCATTCATTCATTCATTCATTCATCATTCATATTAAGGTTAAGCAATCAAATATAGGCAACCCATTGGCATTGATTCTGATATGTCTTGTAAATACCTCACTGAGAGTAGAATAGTTTTAGCTTATCATTACCAAATAAACACTGTTAACTGATACCATATGTTGTCATAGGAAACGTTATTAGCAAATTAATCTATACAATTTACTATGTTTCAGAAACCATACAAATGTATGCTCCATTGTTTACATTTCTTTGGTGTCCCTATTTAGCCAGTGGCACAAGGGGGCGCCACATCTATATGTAGAAATCATTGAGGTTATTCTAACCATAACTTGAAACAATATAGGCCTACACTACAGTATATACCATTAAAAAACGATTGTATCCAAAGCGACATTGCAGTGTGTACATGTTTCAGTATATATGGTCAAAGCGGAAATCGAAATCCCAACTGAAGCATTGTTAGTGCCATGCTCTACCACAGAGCCCATTATGTTTTATTATTTATTGCTGAAGTTTCCTCTTCCTGTTAAGCTTGATTCTGGCACATACTGGTAAGATTTAGGGGCTTTACATATTACAGGGCCAACTCAAATCAAACTATGCAGGCTCAGATATTTTCTTTTCACATTGTCCTTTCAATACAGTTCAAGCAACGTAATGTGTAACTTTGATGCGTATCAAGGCCAGCACAATAGAGCTCAGCTTGTGTTTTGCGCATGTAATCCCTATTAATGCAATGCAAACGCTATGTGAGATTTACATTTACATTTACATTTCTGGCATTTAGCAGACGCCTTATTTCAAAGCGACTTACAATCGATACATTTGACTAAGCAAGTGAATCATCAATTCACCAGTCGTAGCAGGAAGAGTAATCTAGCTCAGGCCAGGGGGCAGTCATTTTGATAGAAGAACAAAGAAATATGTTTTATTTATTTTATGTTGTTGAACAACGGCTGTGGCGCAGGAGGTAGAGACGCCATCTAATGATCACAAGGTTGGCAGATCAGCGGTTCGAGCCCCGGCTGGCCACATGTCAAAGTGTCCTTGGGCAAGACATTAAACCCCAAAATTGCTCCCAGTGAGCAGGCCAGCACCTTGCATGGCAGCTTGCCGCCATTGGTGTGTGTGTGGATGGGTGAATGAGAGGCCGTTGTAAAGCGCTTTGGAGCAGCAAAAAAGGTGCTATATAACTGCAGTCCATCCATACAATGTTCTTATTTTTGTATTTTTTTATTTAACGTTAAGCCATTGCCCTATTCACATCTGTCATCTCTGCAGATCTCCTCTCTGCCCTTCTTGATGCCAGGCCAGGCGTAGAGAGAGAGACTCCCCACAGACTCGGCACAGCCATTAGCTCCCGACGTCTGGATCAGGACTTGGCCACCTCCTCCTCCCCTCTGACCTCTGACCCTGGGGCTTCATTCAGGGGGCCGCGGCCGGGGCCCCTGGCCAAGCGCTGGCCCCAGGCCCGTGTCTGGCCCAACTGGGACCTGCCGGGGGCTGTAGAGCGACCCTTCAGCATTGAGAGGGAGGTACGATTGCACAGACAGGTCGCAGGTACCACAGCAAACTGTATTTGGCCCCTGGCCAAGCGCTGGCCCCAGGCCTGTGTCTGGCCCAACTGGGACCTGCCGGGGGCGGTAGAGCGACCCTTCAGCATTGAGAGGGAGGTACGATTGCACAGACAGGTCGCAGGTACCACAGGAAACTCAGTATCCGGTCCTCTGTGGCTCAGTTGGTAGAGTATGGCGCTACAACACTTATGTTGTGGGTTAGATTCCCACTGGGACCATATTACACTGTAATGTATGCACTCACTGCAATGTAACTTGCTTTGGATGAAAGTGTCAGCTAAATGGCACCTCTGCCTCTGTGAAACATGGTTGAATATAGCTGCAGTGACACAGAGCACTCACCGCTGATCTGTCTCATTCGCTTCCATGGCGACCAGAGGGATTCTGATAACTACTGTAGGTTGAGAAAAGCATTCAACATGTTACCATTCTATGATACGTAGGGGCAGCTGTGGCGGAGGAGGTAGAGTCGCTGTCTAATGATCGCAAGGTTGGCAGATCAGTGGTTCGAGCCCTGGCTGGCCACATGTCGAAGTGTCCTTGGGCAAGACACTGAACCCCAAATTGCTCCCAGTGAGCGGGCCGGCACCTTGCATGGTAGCTTGTCGCCATTGGTGTGTGAATGGGTGAATGAGAGGCCGTTGTAAGGTGCTTTGGATAAAGGCGCTATATAAGTGCAGTCCATTTAGCATTTCTATCAATATAACTGCAGTGACACAGAGCACTCACCACTGATCTGTCTGAAGAGACAGATAACAAGCTGCAACAGAATTGAATATCTGTGCAGGCATAGTAAATGACTCAAGGATGATTAAACCTTATGAGGTCCTTTTTCCATTTTTCTATTGGTAGTGATATTGTGGAGTCTGATGCAGATAAGATTTTGTATAATTTGGAGAGTTGTTTCGGTGTAGCGATATATTGTATCAATGGGGATGGTATTTTATTTGGATATATTGTAAATATTGTTCTTTGCCTATGTTGAATTTATTGTTTAATTGTTCGAAGGTTGACAATGAGTTATTTGTAAAGAGATGGTGGAGGTGTGTGATCTTATTCTTCCATTTTTTACATGTTATTGGTTGGTTGATTGTTTAAGAGATCTGGGTTTTGCCAGAGTGGGGTTAATGTGCATGGAGTGAGTGTGATATTAATCACCAGGTTTGTAGAGTGTTGGAGATGGTGAGATAGTTAAAGCAGCTGTGTTTTGTGATGGATTTAGAAAGGAAGGGCAGGTCTTGGATTGAGTGGAGCCATGTGGTGATTAGCTATGGCTGGTGCATCTAGTCCTCCTATTTTTTTTTAAAAGTGTTGTCAGTTTTATTCTTATTTTTTTGTTTTCCCAGTAGAACTGTGTAATGAATGAGTCCAGTTTTTTTTAAACCAGTTGGATGGTGGTTGGATGGGGATCATGTTAAACAGATAGGCCTAGTTGTTTTTTGGTAAAACTATAATTTGTATGGTGTTGATTCCTCCGATTAGCATTAAGGGGAGTGTTGTCCAGCGTGTGAGATCATCTTCAATGCTTTTTAACAGAGGTGTATGATTTAGATGGAATAGTTCTGATAGTCTCGGGAAACGTTAATTCCTAAATAAGTGATATTACTAGTGAGAACGTTTCCTGTCTGAGATCTGATATTGGCTTTATTTCCGTAGACTGGTAATATAGTTGATTTGGTCCAATTGATTGAGTAGTCAGATATATTTGAGTTTCGTTACTTCCGCGAGAGAATTGATTGGATTTTGTAGGAATAAGATGACATCATCTGCATAGAGACCTATTTTGTGGGGTGTAGTGGCTGTGGATATTTGGATATGTGGATATGACTTATTCCATTCGGTTTGCTAATATTTTACTAATAATATTTATATCTGCATTGGTGAGTGAGATGGGGCGATAACTTGAGCAGCGCGTAGGGTCTTTGTTCGGTTTGTGTATTACTGAGATAATGAGAGGCGGTAATGAGATTGTGTTTTTGATGTCGTCTACCATTCTGATGAAGAGAGGTGATATCATTTCCCAAAAGTGTTTGTAGAATTCTATGTGGTTTCCATCCATGCCTGGTGCTTTGTTATTGGAGAATTGTGAGTACGTAGTCTGTGCCTATTATCACTGGTTATGTGCAGTACCTGTTCTTGTGTCATTTGTGTCTCATGCTGTGCACCTGTGTTGTTTGTTTTTTGTGTTATTTATGTGCTCCATTTCCCTGCACTCCCTGTTGGTTAATCTCTCTGCTCACTCTATGTTGAGTACCCCGTTCCCTGCCCTGTTGTTGTTTACTACTTAGGTATTTGAGAAAGGTTTCTCTCTGAATGTTTATTTAAAGTTGAGCCTGTCCTTGTTTGCTTAACAGCCTGTTTTGGAGACTGTTTTGGTTTTCTGCCACTTTATGTTGTTGAAGTTTGTTGTTTGTTTTTGCCTGACTATCGTTCTCAGTAAAAGAGAGACTTTATTTTTAGTGTTTGTCGTCATCTATCTGTCCTGCACCGCACCTGGGTCCACTGCGTACACCACAGCCTTACACAGTACAAGTCAAATGACACTTCAGTATGCATACATTCCAAGGGCCTTCAAACTAAGTGAGACAACACAGTGTGACCATGTTGGCCCACCAGGGGAAAAGATCTCAAGAAGGGGGGCAGAATTGACGTCTCCCCTGCAATATGACAATACAACTTTGGACTGTATGTATTCTGTTATTCTAGGACCAGACTCCTTCCTCAGCACTAGGGCCGGACGCTAGTAGTCGATAGTAGCCAACCCAATCAAGGAAGGCGAAATGACGAGACCACTAGAATGTGAAACGTCTACCACAGATTAGGATCGCAATGCTAGTTGCTATTTCAATGTTACTACTGACACAGTCTGGTCATTCGGTCCGCATGTCGGCAACCAATCAAAATGTTCCGACTTTTCTTTTGAAACACGGAACTAAGTTTCAACGTTGTTGAGAATCACATACTGATATATATTCAGTCACATGTGAAAATGCTACTTTTCCCTGTGGTGTCATGGGGTGGAACCTTACAAAGGCTAAATGATAATGACAATTGTGTTGTTAATTATGGCAGATTATACTGTATTGTACCTTTTCTAGTCGTTGTAACTGTTTATCTGACACATTTCAGGTGAATATGATTTCTGCCTAGGCAATCATTCAATCTATCAAATGTGCTTTTGTTTCGTGAAACGTGAGTATATATATAAACGATGTGTGTGATGGGAGGAGTGTCCAACCTGTTGTAAACTGTTCTGGAACCTTGCGAATAACATTATGTCGAGTACCGAACTAACCCCTTCTATCTGTCACAAACAACATAGATCAAACAAACACACCACATACAGTAGGCCTCACTGGACTCCAGGTGATAGACAGAGCGTCTGTTAACGCGGTCAACAGCCTAGACGCACACATAGGCCTTTGATGCAGGCAGCTGTTTGTCACCGACGTGGGTAATCAGGATACGGGGTTGTTTTGCACCGAGCCGCCATGGGGGGTACTGATGTGAAGCGGCAAAGAAGCGAGTGATGTGATTTTTTTTTCCACCTCCGTCTTCAAGCAACAAGACTTCCAAAAAGATTAATTGGAAAGGGATCATGGCGAGCTGTCTCGTTCGCTTCCATGGTGACCAGAGGGATTTTGATAACTAGGTTGATAAAAGCATTCAACATGTTACCGTTCTATGATACTTTTTCTTTTGTATTACATTGCGGATACTGATGTTTGTTATTTATTTATTTTGTGTTGTTTCAATATTAAGGATGGAAAATTATTAAAAAAAACGTTTGAAATATACATGTATATATATATATTTTTAAATTACTTTCCACTTTTTGTCTGTATGCTTTCGGTCATCATCTTACTGTATGATGACTCACCATTCAATTAATTTGGAGGCATTTGCATTTGCATGTACTCCAGCTGACAAGATCTTTCTGTACATTTCAGAAGACATTCTGCCAGGAGCAGACTGGCCATCTGGAGCACAGGCAGAGTTCCTGGTGGGCCGGCTGTGTGGGTGGTAAAGAAAGATGGTAAATAAACCCCCCAAAACATGGCTCCATCTCCCCCATTGGTCCATTAATCTTTTCGTGCACCACAATTGGATCATGAGATATTAGCATATTAACGTTCAAAGCTTCGTTTGAGATGCAGGAACAACAGCAAGTTTCAGGTACAGTATGTGTGTTATGTGAGGCTATCATTTATGTCCCTATTACTAATGCCTATAAATGGAAGTAATATAGAAGACATAATGGCTTATATTAACTAATACGAGTTCCTGACTAACTTCTATTAATTTCAGCGAGACGGCTTCACTCGTAATTCCAACCTCCTCCACTCCTTTACCATTTCCACTGGTAAATGGTAAATGGACTGCACTTACATAGCGCCTTTATCCATAGTGCTTTACAACGGCCTCTCATTCACCCATTCACACACACATTCACACACCAATGGCGGCAAGCTGCCATGCAAGGCGCCGGCCCGCTCACTGGGAGCAATTTGGGGTTCAGTGTCTTGCCCAAGGACACTTCGACATGTGGCCAGCTGGGGCTCGAACCGCCGATCTGCCGACCTTGCGATCATTAGACATTAGACGGCGGCTCTACCTCCTGTGCCACAGCCGCCCCAGATCCGGGTCCGGATGTACTAGAAAAAGTCCTGGGCCATTTTGTAGTCATTCTGCTGCTACCATCAGCAGTACCACCATCAATTAAGAACAACTTAGCCTAATAAATGTTGAATCCTCTCCGCAGAGTTACCTTTCAGACAAACAGCTGTTTATGTGGAAATGATATAGAACCCAATCATTGGTATGTTCATGAGAAAATTATTTCTTGTGCATTGATCAATCTTGTGTCTCAGGTGTGATTGCAGTAGATTAGAACAATACATTTCTCATTGGGAAGAAGATTGCATGGCAACCGATATGTATTAGCCTAATAAAACTTAATTGTAGAAGTCTCCTGTGAGAGGAGCCACAATAATGACTAGACTGAAAGAAGAAAGGCTGAGAACACAAAAGATAACAAACAGAAGGCGGGGGGCCACACAGATAAAAATGTAATTATAACTATATCAAGTCGTGACCTTAGAATTATAAGGTTCTATCTCCGTTTAGGGCAGTTCATAGATATTGAGCGTCAAAGTTTTTACATTCCATTATCTTTTGTGAGATGGAACCTTTGTACTTGATTAATTACTAACTCAAACATTTCAACATTTTAAAAATAACACCACACAGGCATTAATAAACACCTAATGGATCAGATTATGTAAAAAACTCAATTTTGACAAAAATGGAGATAGAACCTTATAATTCTAACGTCACAAAGTACTGTATGTGGTGAATATCCTGGTCCAAGGACTTTAAACAACCAGCTTTAAGCAAATTGTGACCAAATATATAACAACAGAATCAAGCCTCTGATGCCTATGATTGATTTCTTTGATTTCAAATCACAGTATTATCAGTCACACAGTACTCTTAAGTCTCTTGCACTGAATTTGCAGAATGAGGCAGAATGTTAATTCAGAAATCTGGGGCGAATTCATGATTCAGCTATACATTATTCATAACAAAAACATGTTAACTCAATTGTTTGGCCAATTAAAAGTGTGGAATGAGAAATAAACAACATTTACAGTAGAAGTAGCCCTGGTTTGATGTAGCAGTCACCATGACGCGGCTGGAAATGTCCTATTGGGCTAGGGGGGAGAAGGAAGAAAGAAACCTGTGCAGGGTGCAAGGATGGTTTATCATTTTCTGTTTCAAACATTATCTCACCTTTTCATGTTGTGAACGAGGCCCCGGAGTTTTTCATGACCCACTTTTCCGTTATTTATTTTTTTGTGCAGCAGCAAAGCAATTTGTCTACTGTGTGCTTTTGATTGAATCACATCCAAAGGCTTCAATTCAATCAAACCTGCCTCGCAGTATTTAAGCAGTATCGTTTGTTCCAAATATATATATACCCTTTTTTTCTTGGCAATAGAGAGGTTCTGCTACTGTCATTGAATACTTGGCAGACTAGACTCTGTATTCACAGGTAAATGCTTCCAGAATATGACCTTGGACATGGTAAACAAAAGATACTGGTTAAACATGCCAGACTTATGTCTCCCCCTCCCTCCTCTCTCCCTCTCTCCCCCTCCCTCCTCTCTCCCTCCTCTCTCCCTCCTTGGAACACAGGAGCCCGCTGGTGGATGTGTATGCTTCAACCTGTCATGTCCCCAGCCTGTTACGCCAAAGGACAACCAGAGTGACAGCATCTCCATACAACTTGTCAGGGGAAGGGATGTTGTGTCACTGGACCCTGTTTGTACATTGAGGCACATATTCATATTCACACATGTACCGGTAGAGTCCTGCAGGGAAGCCACATTCCTTGTTGTGTGAGAGGACAGCATAGTATGTTCTCATGGGCTTTTCCAAGTTTGGTTGCTTGGGTTGGCTGTTGGGTTGCTGCGTAAGTTGATAAGCTGACTTGTTTATTTCACAACTTCAGCCCCTGGGGATTTAAAGCACTCTTAGTTCCACACCAGAGTTCCTGACCTTAGTAACACACATTTTTGCAGACTGTGAAGGCTCTTGGGGATCCTATTATGTGTAGCGATAACTGTTGCACATGCAATGTATTTTTTCTTGGGGTCACCAACAATGCCACAAAGCAGCTCAGAGATACTAGTTTGAAGAGGCCTATTTAGCATAAATTGTCCAAAAGTTGTATCACACATTTTTCATTATCAGTACAGGCACATGTGTTTCAATCACTTGGTTTTTGCTGTTAGGTCAAAATTGGCCCATATGCACAAACTGCTTGTACTGTATGACAGAAGGGTTCATTCATTTCTAAATTGAATGAGGCCTAACAAGAACTCATCTCTGAAATGTTACTCTACTTTGTGGTTAATGTATCTCACTTTCCTGGGAGCACGCAACTGATTTCAGCAAAGAATACATGTTCCCTAAGGGTACTGTACACTCTCTGTTTTTATTATTTTTATTTTTATTTTTTATTTAACCTTTATTTATACAGGTAAAAACATATTGAGCCCCAAGGGCTCATTTTCAAGTGTGACCTGTTCACAGGCATACAACAACAACATCCACCACAAACAAATACAATACAAAACCTGGCCTACATAGTCTAAAACTACATAGTCTAAAACTAAAATTAGTCTAAAACAGTCTAAGATAATCTAAAACTAAACTAAAACTACAAAACCTAAAACTAGACAGCTAAAGAGCTAGGGACAGGGAGGGGTCAGCAATGGGCAAAAGGGAGGGTCAACTCAATTGCAAGAACAAATCATAGACTCGCACTGTATGTCTCTCAGCAAGAGCTTGAAACTGGAAAGAGGGATCAGATGAGACAGTTTCAGACTCTGCTGTAAAGAATTCCAAGAGGAAGGGGCTGCAAATGAGAACGCCCTCTTGCCTCATATGCACAGCAGTGTTGCATTGGCAATTCAAGCACAATTACAAATGCCTTTATCAAACCATGTCACGTACGTCATCCTCACAGTCCCATCTGACAGGTAATGGACAAATCAGAATCAATAAGATATTTTTAGATGAACTTGAGGTGGTGTCAACGCAACATTGATGAATGCAATCTATTCTCAAGCAGGATGCATTGATTTCATACAGAATTGTTAAGACCCATATCATCTTAGACAGCTTTGTGTAGTGTTTAGCACCTAATCTAACAACTGGGTTATGGTGGTGTACAGCTTTGTGCAGCGTTTAGCACCCAAACTAACTAATGGGTTATGGTAGTGTACAGTGTATATACGTTTGTGTATAAATAGGACCACATTAACATTAGAAAACAAATCATGCAGTATAGTGTATTAAACATAACATAGCGTAACACATAAGGGAAAAAACATGAAATGACATTGTCGAATTACTTTGAAGTTGTATGCAGTACCATATCAAGAATGATACAAACATCTATTTAATATAAAATACTTTGCATTAGATGTCCCAGATTCAGAGAAATAGGTAAATATATATTGGTGTTTTAGCATCCTGTGTTTATCCCTATGTTTAATGCGCATATATTAATCTCAGTTCATCAGTAATGTTATGGGAGCTGATGGAGACAGAGAAATAGACCCACGATAAGATAATGGAGATTTGTTGCCGCTTCACCTGCCTTAATTGCTTTTCTTCTTCATTACGTGAGTGCAGCCTCTCGGAGATGGGCCAGTGTGAAACTGTGACAGATTAATTCATGTGGTTCTCCGGAAGCATTATGTCCTTAGTGACTAACATCTCATTCTTGTGGGGACTGCTATCAGAGTCCATCTTACTTGAAGGGGATTTTAAAAACAATACAAAATTGAGTGAATTATAATACATAAACCGTGGAATTTTTGATCCAAAATAGTCTATGGGATGAAGTAGAAAGAAAAGACGACAAAAAAAACGTAATTCTTCCTTCTTTTACTTTTGATTCACTTACTTGGACACATGTATTTGTTGTAAGTCGCTTTGGATAAAGATTAGATTAGATTAGATTAGATTAGATTTATTGTCCCCAGGGGGAAATTCATTTTCACACCACTGTACAGTATACATATACTGTATACATACAACACTGTATAACACAGACAACAACAGACAGTACTACACATGACAGATACATAAGTACACACGGGCGGTCTGTTATTTAAGGCAACAATGGCTGCGGGGATCAGGCTTTTGCCAAAGCGATGCGTCTGCTAAATGCCAAAAATGTAAAATGAAACCACAGTTGGTGGTCATCAAGGTCCCTAATTCAGTGTCATAACAACAGTACATTCATTATGCTAATTTCAAAATGCTAATGACAAAGCATGTAATATGGACATTTTGAATTATAAGCAAATATTAGAAAAGTCTTGATTCTAATTACATTTGTAATGTTTTACATTCCAATGTAATTCAATTCCAGTTTAAACAGTTGAATTTACACATTATTACATTTAAATTCCATGAAGAATTCTCCATTGTGAGAATCACAATGTAGATGCATGGCAATTCCCAACTTTATCAGCAAATTCATAAATTCGCCCATGAATTTCAATTAGAATTGGAATTGGCCCTAACCCAGGATATCAATTCTTCAAGGAAAATTCTTCAAATGTTACTTTCATTGACAGAAAACTCCCATATTCCACTAGTATAAAACCTTTTTTAAAACAGCCTTACAACTTAGCTTTCCCCATTCCTAAAGTATGGGTATGTGGTGGTGGGCGGATGTGGGGGTGATTTGTCTCCATCTTATCTATATATTTATAGCTTGCAAGTATAGAAGGGGTATAGAATGTGAATTGGCCGTAACAAACTGCCTTCACCTGTGCTCCTAATAAATATTCGCTGGGAGATCGAACAGCTGCTCATTGGCAAGTCTGTAGGGACTAGCTGGCTCGATAGGAAGTGGGCAGTCTGGCTAAACCAAAGGATGGATTCACACAGTGTAGAGCTGTACACTATAACTCACAGTCTCTCAATCTTTCCATCCAATTGCACATGTACTGCTGCCTTACCATGTATTTGCTATTGTTTGAGTGCTCCATGAAATTCAATGGCAAAAATGAGAGGTCCTGATATCAAAACAGTCAATTATTACTAAACCTAATTTTGTCATTATCAGATGAGTACAGCTGTTCAATAAGTATCCACATACATTGCAAGTGTCATGTGATATCTCTGTGGTGTTTAGCAGACGTGTTAAGACTGTGCTAGTTGCCTCAGAAACAGATCGATGACATTGAAATGTACATAGTGAATTGATGGGATTAATGGTCTGTCCCTTGTGAAGGGCTTGCGATGTTCCTGAAATGTTATTGAGTACAAAGATAACACTTAATCAGCCATGAGGCCAGCCTGTGAGTAAAAAAACATGTTATATCTTTGCACTCAATAACATTTCAGGACCCAACCACCAACCAGTATCCTTACATTTTCAAAATCACATCAGGATAAGCTAATATAAAGCTATTTTGCAGTTTTTCTGTGTAGGAAGCAGGCTAATTTATAAGCGTGTTAAGATACACAGGTCTTCTGTGTATCATTCATATAATATGAGAGAGCTATCGAGATCTGTGTGTCATTCTTGTATGGATATTGTCATGGCTTTTTCACATGTGTGACATTGTTGGGAGTCTGGTGCTCCTGTCCAGGGTCTTGTGTTCGTGGACAGTGATGGAATGCAGACTCGTTATCAATGTTGTGACTATGTTGACAGTATACCCAGTGTACTACAGTGTGAAATGAAGACCTTGTCCAACATTGTTCCAATGTTCCAACATTTATGGAATGCGGACTCCTATTGCTGTTTACTATATCAGAGATGTGTTGTGTGTGAGTGGGACTTCAGTCTACCTTCAGTACTCGAGTTGTGAAAGACCATTTTCTTTATAAAATATTATACCTAGATTTAAAGCAAGTTCCTATCTTGAATTTCATTATTAATCCACAACAACACCAACGTAGCCAAGGCTGTCCAACGTCACTGTGAGTGTGTAACCCTATTTCACATATTACACACTCACAGTGACATCGGACAGCCTGGGCTACACTGGTGTCCATATGAGAACGACTCACAGCTCTCCCAACAGGGATGCTTTTATTCCACACAGCTTAGCTAATGGCATCCTCTGCATGTGAACTTTGACCCCTGTCCTTCATGGCACGGCTACAGGGCGCTACTCTGATGGGTCGCGGGAGGATCGCTGAGGATGCTGAATTTCCACTCTCTCTCTCCTCCTTGCTTTTCCTCTCTATCCTGCCCACTCTTCCTCTCCATCCCTTCCACTCTTCGTCCGAATCGGACTCATCACGTGAACTGCACATTTCTCTACTAAGACTGAAAAAGACAAATGCAGCCTCATAACGAAATGTGTGCTCATTGGGTTTCGCTGTGATGTCTGTATGGCCTCTCTCTCTCTCTTTCTCTCCCTCTTTCTCTCTCTCTCTCAGCCAGCTCAGATCACCTCTGCACAGCTCAGCTGCACACCGGCTTTGTGTGGTCGCGGGGCGAGGCTGTCTGGCTGGCTGGAGAGACGGGCTTGAATAGGTAAGTGAGGCGATCAATTACCGGCAGAATTAAAAGGCAGCCCTTCTTATCGTTTATGCCTGGGGAAACTCTGGGCAGCCACACACACACACGACACTTTACTGATGAATGCACAGGAGTTTACGGCAGCCAAGGGGGTCCCTAAACTGAGGTAAATACAGTTGCAGTGGCAGGGCCTCTCTGAAGACACAAGCTCTGTTTCCTCTCCTTCTTAGGGAACAGGCTTCCTTTATCTCCTCTTACAGAGCCTGAGTCTGCCCAGGAAGCGTCATCAGAGACACATGGCTGACTTCAATAGCCCACGCGCGCACGCACACACACACGCACGGACACATGTGCACACAGGCACACACGCACACACGCGCTCAAGCATGCCCAGTTCCAAACCAATCTTTAGCCCTTACTACACCTTTGTTCTTGTCTTCTTTTTTATGTCGCAAATGTGAAAGTATTGAATAGAAACCATTGACAATAAAGCTTCACATCAGCCTTTTCGGTAGGCTGAGTGGGTGCACATTTGAATGTTTTGTGACTTATACAGTCTATTCAGATCTGTGAGTGGTGGAACCACAAGGAATTTGGGCCATTATGGCTGTGCACCCTCACTGTGCCTCTGCCATAATGCTTTATGTGTTTGAGATAAAGGCTCTAAAGGTTCTGGCCATAATACAGTTGCAAGAAAAACTATGTGAACACTTTGGGGTTACCTGGATTTCTGCATAAATTGGTCATAACAACTTCATCTAAGTCACAACAATAGACAAACACAGGCTGCTTAACACTAGAACAGCTGTGCCTTTTTTACCTACTAACCACCTCGGGGTTCAAACCCCGTCTGAACCCCTCTTTACAATCCTAAGCTGCTATTTACACACAACGACCACTAGTTGGCCGCTTGTAAATTAGCCTGCTTCCTTCACAGAAAAACTGCAAAATAGCTTTATACTAGCTTATCCTGATGTGATTTTGAAAATGTAAGGATACTGGGTGGTACATACAGTATCTAGGAAAAGTCATGAAAGGAGGGTCCTGAAATTTGATCGAGCGCAAAGATATACCATTTTTCTTAGCTCACATTTACACTAGGATATAAGGAGCTATGTCAGCGGGTGGTTCGCACATTCAGCCAGCTCCCTATATCCACGTGGGGCTGTTGCCATGGGAACATGAATGCTGTTTCCTGATAGGCTGAAGACGTTCCATTAGAATCTGGACGTTCTGCTGCAACTGAACATGTCGGCGCTTTGTTGCAGATGGACACTGGCCCCGTGGCCGCGCAAAACGCAGGACATCTGGTCACCCTAGCCGTACGCTTTCGTGGTATTATATTGTGTGAATTATCACCTGTATGTTATTTTAACTTTTTCTTTAACTTTGCTAATTTGATTACCTTTTCAATGAGTGAAAATCACCATAGGTCATTCACACAGTTATAGACTTTTTTTTCCTTCTTTTTTCTTTATTTAAATGTGACCACCTGGTACCGTATTCTATCATATGTTTGACTAAACGGGGATGAGTGAAGTTAGTCCAGTGTCTCTCTCCTTCTCTTCTTCCCCCCCCAAAAACCCAGACTGGTGATGAATGATTGAGAAATAATGAGCTGGGGATAAATTCAACTGAATGGGGCGACTGAATCGGTGATTAAAGCAAATGGCATTTAAAGAGTGAGGCCTTTTGTTAGACTAACGGAGGGGTCTGAGGAGGGAGGAGAGCGGAGGAGAGTGGAGGGGCGGGGGGACAATGGGCAGAGTGAGTCAGAGTGATCCATCACAAGCCAGCGCTCATTAGGTCTGTGGATACAACCTGAAAAGGCAAGGCGTCCTTTATCCAGGCTTCCTCTTCCTATTAGCAGCACTCAGGCTGAATACCTGGGGGGTATTCCACGTACCTTGATTAGTATTAGTGCACCTGCACTAATTTCTTTGTCTTTTTTTTTCTTCTACTACACGCATGATTCCCTCTAAACCAACATATGGAATCGGTAAATATAAACCTGGTAAGTCAGATAAAAAAGACTGGTTCTGAATGAATAACGTTTTCATGGTATTTTTTTGGGGGGGTTGATAATTCGCACAAGGGGTTCACATACTTTCAAGCATCACTGTACCTATCTTTTTACGCCATTTTTATCTATCTATCTATCTATCTATCTAACTATCTAGCACACTATCAAACTATCTATCAAAATATCAAATGATCTATCTTGACACTTGACGGAACTGTCGTTCGGGATTTAGTTCCCGCCTGTGAGACATTTTTGACACACATCTTAACTTAAACTTAAACCAGACCATACACCTGGTCGCTATCAGGTTTATTCTGAAGGATTGGTTGCAAAGTCTGAATTAGCTCTAACCATGCTTCGTGGAACAGGGCCCTGCTCCTGCTGAGGGAACCTTAATCACTGTTAGAGAGGGAAGGCCTGCCAGTGTGTGTGTGTTGTGTGCCAGTGTGTGTGCTGTGTGCCAGTGTGGCCTCTTTCACACCGGCAGTTCCGAACGCCGGTTCGCGTTCGCGAGCCGAAACCTCCGGACGTTGGCGCTGTCTGGCGAACGAGCCCGCGTTCATACCAGTGTATCGTTCGCCAGACAGCGCCAACGTTCGGAGGTTTCAGCACGCGAACGCGAACCGGCGTTCGGAACTGCCGGTGTGTAAGCCCTATGTGTGTGCTGTCTGTGTGCCAGTGTCTGGGGGGACATAAGGCATTCATGGTGGCCAATGTTTCAAGCTTGAAACCCCTGTCTGTCTGTGACCATCCCTGGTTGTAGTACTGAGGTATGAACTGTGCAAGCAGCCAAACCCCTGTCTCTGACCTCCCTATCTCCCAACCTTCACAGTCAAGGTCAGTCAAGGTATGCACCGTTGGTTTGGGTTGGCTTTGAATCCAGTCTGGTCCATGGATACAGGTTCTGGCATCGACTCAATTCCCAGTTTTCACCAGAGCCTTAAAGCAGAATTTGACCTTACATCGGCCTCCCGACACTGCACGTTTTGTCCTTTTATTTCTGCACTTGTATTTTGTATTGCACCGTGTTTTTACCAGTGTATTTTATCTGTTGTTTTCTCTTTTACTGGTGTTTTCTGTTGTTTGTCGTTGTAAAATGTGCTGTAGAAATAAACATTATTTACTTACTTACTTACTTAAAACCTTGTAATCCAGTGGATTTGTTGTTTTCATTAATCAATAGTAGTAGTAATTACTTAACTACTAACCTTAAACCTAACCCTAAATCGCATTTTTAAATGATCTCAAGATGTCTTGCTTTCAATGCCCTGACCAGTCTTAATTGCCCATTTGAGGGAATTCCTTGAGCTCGGCATGCTGCTCTCTGGGAATCACTGGCATAGTATTTCACTGACGTATTTTAACGCGGTATGACACTTTTTGAGGGTGTAAATACAGAACTTCTACTTTTTGCTGGAGAAAGGCACTACACTTAAAAAGTGAATTTCACCCGAAATCAATTTTCATATGTATTTCTGATCAAGTTCAACAATCAATGTTCAATGAACTTTTGGTGAGTTTGGCAACAGTAGAGAGAAACGGATTTGCTGTCGCAATCTTTAAATGTAGACGTCCCATTTGTGTTGCTATTCAGCTTTATCAGTTGGTCGGTTCTAGATTACTTTGGCATAAAAAAGGAAGACAAGGGCTTTTTATTTTTTATTGCAAACAAAATACATTTAGATAAAAGTGTTGGAGCTGGCAACTATTCCCATACACCACTGATGATAGATCAATCAAGTACTAGGAAATAAATTAAAACCAGCAGGGTGTTTATGACTCAGACATCCCTTTCTGAGTCATAAATCATCAGCACCATTTTTAAAATCATGCTATCCAACTGAGGTCATAGGCTTTAGAATGGATTCTGGCAAACGATGTTCACCCTCCCATCCTCGAACTTAAACATGACTATACGATATTTAAGTCATGCAACAAAAACATATAGATTATATCCAGCAGAGGGCGATGGTGCGCAACTGTGCCTGTTCGCTCGTTGTCAGTTGCTAGGCAGAGTTAGGCTGAGGATCCAGATGGACTCTGAAGTACCACAGGTGAGGCAAAGAAAGAATGTCCCGGAAGGTGGAGAGTACAAAAAGGGCACAAAGGGAGAAAATTAGTCCGGTTCGGAGATGAGCGGCATCAATTATCCCATCCTGAGACTGCTCCATGGTGCGCACTGGCGGAGAGAGACTCCCTATTCAACTGTTTCAAAAAAAAGCCAGGGTCACAGCATGAGAGACTTTTTAATAAGAGGCCTGTCACTCTGTGGAATGAATAGCCTCAAAATGGGACTGGACTTGTGCACTCTTGATATTGGAAGGCCTCACAATGGAAGCAGGCCTGAAGGAAAGAAGCGGGTCCATTTATCAGAGACAGAAGAAAGGCGAGAGAGAGAGAGAGAGAGAGAGAGAGAGAGAGAGAGAGAGAGAGAGAGAGAGAGAGAGAGAGAGAGAGGTATGCTTCAGATCATTGTGTAAATGTGCTTGCATTCAGCCTTTGACATCTCTCTGTGTCGTGCAGTCTCTCCCCAGTCTCCCCCTAATCACTATGGCAGACTGGTCAGACGGATGTATGTATGCTGGGGAGGGTTGGGGGCGCGGGGGGGGGGGGGGGGGGGGCACAGCAGGTGAGTCTCGACAAGGACGTTCCGTTTCCCAGTGAAGGAGATAGACAATGAGCACTTGAGGCAATGACACAGGAATGTAAATAGAGTGAAATGAACACAATTGTCTGGAGATGATTTATGTGTGTGTGTGTATGTGTGTTTGTTTGTGTGTGTGTGTGTGTGTGTGTGTGTGTGTGTGTGGGTACAGTCATGTATTTTAAGAGTAAACAAACACACATTGACGAACAGGTAGCAGAGACAAAAAACAAGGCAGGGCAGGCAAATCAATCTACTTTTTACCTCAACGAGATTGACTACTGACAGACATCACTTAGAGCCCAAGACCCCGCACACACACACACACACACACACACACACACACACACACACACACGCACACACACCCTGACACAGTCACGTCAGAGCTGCCACACATCTCTCACTAATTGAAGCGCAGATTAAGTGAGTCCCACCACGTGTTAAGATACCGAAAGGTGGCGGCCATAGATATATCGCTCACTCAGCTCTTCACAAATGAAGTCAGGAGCTGAGTTACCTCTATGCATGAAGAAGAAGAAGAAGAAGAAAAAAACTCTGCCCTCATTTCCCAAACCCCCAGAGGAGCTCTCTGCCAGCTCCATCCTTTCTGCAGGCACCAGCACACGGACGACATGAAGGAGCCTAATTAATGGTTGTTTCTCTGGAGACTGAGGTAGACCGGCTGCATGGCTGCACAGTCCAATGCACAGCACCGCTAGTATTTCCCCTTCATTTATATGCCTGAGGCGTTCTCTCTCTTGCCCTACTTCAGTCTACCCAGGTGCTCAGCTCACCAGAGTCAAATTCACCGATGTAAAACAACCACCAGGGGCACCGTTGAGCAATTCTTAACGGATAGGCTTACAATGTCTAACAGACCCCTTTCTGTGTTAACAAACACTGCCGCCTGTGGGCTGTAGTAAACAAAATTAACTATATCCTGACAGCACACAAACTCCACATGTAGTAGGCCTATGTATGTCTGGGGACTTTCCTAAAAATGTATCTATAGTTACCCAATACAGTGAAGCTTTTGTTGTTGTGTGTGGGTGAACAACCCTAAAAATATTTCATGTCATTCGAAGAATAGCCGACATTTTCCCTCCTGTTGGTTCATCCCATCTCTCCAGTAAGCAATAAGCTCTGGCATAATATGCCAGATGGGCGTATGGGCTTAGATAAAGAACAGGTGTCTCTGCCCTTACATCCCACAGTCTCACATCGAAAGTCAATGGACCTATCGCTTCACTGACAGTGACTGACTGACCGACTGTGACTGAATGACATTCAATGACTTACAATGGCGGGAGTTGGCAAATTTCTGATTTCTAGAAGCTTTTCACCATCAGATGTTAGCGAGTTGTTTGCCCGAGTTTTCTGCCTGTAGTGACTTTTGCTGTGATATGATTGGACAATTTCTATTTTGGGGCGTGGCTTAGCGATAGGTCCATTACGTGTGGTGGATCATGGAATTCCAGTATAAGCCATGGGGAAAATGTGCTTGCAGAAATGTTTGGTTTCCAAAACAAGTCATGTTGTGGTGTTTATTCGATTCATTAGGTGCCCAGTGACAGTATATTTGGCAAGCATCAATCAATGTTTATTTTTGTAAACTGAAAGAACTATTGGCCCTCTGTCTCGCAGAGCTTATCCTGACCCAGTTAACCCACATTACACATGCTGTTAAGCGTTGATGATTTATATGAGTGGTTCTTTGATTTGTGTGGATGTAGTGAATTAACCTTGCTTTATTTAAGAACATTATTTGAAATCAGAGATGGGAATCTTGATGAGAAGGCAGTTTGTGCGAGGCAGGTTACTGTATTTGTAGCCCAAGTTGTAGTAGCGCAAAGCCTGTTTAATTCAGTATCACCCTTGCTTTATGCCTTGATTTTAACATTAGACTTTACACAGGCGACTTCACACAGACCATCCGATTATTTCTTCTTTCATTTTGTCAGGTGCTCCATAGTTCAACACTAAACCCACTTTTTTTACTCTTAATTAATTTAAATAGCATTAGGCCTAATCCTGATTTACATTAAACTCTGTCCGGGAAATGGAATAAGACTCCTAGACTTAATAAACTGGAAGTATATGATCTTCAGATAGTCATTTTGTCCTATGAGTTGGATTGGAGTGTCTGCAAGGTGTTCTTGACATATCTTCTAGAATGAATGGGGCCCAAAAAATGACTACCGGTACTCATTATTTAAAGAAGCACCGCATTTACTAAAATTGTCTGGGCTAACTACAAAAAGGACTCCACTTATATAGCGCCTTTATCCAAAGCGCTTTACAACGGCCTCTCATTCACCCCTTTCACACACACATTCACACACCAATGGCGGCAAGCTGCCATGCAAGGCGCTGGCCCGCTCACTGAGAGCAATTTGGGATTCAGTGTCTTGCCCAAGGACACTTTGACATGTGGCCAACCGGGGCTCGAACCGCCGATCTGCCGACCTTGCGATCATTAGATGGCGATCATCTACCTCCTGCGCCACAGCCGCCCCAGGAACGAGCACAACAAATACAAATATATTTTTTTCAAAAGCCTACAAGCATTTTCACAAGTCTACAGGTGGACGTTCGGGCATTGTGATTATAATAAGCGTCTGATCGTCTGTGTCAAACAGTGGACGGAAAAAACTTAGCATCAAGGTCACCTTGGAAAAGCCGAGAGGCGACATCTAATGTGGCAGTAGAATTAGTCGCACTCGTTCCTTCCTGACAGACGAAAGAGCTTAGGCACACTGAAAGCCCACTGAAATCTGGTTGATTTGGCCAGCTATGGCTGCCCAGCTGAGTCATTTTCTTATGTAAGACCCCTCTAATGTGTTCCATTTGTGTACTAGGAGTGGGGCTCTCATTACTAACTAAAGTACCCAGAGAGACGTCTGGAGATGCTAATGTACCAATGTAATCATCATTGAATTAGATCCTTACCATGTCAAAAAGAATGAACTGGTTGTATTTAGTTAGTATTTAGTTTAATTAGTATTTATTTGAAGAGTGTGGTGACTGTTTCCTCCTTAGTCACCGCGACTGTTGAACTGTGAACTTTAGTTGACTCGTGATACCAACACCGACGACTTCTGTACGTTGCAATCATTTGTTTACTTTAATATAAAAAACATGATACACTAAAACAGTTTCGCGTGTGGCAACACGGTCAAAGACTGTGTGCTCACCAGTTCAATCAGTAACACCTGTGGCTACCGGTGAGCTCACCTATATACCTGTGCACTCCTATGCCCTCGCCACTCAGTGGTCAACAGTAAACATGACACATGACATCCAGCACAGACATAATGGCTGCAACACTCCGGCTCCTATTTGTTCATTGGCTAGAGACACTAACAAATACAATTCAAACAACAAAGCCATTATGCAGCAACACCATACATACTGTAGCAAGAGGTTTTCTTAAAAAAAAATCATAGTCCATAATCCCAAAAAAAACGACAGTTACTGTGCCGCTTGCAGAAGACACAGCTTGGTGATGGGCCTGACCAGAACGCTAGTCTTGGTCTTGACCCTCACAGAACGTACAAATCCACGCTTGTCCGCAAACGTGTCCTGTATTCGGCCCAACAGCCAAGAACTGCGAGGAGCGGTAGAGTCAGCTACCAAAACCACGTCTCCTGGAACAAGATTCCTCTTCTCTCTATTCCATTTGGAACGCTCCTGGAGTAAAGGTAAATACTCCCGCATCCACCTTTTCCAGAACAAGTCTGAGATGTATTGCACCTGTTTCCAGCGTCTCCTGCCATAGCAGTCTTCATCTTTAAACAATCCTGGTGGTAATACAGGCAGTCCTTTCATTGTCAACAGGTGACTGGGAGTAAGAGCTTCAAGATCATTTGGATCATCAGATACCTTTGTGATAGGCCTATCGTTTAAGATGGCCTCAACTTCACACAACACTGTGTGAAAGCTCTCGTCATCCAATGTCTGCTGCTGAAAAACGGAGGTAAGTATCTTCCTTATCATCCGGATAATTCGTTCCCACACACCTCCGTGGTGGGACGCAGCAGGTGGGTTGAAACTCCACTCGATTCCATCTTGCAGAAAAGCTCTCTGGATTTGGCTGTGGTTCAGAGAAGCCAGCGTCTCTCTCAACTCCCTCTCTGCTCCGATGAAATTCGTTCCATTATCCGATCTCATGTGCACAACTTGCCCACGCCGACAGATGAATCTTCGTAGAGCATTGATACACGAGTCTGTGTCCAATGAGTAGGCGCACTCCAGATGGACTGCCCTGCTTGCCATGCACGTGAAAATGACCCCGTAGCGTTTCACTTTGCTGCGTCCTCTTTTCACTTCCACTGGTCCAAAATAGTCCACTCCCACATTTGTAAAAGGAGGAAGATCGGGAGAAATCCTCTCTTTCGGTAAATCGGCCATCTTCTGTTCACCTGGTTGTGCCCTTTGTCGCTTGCAGACTCCACAGTTTGAAATCACTTTCCTCGCTGCAGTATTGGCATTTGTAATCCAGTAATTTCTGCGCAACCTGGAGAGCATATGATTTCGTCCGGCATGACCCAGCTGGTTATGGATGTGCTTCAGAATCAAAGAGGACACATGATGCTCCTTGGAGATAATGACGGGATGTTTTGTGGTTTCAGGCATTGCCGCCTTGCCCAAACGCCCTCCGACTCTCAGCAACCCCTCTTGCAGCACAGGATCCAACTTGTAGATAGCACTGTCCCGTTTTACTCCAGAACTACCAGATGTCAATGCTTCAATTTCCTTGTGGAACGTTTCCTGCTGGCTGAAGTACATTATGGCTGTTTCCGCCTCCTGAAGATCCTTCACTGACAGACTTTGTCCACCAAGAGTACCTTTCAGCTGCTGTATTTCATCCTCCACTTGAACATGAGGATTCACTTGGGCCTTTTCCTGTAAAAGCCTTCTCCTCTGACTCAACTTTAGTAGAGTCCTTGTCACCTTCATGAACCATGCAACAGAGTTTCTTAGCTTCTTCCAGTCTGAAAAGTATGTCATTAGCTGGTGAGTGGCATTAGGGCTGTCGGCAACCACAACAGCGTTTACCATGAGATCCCTCTTTACCTCTGGGTCACCTTCAACAATGACTGAGTCTGATCTTTCACTTGGCCACTTCCCCTCTGACATTCTCAGAAACTCTGGTCCTTCAATCCATCTGTTTTGTGTCAAAAGATGTTCCACTCTCAGTCCTCTTGAGGCGTCATCTGCCGGATTTTGTGCCGTAGGGATATATCTCCACTGTGATATGTCAGATTCTTCCCTGATGGTGGACACTCGATTGGCAACAAATGTGTGGAACCTTTTATCCTCGTTTTTGATGTACTTGAGAACTGAGGTGCTGTCTGTCCAAAATACAGATTTCTCCAGTTCAAGGCCCAGTTCTGCTTGAAGCATTCGGTCAACTCTGACTGCGACAACAGCAGCTGTGAGCTCCATGCGAGGGATCGTCATTTGCTTCAGGGGCGCCACCCTTGCCTTGCCAAGGACGAAGGCGACGTGACTGCTCTCTTCATGTTGCATCCTGATGTAGCTGACAGTGCCATATCCATCCTGGCTGGCATCAGAAAAATGATGCAACTGAACACTTGTTGGTTGTCCAAAGCTTTTTGGCTTAAAACATCGACTGACTCTGAAGTCTGTCACCCTTTCAAGGTCAGTCAACCACTTTCTCCATTTCTTTTGTAGAACCTGAGGCACTGGATCATCCCACTGATACTTCATGCGACAAAGCTCCTGCAACATCATTTTTGGCACGAGTGTAAGTGGTGCTAAAAATCCCAAAGGATCATACACAGAGCTGACCATGGACAAGATTCCACGTCTTGTGTGCGGCTGCTCTTTGATGGCGAGCTTGAATGTGAATGTGTCCGTCTCAACACACCAGTGTAGGCCCAAAGCCCTCTCCAATGGCAACTTGTCTTGGTCAAGATCCAGGTCATGCATAGGTGCTGACCTGTGCTCCTTGGCAATGGCCTGCAACACTTTACGGCTATTGCTAGTCCATTTTGTCAGCTGGAATCCTCCTTCTTTGCATAGTGCCATTAGGTCCTCAACCATGTGCACAGTCTCCTCCTCCGTTGACAAGCTCTTAAGCAGATCGTCCACATAAAAGTTGTGTGTAAGGGTGTTAATCACTTCGGCAGGGAATTTGTGTTTGTTATCTTCCGCTGTCTTGTGAAGGGCGTAACACGCACAACTGGGTGAGGAGGCCGCACCAAAAAGGTGAACAGTCATACGGTGCTGCACCGGCTCCTGTTTGATGTCACCTGCTGGCCACCACAAGAACCTCAACAAATCAGTATGTTCATCTGCAACCTTGACCTGGTGAAACATGGCTTTCACATCTGCCATGACTGCCACTGGTTCCAGTCTGAATCTGGTCAGCACTCCCACCAAAGAGCTGGTCAGATTGGGCCCTTGCACCAGCTGCTGATTTAGCGATGTTCCCCTGAACTCGGCCGCACAGTCAAAAACGACCCGCAGTGTTCCCTTCTTGGGGTGACGTACTCCATGATGGGGTATATACCACATTTTACCATCAGGCTGATTCAACTGATGTTGGGGTACTCTCTCCGCGTATCCTTTGCTGATAACATCCTCCATGAAAACGACATATTCACGATGGAAGGCTTGGTCCCGCAGAAACCTCTTCCGTAATCCACAGATTCTCTGTTTAGCCACACTGAGATTGTTTGGAAGCATAACAACATCTCTCTTGAAGGGGAGTTTCATCTTGTAATGTCCATCTTGCAACTGGACTGAGCTGGATACGACATCCATGAATCTCCTGTCTTCTCTGGACATCTCCTCTTGTTCACTTGAGGTCTTCTCGTTAAAATCTGTATTATACTGATTGACAAGCAGCTCCTCCAGCTTATCCACTGCAATTCTATTCACAACCACCGGAGAGCAGTCATTTTGCTTGATGCAGATTCCTTGGAGGGGTCCACTTATCACCCATCCCAGCAGGGTTTTAAAAGCGTACGGCCCCTCTCCAACACTGTTCACCACCTCCCAGGGTTCCATTAGCCTGGAGGCATTGGTGCCAATCAGCAATTCCACCTGGGCTTGGATGTGAGGGATGTAGATGCCATTCAAATATGACCACTTCGCCACTTCTTCATCTGAGATTATATTAGATGTTGACACAGGCATTTTCTCTTGGGTCAAAACTTCAGGAAGGCTGTAAAACTGTCCATCGTTACAGCCAGCAATCTCCAAACCTTGAAGAATAAAGCTAGAAACTTCCTGATCTGGCGCCATGGTACGCAACTGAACCTTTACTCTCCTTCCAGTCATTTTCAACCTTGTCATCAAGCTTTCAGAGCAGAATGTTGAAGTGCTTCCTGGGTCCAAAAATGCATATGTTTGAATTATTATGTCACCTTTGGAGGACTTAACTTGCACTGGGAGGATTGAGAGAATGCCGTCACTGCTACCGGCTCCTGTATGTCCAGAAAAGGTAGAGATGTGTGTGTGGTCACTTGATTTTTCCTGTAGCCCATCTGTGTCAATTTTCTTTTCCATGTTTATGTGGAGAACACTTGGATGTTTCTGACCACACACCTTGCAACTCATGCGCCTTTCACAGTGTTTGCTCATATGTCCAGTTTGCAAACAAGCAAAACAAACGCCTTTCTCCTTCAGGAAACTTATCTTCTGTGTGTGTGCTTTCTTTTCCAATTGTGGGCATTGCTCCAACCCATGCTCAAGGGAGCAACACAGACACAGATTTGATTTTGTAGTCTTGTACTGTACACTTTGTCTCTTGCTTCTGTCATTACTTGTAGACTCTGCAACATCACTCTGTTCAGTGTTTACAATAGTTGTAGCATAGGCATTTCCCTTGATCCTTGATGGTGATCTGTTCCTGTCACCAAATGGTTTCTTCTCTACAGGCTTAGTTGTTTTTTCATAGCTACTGTACTGTAAATCTCCAAAAATAGGTTCGGATGCAATTCTCACTTGGCGCTCAACAAAAAGAACAATATCTAACAACTGAGCTCTGCGCTGATGGCGCTCCCAAAGCTCACACGCCTTTGTTCTCCATTTTTCTTTCAACTTGTAGGGGAGTTTCTGAATCACGGCTCGCATGTTAGCTGGCATGTCAAGTTCATTGATGTATTTCAATTCTTCCATTGCGTTACAGCACTCACGCAAAAGGAGTGAATATGCTTGCAGTCCTTTGACATCCTCAGCCTTCACCAATGGCCAGCCAAGCACCTTGTCCACATATGCAGCGGTAATTTTCAACTCATCCCCAAAATGCTCCTGCAGCAGTTCCATTGCTCTTTCATAACCTCTGTCGGGAGGCATAAGTTGACAACTGCGGACTAGCTCCTGAGGCTGCCCTCTTGTGTACTGCTGTAGGAAGTACAAACAATCACCTTTGTTGTTGGTCTTATTTACCACACAGTGTTGAAATGCTCGGACGAAAGCTCTGTATGACAGAGGATCTCCATAAAACACTGGAATTTCTCTTATTGGAAGGGAATTCATGTTTTGCTGTTGCACCAAGAGCGCCGTTATTTGATTTTGTGATTGAAGTAGACTGTAAATATTGCCATCCTGGGTGTTAGGAGAAGGTACAACACCACGGTTAGCCTGACCGTGAGAAGATTGAACGGCATGTTCAGAATCCTGACTGTGTGAAATCTGCATGTGAGGAGATTGTATGACCTGTGCAGCATCCAGAATGTGGGAAGATTCCATGACCTGTCCAGAATCCATCATTTGGTTTGTTGTTCCATGTCTCTTTAACCTTGATGCCTTCTGGTTGGATTGTGAATGAGACTGTAGGCCTATATTTTGCTTTGGCTGCACATACATGTTTTTCATAACAGTGCTTGGAAATGGATTGAATTCATTGGCCCCAGGATTGAGAGGTGTTTTCCTTTCCTTTGTCTTTGCACCTTTCTTTGTGTACGATTCTTTAATTGAACTCCCTCCATCAGATTTCATAAACACTGCTAGTTTAGCAGAAGACACTGCAATCTCGGTGTTAAGTTCAAGCTGTTCCTGTTTCCTCCGAAGCTGCTCAGCCTGCTCCTGCAATACATGTTTGTCACGCAAAGCAGCAGCGCGCGTTTCTAGTGCAGCTTTCTCGGCTGCAGCTTCAATGCATTTTAATGAGAATGTAGAAGATCGGCCACTCCTTGAGCTGCCACGGCTCTTCTGTGATCGTTTACTTGAAACCTGCGTTCCCACATTAGAAACACTGTCATAAGGATGCACCTCATCTTCGTCGTCAATTTTGTAGTGATTCACAGCTCCATCAACATCATTATTGCTTTCCAACCATTTTGTAACTGCACCAGTCGATTCATTATCCATTTCACATTCCAACCATTTTGTAACCACATCTGTAAATTCATTGACACTCAACATTTTGGCTTTATACCACACTTCATGCTTGTCAGCTTCATCGGCTGGCAGCAAAGGTAATAGAGTTGTGTGTGCATTTTGTGCGTCATGGCACATCAGTTTAAACTTGTCAAACTCGCATTTCACTGGTTCTTTACCATCCTTGTTGCTGTTAGACATCAGTTTATTAATAGTCTCCTTTAGTTTGTTTGCTTTGTTCAAATGACATTTTCTTTTTGTTTGCAAAGTGTCTATTTTGTCTAGCAAAGCTTTTGTGGTGAGCTGCCTTTTGCGTTTTAAATCCTCTGGGCTCATTTCCACAGGGCTGGCAGTAGCCACGCCCACCAGCTGTGCATCATCACAATTGTTACTTTGCGCTGTAGCCATTGTATTCAGTCATTTGTTTACGCTTTGTTTTCAAACAAATTATCTCCAGCGACTTGGCTACTCACCACTCAACGGCAGATTTCCGCTGTAGCAATTCAATCACTCACCCAGAGGTCTGAAACGGGTGGATCTGAAATGGATAGCTTACTGAAGTCGAGTTGTCCACTGGTCCTCTCGGTTCCATACATCGGTTTCCAATTCTTCTTTCTTGAAGCGCAACACTTCACCAATTAGTCCACTCGCCCAAATGAGCTAGTCTTTGACTTAAATGTGGTGACTGTTTCCTCCTTAGTCACCGCGACTGTTGAACTGTGAACTTTAGTTGACTCGTGATACCAACACCGACGACTTCTGTACGTTGCAATCATTTGTTTACTTTAATATAAAAAACATGATACACTAAAACAGTTTCGCGTGTGGCAACACGGTCAAAGACTGTGTGCTCACCAGTTCAATCAGTAACACCTGTGGCTACCGGTGAGCTCACCTATATACCTGTGCACTCCTATGCCCTCGCCACTCAGTGGTCAACAGTAAACATGACACATGACATCCAGCACAGACATAATGGCTGCAACAAAGAGTATCATTAGAATATCACATTTTGTATTTTACAGCGCTTACATATTGAATATAACATATTGGTAGACATAATTGGTCTAACTGTATATAGCCTACTGTAATAATAAAATAAAGAAAATGCCGTAAAAGTGCCAATGCTTGGCAACAAGTCAAAAAGAACACAAATCTGAAGCAATAATGACATGGAATGAAATATAATTATACATATTTGTAAGAAGGTCTATCCACTAGTCATTTGCTAAAGTACATTCTTTTAAAAAAAAAAAAAATATATATTTTTTCAAAGTGGACACAAAATTGCTTCTTGTTTCCACAGACAAACCCGCCGGCTCTTCTGCTCCGACATGCAAACCACATTCAGAATCAATATTCATGTTGTCTCCTGGCTTTTAACAAGAAATCAAATGACACACAAACATGTCTGTAATGCCGCCTATAGATATGGTGGCCTTATCATCAGACACAGAGGCTACTGTGGCCTATATACGGCGGCTGTGGTGCAGGAGGTAGAGTCTCTGTCTAATGATCACAAGGTTGGCAGATCAGCGGTTCAAGCCCCGGCTGGCCAGATGTCGAAGTGTCCTTGGGCAAGACACTGAACCCCAAAATTGCTCCCAGTGAGCGGGACGGCGCCTTGCATGTGGTGTGTGAATGTGTGTGTGAATGGGTGAATGAGAGGCCGTGGTAAAGCGCTTTGGAGCAGCAAAAAAGGCGCTATATAAGTGCAGTCCATTTACCATTTACATACGCACACAGGTGGAGAAAATACATTAGAATAGACTGATAGCAAAACTATGGCGTGAGTAAAACAAACGTGACAGCAGCTGGTGAAACAAGACGCCATCCAATCAAAATGTTTTTGATGACTTATTCTGAAAAATTTAAA
This sequence comes from Nansenia antarctica, assembly GCF_963989245.1. Taxonomy (NCBI): domain Eukaryota; kingdom Metazoa; phylum Chordata; class Actinopteri; order Argentiniformes; family Microstomatidae; genus Nansenia; species Nansenia antarctica. The sequence continues at coordinate 26,142,921 of NC_137684.1, read as the reverse complement.
TAAAGCCAAAATATTGGATTCGGTGAGTAATCCGCACTTACTACTCTACACTAACTAGGCAGTAGTGGGGATTACTCACTATTATTTTTATCTTGGATAATCAACTTTAACTGTCATTCCAATTTGGTTTAGGAAAATGAGGTAAATGAGTTACACTGTGAAGGTACGTGTTCAGTAACATGCCAGGAAAGGGAAAGATGGGGAGGTCCAAGGGAGAAATTAAGGCAAGACTTTCCTGGACCTGGTTACTGTGTCCTCCCCCATATCTTGTCCTGGGTGGATTATCCCAGACTCAGGGATGGGAACCTGGCAGACAGTGTGGAAGACCAAGACCTCTGTGGGGGGACTGCAGACAGGCCCGCAGAGGACGACACAGACCTTCTGTAGGGCTTGGAAGTCATCCAACCAACCATAAAGGTGAGTAACGGCCAATTAGACCGTGCCATAAAGTGACCTAAGCTAAACCACACTGCAGCCGTTCTTCATTTCATCCCAGAACCGTTTGACATTTTAACATTTTTGGCATTTAGCATACGCCTTATTCCAAAGCGACTTACAATCAATACATTTGACTAAGCGAAGTGAATCATCAATCCACCAGTCGTAGCAGGAAGAGTAATCCAGCTCAGGCCCGGGGCCATTGGCAGTCTTCGTGATAGAAGGAAAACCCTTTTTTTTTTTTTTTACATTTTTAAAAATTTAAATGTGTTTATATAGGCTAGACACTAGAGAAACAGAGAAAGAGTACAAGGGGGGGCAGCAGAAGTCTTAGGAGACACAGAAAAGGAGCAAAGCGTGCGTCTCAGGAGACGCAGTGCTGGGGGGGTAGTAGATGTCTCAGGAGGGGCAGTTAAGGTGCAACCTGAAGAGATGGGTCTTCAGTCTCAGACGGAAGATGGGTAGTGACTCTGCAGTTCTGACAGCCTGCCGACATTATACTGTGGCACATGGAGAGATTGGTTCATCGGGGGAATGTGCATATTATGCCCGATGCTGTTCTTCTATCTGCTCTGTGTGCTCTGCGGGGTAAAGAGATTGATACAGAGGCTACAGGGTTACCAAACAAAGCCAAGCTTTTGAGACTGGCACAGCTGTGAAGCCCGAAGCTCGAGCCCTGATGTCATGGATCTGAGCCCAAGTGCCCAGTTAGGCCGACTGAGTGATGGCCAGGAGGAAGAGTTAGGCTTACGCCCTGGACTCGGGTGAAACCTGACCTCTATTTTGATGGCCCTGTTGCTGTCGAGAAGGGGGCACTGAAGCGTTGTGCAGAAGAGGTTATAGGTCAGCCTAAAGAGTTTGGTGTCCCTGCACTGCAGTCATTGAAAGTAAATAAAAAGGCCTAGTGAAGAATTGGAAATAAAACACATAGAGGATGGGTTAAGAATAAGATATATGTCCGGACCTGGGGTGATGGGGCCTTTTCAGCCGCAGCCCCGTCCCTCTGGAACGCCCTCCCCAACCACATCAGACAGGCCAACACCCTGCCAACATTTAAACAGGCCCTCAAAACCCACCTCTTCAAGCTCGCCTTCACCAGTTAACCCTCTCCCCCTCCCCTTCCCATGTGTCCCCAGCACTACCTTAATTAGGCCGCTATACTTTCTTTTATTTATTTTTTGTGTCTTTTTATTATTACTACTCAGTCTTTTCAGTTTGTAAAGCGTCTTTGAGTGTCTAGAAAAGTGTTATATAAGTCTAATGTATTATTATTATTATTAATTAAGTAATCAAAAAATTTATTAGACCCCTATACTTTCTTTTATCTCTTTTTTTCTTTCTTTTTATTTTAAAAGCGCTATATAGGCTAAGACTAATGTATTATTATTATTATTATTATTATTATTATTATTATTATTATTATAGTTGGCAGTGAGTTCTACAGCAAACAAAAGACTAATACTGCACAACCTAGACAGCTCCTTCCCTCCACATAATAGAATTAAATGTCACACAAAACCCAATTCTCCCGAGTTTGTATTTAGGTCCAAGCCCGAGGTGTCAAAGTAAATAGTGCTGCCTACCTTGGCACATAGAGCAAAGAAGCTTTGGAGCCGTCGCACACGGCGACAACGGAATCACTACAAGGAAATGAAATTACCACCATAATGAGAAGCGATAGAATTATGCAACAACCCGCCTCATCTCAGTATTTTCCTCCATCTTTCTGACGACAAACGAGGGACTAGCCTGTTCACTCTTGCCAATGAGACAGACGTGTTGTTGAGATGGAGGGAAAGAGGAAGATCACATAGGAATAACTGGCACGAACGTTTTTAGTGAGCCTCACAAAGCGTCTACTGATGTTTTTTCTTCTTCTATTCTCTTAGTAATGGCAATGTCAGTTTCAATGCACTATGAGGTGCACCAACACCAGAACATGTGAAATGAGCCACAAGCACAAGTTGGATAAGGCAGATCTGTTTGTAACACTCAGTAACAGGTTAAATACACAAAGCTGCACGGGAATGTCGACTATGATCACTTATTCATCAGCCTACAATAACACATTAAACATGTGTTCAGAGCTAATGAGTTGCTAGTGCACTGTCATGGAATAACGTGAGACGCTCTAGTCAAGTGTATGTAAGATGTGTAAGATATGAGGTGGAGAAAGGGGTAAACAAAAGTCTGGTGATACAAAGCATGTGGAAAGAATCATAATTCAACGTTTTTTTTTTTTACATTTGTAAGAAATAGTAAAAAACTGACTTGAAATGAAGGAATATCTGAGATCTGTTGTGCACAATTCAAGTCTCATGTCTCTCATGTCTGTGTGTGGTTTACATTTACATTTTACATTTTTGGCATTCAGCAGACGTCTTTATCCAAAGCGACTTTGTCGAAGTAAGTGAACCATCTATCCATCAGTCATCGAAGGAAAAGTAATCTCTTTTTGGCTCGGGCCAGGGGCCATGGGCAGTCATAATGCCAATAGAAGGAAGAATTACATTTACATTTTTTGTTTGTTAATATACAGTAGAGCAACTGAACAGGGGTGGTAGGGAGGTTCCAGGAGGGTCAGTTAAGGTGTAGCCCAGAGAGATGTGTCTTCAGTCTACGGCGGAAGATAGGGAGTGACTCTACAGCGGTGAAGAGTGCCAGGACGGTTAAAAGCTGAGTCCAACAAAGAGTCCAAAAGACGTCCTCAGGGAAGCCGGAATGTGGGTTCAGATGACGTTTTTCTAGGACGTCCAGGTGACGTCTTTAGGATGACGTCTTTAGATGTAGTCTCTAATCTGGACGTCCTAGAAAGACGTCATCTGAACGACTGCGACTGCTGCAAGCCCATAGAGGTGGTAGGGCCAGTCGGCCAGCAGATGTGGAGGTGAGGAGTGAACAGGCTGGTGTTTGGGGGGGTTGACCATTGCTTGCATGTAGGAAGGGGCAGTTCCCTTTGCTGCCCGGTAGGCGAGAACCAGGGTCTTGAATCGGATGCGAGCTGCTACTGGGAGCCAGTGAAAAGTGCGGTGGAGAGGGGTGACATGGGAGAATTTGGGGAGGTTGAACACCAGACGGGCGGCACCATTCTGGACGAGCTGCAGAGGTCTGATGGCGGAGGCGGGGAGCCCAGCCAGGAGTGCGTTGCAGTAGTCAAGGCGGGAGATGATCAGTGTCTGGACCAGAAGTTCAGCTGCTTCTCTGGTGAGGAATCGGTGTATCCCTCTGATGTTGTAGAGGATGAATGTACAGGAGTGTGCTGTTGCTGCGATGTGGTTGTAGAGGATCACCCCAAGGTTCTTGGCTGTCTGAGAGGAAGTCACTGTAGAGTTCTCTACTAGGATGGAGAGGTCTTGGAGAGTTCAGGCTTTCCTAGGGAGGAAGAGTAGCTAGGAGGAAGAGGGAGGAAGGGTAGGTTCCTGCAACAAACAATGAAAGTGTAATACATCGAGAAAACTCAGAAGTGGATCTATTTCAGTTGAACCGAAGCACAGACAACTTTTTTAATTTATATTTTAAAATATTTTTTGTATTTTTTGTGTTTTTTTCCCCATCACAGCAGCAAGTTATCAGAATGGATGCTGTGCTCAAAGATGACTGTTTATAGCCAGACGGTTCTTCAAGTTCACCAACCCCCCGAGTGTATCCATTTTGTGGCTTCCACCATTTTGTCCCTCTAAAGTGCATCACACCTACTGAGCCCCGACAGAGGGGTTGACACACGCTTATGATACATTTCTCACCTTCTTGTGTTATCAGGGAAAACATTTACCACTTTCAAGGGCACCCTCTCTCACCCTTTTGTGATTACATAACTTTGTACTACACAGTACTCTATAGTATTCACACCGAGAAGTTGTCTATTTTCTTTTTTTATTTTTATTAATGAACACCTTAAGTACTTTCAAATGTATTATTCAACAGTGTGGCATCTGGGGTTCATTTACAGGTTTTCGTTCAAGAGCACTAGAATGAAAAATGTATGACGTGTAGATGAATGTTTACTCCACTGAAAACCTACGTCCTTTACTCTGAAGTGTGTCATTGGAACTCAGTTACTGTAGTACAGTAACTGAGTTCCAATGACACACTGGTTAATTAAGAGCAATTATTTTTTCTAGTAGATTAGTATTAGTAATAGATTATTATTTTACTAAATGATGATGGATGATGCTCAACTCACTCAGTAAGTGGTTAGTAAATCATTCTGTTCAGTATACTGGGGTAGTGGTGGTCTAGTGGTGGTCTAGTGGATAGTGAGTTGGACTTGTGATCGGAAGGTTGTGAGTTCAAATCCCGCCTGAAGCCACACCACTACTAGTGTGCCCTTGGGTAAGGCACTCAGCCCTCAGTTACTCCAGGGGGAATGTCCCTGTAATTCGTAATTGTAAGTCGCTTTGGATAAAAGCGTCTGCTAAATGGCAAAATTAATTATTATAAATTACTTTATTTAACTGTGTGATAATTCAGGCCAACACCCTCCCAACATTTAAACAGGCCCTCAAAACCCACCTCTTCATGCTCGCCTTCACCAGTTAACCCTCTCCCCCTCCCCATGTGTCCCCAGCACTACCTTAATTAGGCCCCGATACTTTCTTTTATTTATTTTTGGTTTCTTTTTATTATTACTACTCGATCTTTTCAGTTTGTAAAGCGTCTTTGAGTGTCTATAAAAGCGCTATATAAGTCTAATGTATTATTATTATTATTATTATTATTATTATTATTATTATTATTATTATGACAAGTAATCTATGGGCAGACCTTGGAATGAAATTCCCTTTAAAACAGCAAGCATGCTCCAGCCCATATGACTCACAACGTCTTACTTTTGTGATACTGTATGCCAAGACAGCCCTTCGCAAACGGAGATATTTCCAAAACACCCAGCCTGTCACAAGTAAGTGAATAACTTAACTCCGAAGTAGATCAAGTGGGACAACGACAACAAGGAAATAAGACTCATGTTAGCCTCCAGTGCCCGTAGCTCCGGCCTCTCTGACTCAACGGAGTTGGCCGATACGTTCCATATCAGTCCACATCGACCTCCCCTGGAGGCCTGCTCCAATCATCTCAGCCGCAGCATGTCAGTCTCACTCAATTAAAAAAACTGGTGTGGAAGGCCGGTCCTTGGAGACCGGAGACTGCAATGGCAGATGGGAGAGGAGAAGAGGGGAAAATGAGCGGGGTCGGGAGGGGGGGGGAGAAGGCATAGAGAGGTGTGGGAAGCGAGGGAGGGAAGAGAAGATAGAAGAGAGAGGAGTCTGTCCTGGGTAAAACAGAGCCCCGTTGTTGAACCCCTTCTCTGTCCCTCAATCAGTGGGTTCATTCTCCCCTCTGGAGAGACTCACCAGCTGCCCGGTTGGAGAAAAAAGGAGAAGGAGGAAGAGGACGGAGGGATGTGTGTTGGATGCCAGAGACTGAGAGAGCTGGCACTCGTCCTTTCCTGCCCCCCCCCCCCCTCCCCTCACCAGCAGCTCTGATCAAAAACTAGTATTTCCGAACTCTACCGGACACGCCACTGTGGAAAGGAACCGGAGAAGCCAAGTCGCTCTGCCCAGCGGTCCAGCCAGCTGTCACATACACACACTCATAAGGGGGCACACACACACACGCACGCACACGCACACGCGCACGCACACGCACACACACACACACACACACACATACACACGCACACATGCACGCACCCGGGCAGGCATGCACGCACGCACAAACCGATGGTTCTCGAGCCTAATGGCCCATAGGAGCAGGAGCCTATCTCCTGTTTCCGTAGTGTGAGGCGGCTTGATGTACAAGTACACCCCCCTGGACATGATGCTGGTATGTCGCAGGGTCTTACCCCCAATCTAACCCTTAATGCTGAGTGCCAAGCAGGGAGGCATCGGGTACCATTTTTATAGTCTTTGGTATGACTCGGCAGGGGATCGAACTCACAACCTCCCAATCTCAGGGCGGACACTCTAACCGCAAGGCCACTGAGCTTTTTTTTTTTTTTGCATATTACGAAAGTTTAAATGTTGAAGAGCCCACTCGATATAACAAACAACAGTTTTAGGATCGCTAAATACTTTTAATTTGTGAATTGGATTCACTGTCTCGTCTGCCATAGTCTACTGGGTAAGTAATACATTGTAAAGAAACGTATGTTTTAGGACGTGTGCAAAAGCAAGGACTGTGTGATAATCTAGTTATGTGTAGAGTAGTTATGTGTTTTTAGCAGGTTGATGTTCTATCAGCATGTTGTGATGTGCTAAACATGCAGTTAGATGTTCATAGCGATGTTCCTTGTTAGCTTGCTAGCTACTAGCAGCTGTTTTGCGTGTTTTGATTCAGAGCCAGTTTCTCCGGCATTTGGTTTGAGGGGTACCAACATTCAAACAAGCATATCTTATTGAACTATTTTCAGATTTCAATGTATGACACATCATTTGGAAGCTTACAATCTGCACTTTCATAATCTGAAATATCGATCGTGCCCTACTTGAGGACTTTTTCACCACACCATGTCACATTTGCCAATTGCTTTTTTTTTCAGGATTGACACAGAGGAATATCTGTGTGTGTGTGTGTGTGCGTGCACGTGAAAGTGTGTGTGTGTGTGTGTGTTTGCGTATAGAGAGGAGGTCATCTGACTGTTTTCTGTCACAGAGGAATATCTGTGTGTGTGTGTGTGTATGTGCACATGCCAGTATGTGTGTGTGTTTGTGTGTCTGGAGAGGAAGCCCATCCCTCAGGTCACTTCCTGCCAGACACTGTTTGCCATCACTCAGGCGTAATCCTGGAGGACAGCTAGCTTTAGCCTTCGCTCTGCGGATCCCACCATCCCCAGGACTCCCACCAGGGGACTCTCCCTGACACCAGGCAGACCTAAGCAACACACACAACAGCCTTTCAACATCACACTCACTCACTTTCAATGACCAGACTCGTAGCCGACGGACACAAACAAAACAACACCCAGAGAAACCAGATTACTGGAAAGCTGGCTGCTAAATAAGAAATGAATTCTGAAATATTGATCGTTCTGAGTGTGCCGGGTGTTGTTGTTGTTGCTATTGTTGTTGTTGTTGTTGTTGTTGTTGGTGTTGTTGTTGCATGGGTCCTCCTTACGTTTGAGACGCCTCCACTGTGCTCCCCCCAACTCTTGCAGGGTCAACCATGAATGTAAACTGAGATTATTGTGTGTGTGTTTGTGAGAGCCCCAGTAGAGCACTACTACAGCGTATCTGTGAGGACCCCTGTAGAACTCTCGTCAGTTAATTAGAGATAGCAATAACAGCAACTGCAGAGTCGGACTGATTCTCCAGATGGGGTTATTATTACAGGGTAGAGAGGCTTGGATGAATAGAAAGAGAGAGAGAGAGAGAGAGAGAGAGAGAGAGAGAGAGAGAGAATAGTAATACAACATGAGTTGTACATGAAACGTTTATCAAAGACATGATCATGTGTGATAAAAGGAGAAGGAACAAACCTTGAACTTCTACTTAGTTAACATAACACAAACAGACAAGGAGCAGTAAACTATAACGATGGGCATTCTGTGTCTTTTCAGTGATCATCGAGAAGCGGCGAACAAGCAACGCCAGCGTCGTTGAAAAGACACTCATTCAACTCCAGAACGACCTTGCTAGAATCAATCTCTTTAGCGGCATTTTCACTTCTGATTGGTGCTTGTGCACATCTGTCGCTTAAATTAAATGAGTTCAGTGGAGTCCAATAACCTTGTTCTTAATATGAAAATAACATTATTTCGCAATATGTGCATTATATAAAAACTGTCAAATTAGATTAGGCTACATTTGTTTTCATTGGACTCAGCTGATGTCCTCCAAAAAAGCAAAACACTATTACCAGTCCTCAAGTTGTAAAAGAAAATCAGGGAGGATGGTGGATTTTATCATATGGGGACAGTTTTCGCATCCCCACAGCGTCAGTGACTTCAGTGTCAGTGACTTGGTAAAAATGTCCCCCTCCCTCGCCCACAGTATTTTACTCAATATGCACAAAACTAAATGTTGAAATAGCAGTAATACCACGTTCGTTGTTAAAATGACCTAAGGGATGGAAAGGGGGGATGCCAGTTTTAGAAGGGGAATGATTTTGAAATAAAAAATGGGTTTTTATTTCAGGGGGAATGCCATCCCCCCTCATCCCCCCTCATCTCCCCTCAACTCGAGTGCTGACTATTACACACTCAGGTGCATTGACAGTAACAGACCTTCTGGATGTGGGTGTCCTGAAATTAGGCCATGCAGATTGGAATAATTACAGTCTTCTATTTATCTTTCAACCCAAAAAACACCTGCAAATAAGTGGCTCTTCAGATTTGTGAATCGATTCAAGCTGTTTTGAACAACCCGTCGTTAGTAAACAGAGATTGTGGCCTAGTATGATTGAAGATGCACTGATACAGCTGCACGTGAATCTGGATGCAACCCGTTTCTCTGAAGTGCTTCATTAATTATTAACACCGGCAATTCCACACAGGTCTGGGAAAACAGGGACACAAGGAGGTAGCCTCTCTCTCCTCTGGCTATCTAGTCAGCTAGACGCACATGATCAGCATACACACACGCACGTGATGAGCATACACACACGCACGTGATCAGCATACACACACACACACACACGTGATCAGCATATACACACGCACACACATGATCAGCATACACACACACACACGCACGTGATCAGCATACACACATGCACGTGATCAGCATACACACACGCACATGATCAGCATACACACACGCACATGCAGGCACGCAGGCAGGCATGCAAGCATGCACACACACACACACACACACACACACACGCACGTATGCATGCACGTATACACACACACACACACGCACACACACGCATGCACGCACACACACAGGCACGCACGCACACACACACAGGTCACAAATAATTATCTCATTAACATGTTAATTGTACACCCTACTCATTCTCCCTCACCGACTGATTCAGATCGAATTGTAATTAGCACTAAACTTAAGGAAATGAACACTAAAAAAATCATCAACTTCTACACCATAAACCAGGGCTGTAAGGCTACATACATACACACTACTCTCTGTAGATCACAATGAAAAAAAAGGCCACCCAGGAGAAGCCGCTAAGATGACAGATGCTCCCACCAACCCTGCCACCATCTCTTGTGTAATCACGCAACACTCTGCATGTTCTTAAAACACATATTGTGGCTGCTGTCGCTGTTTCCCTTCGTTCTGACACCACACCACATGTGCACAAACACACACACGCACACACACACACACACACACACACACACACACACACACACACCGCGCACAGCACGCACACACACACACACACACACACACACACACAGCCCCTCCATATGGCTCCAGAGTGGGGGCACATATGGGCTTCAAGCAACCCAGAGGCCTCGCACGTCACAGAGGCAGCGAGCTCCAGGGACGCGAGGCCCAGGGATACACCGTCCCCGGGCACAATCAGGACAGCAGATGCAGGCAGCCCTGCAATGTCTTCTTCTTCTTCTTCTTCTTCTTCTTCTGCTGTTTCCTTCCCCCTCTCACCTGCCTCTCTCCCTCCAACTGCCTGGCAGTTTCTGTGTGGGTGTTGTGTGAATGTGTATGCATATATAAGCCTTCTGTGGATAGAGGGGCTAGCGTCTAACATGACTAACCCCTTTTTTTACTGTTTGCTTCTTGTCTGTTTTCTCTCTCTCTCTCTCTCTCTCTCTCTCTCTCTCTCTCTCTCTCGTCTCTGGAACTCTCCACCCAAGGATATCCGTGACTCGAGTCTCCAACCCTGGACGTATTCAAAGCCGCCCTTCAAACCCACCTATTCACAATTGTATTCAACCTGTAGTCTTACTGTTTCTTGTTTTGTGTGTTTGTCTCTCTGGCTCTGTTCTGTTTGTCCCATTCCCTTGTAAAGCGACCTTGGGTTTGTGAAAGGCGTCTGTCAGACCTCTCTCCCTCACTCTGTCTCTGAGTCCACTTTCCTGTACTTGCTTGATAATAATAATAATAATAATAATAATAACTTTTATTTGTATAGCACTTTTCCTGCAAACGTTGCAGCTCAAAGTCCTTTAATCATTATATACCGTAACCATAATTTCATTATTTAGTCAAGGTAATGAGGCAATATTAAAAAGATGGGTTTTTAGTCTTGACTTGAAAATATTTGCTGAGGTTGCATCCCTAATGTAAACTGGCAGTGCATTTCACAATTTGGGTGCATAAAATGAGAATGCAGCCTCACCAAATTACGTACACACACACACACACACACACACACACACACACACACACACACACACACAAGCTTAACTTAGGCTCCACCTTCCTATTTATTTCAAACCCATTTATAATCCACATGTTACAGACATGGTACACATGCATCAAACCCACAACAGGCACCAGCTGAGCCACCATGACTAGACATCATCTGTCTTTCTCTTGTCTGCATCCATAGTTTTCAGAGACATAACTCTCAACGCCATCAGTTTTCAATGGAACGATTGATTGATTTTTTTGCACATGAATTGTACAACAAAAACACAATATAATGGTTCTACAGTGAGTGAATTGTTTTGACTATAATAACCATACCCGGGAGCTCCTGTGAACCGTTCAAAACAAAACAGCAATTCACCTTGAATAAGCTAGAGGGCGCTGTGGGTGTTTGGTACTCATACACTGACACTGACTCTCTCTCTCTCTCCCCCCCCCCCCTCTCTCTCTCACACACACACACACACACACACACACACACACACACACACACACACACACACACACACACACACACAGACAGGTGAGTTATTAATATCTCATGAGCAGCTCACAGATTGGAATCAAACCGGGCGCGTCTGACATGCAAAATACCGGCAAATGAAGTCAGCTGTTTGGACACGGCGCAGATCTAAAAGGAAGCTTTTAAGTGTACCTCTCAGCGGTGTAACACCAATGAAACAAGACATTATACCCACAGCCCAAGGAGGCAGTGGCTTGTTCATTCAGTCAAGTGTTTATTTGGGCCATACAGCCCTTGTCCATGGACCAGAAAATGCATATTCACAAAATGGAGGCCCCCTTACTACAGATCAAGGATCCTCCCTATATCCTCACCCTAAAGCAACTATCGTGATTGTTTAAATCATTTTTTTAAATAAATAAATGCACTCCTTGCTTATGATTAAAATGACTACTAAATATATTTGTGAGTGTTAAGTGTTCATACTTCTTCATAAACCATGAAATAGAAATGTGTGAATATTTTGATGTATTGCTTCAAATCATCTTTAATGCATAATGCAGCCAACTCTCAGCCAATTTCACATTTTTTACCATAAATGTGTGTTAAAATGTGTTTTCTCAAATGTTTACATTTTGTAGGTGACCCAGAAACCCCAATACATCACAGGGATCTAATCCCCTTTATACAACAGTTAGTTCCGACCAAGTAATTTGATTGGACAAGAGGCATTCCATGAGTGCTGATATACAGTATAACAGCACTGGGACTTTTAACTATATGTACTGTATCACTCCGAAATGACCGTTAATACAAAGTAGCTAGTCTGCAGATGTTTGTGTTCAGGTTACTAGGCAACAGTCCAGTTGCGGAACTATTTTTATAATACCCTATATCAATGGACACAGACCTTGTACATACTACCGAAGTACTCAGTAGTCAAATATTTACTGTTTTACAGGATGACGGTTTCCCTCCATTACAGAAATCTGGAATCACTACCCTACCCAGTGGTACCCACTGGCTACCATTATGTCCCCTCATCCCATCCACCCTCAAGACCACCAGGACCAAGCTCCGGACCTGGGGCGATAGGGCCTTTTCAGCCGCAGCCCCGTCCCTCTGGAACGCCCTCCCCAACCACATCAGACAGGCCAACACCCTGCCAACATTTAAACAGGCCCTCAAAACCCACCTCTTCAAGCTCGCCTTCACCAGTTAACCCTCTCCCCCTCCCCTTCCCATGTGTCCCCAGCACTACCTTAATTAGGCCCCTATACTTTCTTTTATTCATTTTTTGTTTATTTGTATTATTACTACTCGATCTTTTCAGTTTGTAAAGCGTCTTTGAGTGTCTAGAAAAGCGTTATATAAGTCTAATGTATTATTATTATTGTTATTATCCCACATGGGCAGTGTGCAAAGTTACCATAAAAGCGACATGGCGATTACACTTACTTTAAAGCACAATCACCAAATGATTCTTTTATTTGGTATGTCTCAAGATATTCTGCACTGCTTGTGTAAATGTCATCCTCTGAGTCATTTGCGATGAATGTTGTTTGGACAAGGGACCCAGCACAGGAGGTCAGTGACCCAGACCAGTTGACCAATCATGGTCAGTAACACCACCTTTCTTTCTGTTCTGCCCGATTTCTAAAGCCTTGGTTTGAGCTGGCAGAAGGGGAAGTCGTTGAGTAAATAAGTCACGTCTTATCGCCGGTGCAATAATGTGTTGCTAATGACGGTCTGAAATTAGCAATCCTCTCATATTAGTCGAGGCAATTAATAAAAAAATAAAACAAGCCGACAAAGGGAAGAAAACAATATGGATTTATGCTGATGTATTCCTATGACAGAGCTAGCCAAGCAGAGACGCTCAGCTCCAAAGTTGCACATAATGCATTCCTTAACACCCAGATGTGTAATATATATTCACGCTACTTTCCTGTAAACAAGGAAATTCCAATGTCTTTCGCCTCGCAGTGGAGAGTTGATCAAGCGAACCAGCAATATTGCGCAATATTCATCTCACTCCGAAATTGGTTTACAAATAAATTATTCTAAGGGGCTGAGGTGATGGTGGTGGTTTCCAGAAAAGCCCTACCGGTAAAGCCACACTGATGATGTTTACGTCTCCAACAGTGTTTGTGTCTCCAAAAGTCTTACAGTTTAACTGGAAGAGAGGTTAAACGTGACAGTTAAGGTCATTGTTATTCTGTTGAAACAGCTTCCAGACTGGTTGGGGGCTATTTTCATCGCCTCGCACCCGTGTGATTTGCATGCAAATCTGCATGCGATTTGCCAAAAATCAGCACTGATTTCTAAGTCTCCCTCTGCCAATTGTGCCAACCGAATGTGGAAATAAATACTCACATTTGAGGTTAGGGGTTTTGACTCATGAATATCATGAATAAACACCATTACCATCTGAATTTTATCGGTGAAATATTTACATGTTCCCTACTTTGCTGGAGAAGCTGCACGGATCCCACAACATTATTGACACGGTAATGCGGTTTACACTTACAGTACGAAACTCAACAGCTACTGTGCATTCAGCAACATAAGCCAACGCTTTCTTTTTTGTGCAGTTGTCGAATCCTTCTAGACTTATATCCCAAGCATCCCGAAAGTTGTACAGGATTGAATTTCAATTCAACTGAGGGATAGCAGACCTATTCTTACACGCCCCCCGGGGGGGCTACTGTACCTCCTTAGCTCGGCGAACCATTGAGTCTTCAGGGCCTTCTGGGGGTGACATTGAGCAGATTCCACAGAGCTCTGAGGCGACATAGACTTACATCCCTACTGAAGTGTCGGAGGAAAGGAGGAAATCCCCTTTACTTTTCATAACGGGGGGACTGAGCTGGCTGCAGCACAAGCCTGGGATGAATGGGACTACATCAGAGTGGATGGATGGAGATTATCCTGGCTGGGATTTAGGGTTGAAATGCTGAAAGATGGTGGAGGAATAGACGGGTTCTACCTAAGCTTTGCCTTCCTCTGACAAGTAGTGGCACTGTAAAGACTAGGCTAGTGAGATGAGTGTGAGCCAGGGAGATACGAGGGAGGTGTGTGTGTGTGTGTGTGTGTGTGTGTGTGTGTGTGTGGGGGGGGGGGGGGCGGGGGGAGAGAATGAGAGAGAAGGAATGGGAGAGAGTATCAGCATGAAGGTTTAACTGCCTGTATAATCCTGTCTGAAGGGTCCATCTCCATCCCTCCGTTACAAGGACAAACAGACAAGAAAGGTGTGATCTATTGCTGTTTTGGTTCACAGTTTAATGTCTTCCCTGCTAGTATAACCTGTTCAATCTAGCGCCAAAACTACACTGACACCGTGGAATCAGTGTCCCTTGTGTTACATTTGGGAGCATGACAAAATGCTGCCGGAAACGTTTACCTGAAGACAAAGTAGGCTATATTTCATAACGGTAGGTAATCTGGAAATGATTTCGGCTACACTCAGGGCCACACATTGGCCATCGAGGGAATCCCAGGTAGGCCTGTCTGTTTTGGGCCACAGTGGGTTAGGGCCACTGGTTTTCTTTTTATTTGATTTGATATGAATATATATATTTTTTAAATTGTTATATATAAATCTGAATGTAAATGTATACCTATTTTAGATGTATATCAAACATTAGCCTAGCGGTCGTCAATAGCGCAGGCCAGGCCCGTGCCCACAATTAATTCGATTTGGACTAACGTTTGTTTCCAGGTCTCTATCTCTGTATCTCTTTCTCTCTCTGTCTTACAAATGGCCGGTCAGGATGACAATGGGCTGCCGGTATCCATAGCAGCAGCAAGTGCAGTCAGTCAAATCTAATAGTGGGGAGGGGGGGGGAGTGGGGGGGGAGTGGGGAGGGAGGGAGGGGAGATAAGGAGATAAGGGACGCCTGACAATTTGTCTCAGCCATTCAAGTTTGAATACTGTGCTGTTGTGTTGCCTAAAACTAAGCAGAGAGCTAATTGAGCAAGACGCTGCCAATTTGGGCATATTATGCCATTCTGTCTGACGTTTGGGGGTTGAGCTATAAACATGGTCAACTTAGCCGATGTTTGTGTGAGTTTCTTATCCTGAGATGCATATGCAACAGTGTGAGTGTGTGTGTGTGTGCGTGCGTAATGATTGTGAATATTAATTAATTCAATTTATTTACAGTGGGGGAAATCAGTATTTTCCTGTTTCCTGTTTCATTCACCTTTATTACACATAACTTTATTTCCATATGGACTTTAATATTTCGATTTTTTTGAGTGTCTGGATTGTTTGAGTGAATACCAAAGTCTGATCAAATATTGATGTGTTCAATACTTATATCCCCCATTGAGTTACTTATATCCCCCATTGAGTTATCACATGATGAGGCAGCAGGAAGGGTATTATTGGACAGACTATTCACTATTTAATGATCCGTTCTAGTGTCTTTGATGGGCTGTAGTTGTGGCTAAGCCTCCCTCCATCCTTATGGCTGAACTATACCAACGCTCACCCTGCAGTTAAACACTAGAACAGCCGTGCCTTTTTACCTACTATAAGAGACCCTCTTTACAATGCTAAGCTGCTTTACAATGCTAAGCTGCCATTTACACACAACGACTACTAGTTGGTTACACAGAACAACTGAAAAATAGCTTTATACTAGCTTATCCTGATGTGATTTTGAAAATGTAAGGATACTGGGTGGTGTAAGGATACTGGGTGGCTGTTCTAGTGTTAACAACTCACAGTGATCTATTAGACATGCTAGGCCGCATGCAAAATGTTAAATGCTTGTGTTGACGCAATCATTGATGTCATGCAGGAATAGGCTACTTCTACTACTACTGTATAAATATAGCCTCCTGAAGTGTAGCCCAAATTATTTTCAGATAGCTTTGCTTTATAAAATATAGCCTACTTTGTCTTCAGATCAATGTGTGTGGCAGCACATCTCATCAGCTCATCTCACTCTTGGTGCAGCACCCTGAGAACTGTGTTAACTTAACAAAGGCGGTACTTTCTTGTTTCAGTGTTGGTGTAGTTTCGATGTTACTGTGCTGCTGCTGCTACTGTGTGTTTGGTCTCAAAACGCTGCAGAGGAAAATAGTAAAACTATGCTTTTCTTGAGAGAAGAAGCTGCTTTTGTGTGCAGGTAGAGCATGTTGTTGATCTCAGTGGGTTTTTAAAATGTTCTGCTGTGGTTTGGCCTTAATGTATATATTTATTATATTATTATTATTATTGTATATATATTCACTTTAAAAAAGAATGCCGGTCGAGAGAGGACACTGGCGTTGCTTGTTCGCCGCTTGTTCGCCCGAAATCTAGGTGTAATTGCAGTATACAGAGTAGATTGTCCTACAAAGACACCTAGATTTAGATTTAGTAATCTAGAAATGAATTAGACCCCTATACTTTCTTTTATCTATTTTTTTGTTTCTTTTTATTTTACTACTCAATCTTCTCAGTTTGTAAAGCGTCTTTGAGTGTCTAGAAAAGCGCTATAAAAGTCTAATGTATTATTATTATTATTATTGAATATGGGTCTTCCACCTTTTATCATACACAATTTAACACGCATATTATAACTCAGCCGTAATGACTTAGAAAAGAGACAGGCTGAACATTTGTTGTGGTTAAATAGTCCATCAAGGGGTTTTATTTCTGGCATTTCAATCAGCTTGAGTATGTGCAGTGAGCACAGAGTTTCAAAGAGCATTGAAATACTAAAATATTCAAAGTTTCAGGGAACCAGTGGTGGTGTTTTTGATCTTAAAGTGGACCACTCATGAGTTGGCCCTGATCACGGGCCGTATCTCTCCATAGGAGCGAGCGGGAGACACAGGGCGGTGATGTGAACCAGAGGTGCTGTCTAATTAGCAGAGAGGGATGGATATTTCATGGTTGTCATTAAACATTTACCAACTCAACGCTGTGATGCAAGTGTGAGAACAAGGAAAATACATTACGTAATAGCACTGTTGTCATGGGCTGGAGGTTTCCTCAGATGGGACTTTGAGGGAGTTTCCTGACATATTCTCCATCCATGGGGGGGGGGGGGGGTTAGGAGAGGTTAGGAGGGGTCTGGGGAGGGGGGTTAGGAGAGGTTAGGAGGGGTCTGGGGGGGTTAGGAGAGGTCTGGGGGGGTCTGACATATTCTCCATCCCGCCCCGCCCCCCCCCCCCCCCCCCCCTCAAGCTCAATCTCCATCACTTGTTGACAACTCTGGGTCCCTCTCCCAGACAGACAAGAACTTCAGAGGGACTCTTGACAACCAACCAACGAACTGCGCGGGTGGCTAAGATCACAACGACGACCCACACCTGTAGATTCTTGTACAACAACATTTGAAAAGATGAGCCCGTTCCTCAAGATAGATCCAGACACTTGTCATCTCCCTCCTAGTCTACTGCAAGTCACTTTTGGTCAAGCTCCCTGCATGGTGGGCCTCCCCATCAGACCTCTGCAGCTCATCCAGAATGCTGCAGCCCATCTGGTGTTCAGTCTCCCCAAATTCTTCCATGTCACCCCCCCTCCTCCGCACCCTTCACTGGCTCCCAGTAATGGCTCCTCCCACCAGATTCAAGCCCTGGTTGCTAGTCAGTCCCCAAACCCCAAAATGAACACTCTGGTCTTCAACCTCTGCTGACCGCCTCCATCAAGATGAAGAATAAAGTGCCCCATGGTAATTAGCATTTTAGATACTGTGGATGAACCAAACACAGCCAGGGTGAATTATTAATTCATAAGCAACAACACTGTAATTAAAAGCATTATCACAAAATCATCCACTTTGAATTATTTAATGCCTGTCTTTTTGTGAGAGGGGGGGGGAGAGAAATGCACATAATAATAATAATAATTAATATGGGACTGTATAGTGCATATCAGAGTCGAGCATCATTATTCAGCAGGCTCCATCTCGAAGGTGATGTTACAAGTCTTCTCTTCAAGTGTTTTTCCAACAGTTTTAATAATTACGTCCATCTTTAGATTACATATTCAATCAAGAATGTATAGCATTAGTGTACAGTCATTCTCTGCAGGCGTTTCTACAGTGGTATCCTCCAGACGCACACGTGACATCCTTGATGGACATGACTGCACCCACATTAAGGACATTACGTATCAGACTCTACAAGACAAATGGCCCTTCTCTCCAAGATTGCAGCAAGCCATTGAATCACATCCCTTCTTTGAAGAAGATTTGGCTTTAAATTAATGAACAATAAAATCAATTAACTAGATCAGAACATTCAATCAATGGCCTAATTACAGGTAATTTAATGCCTCAGCTGGAATTGATTCTATTTATTATGCAGCTGTGAATTAATCAAATTTAAGCAGCAGTGTGGAGGCAGCGACCGTATGGGACGTGTTTCGGATAGAAATAAGAAAGTCATCTCGAAATCCCCTGAGCCATTAAAATAGAAGATTGTCTCTGGAACATTCTGAAAATGGCTCTCCGATACTGTGAGAGAAAGTTTCCCCCAAAGTTCAACATCTTCCTTGATTAGTGTTTCAATCCGGGTCCCAATGGTGGCCATACCTAGTAAAATTAACTCATCAAGGGGTCTTAAAGTTAATTTATTTGTTGAATCAGATATGTTTTGTTTGGTTAGACAACAACATTATGCTCTATTAAGTGGGCCCAGGTCCAATAACGTAGATTACTAAGTACAAGATCTCTTTACAATTAGGGAACATACAGATTTGCCTAACTCTGGAAAGAGTCAGTTTAGTGATTTCACTGTTAAGCCCAATGCACACAGCGTGCGATTTCTGTTGCACGACAACATTCCATTGTTGTCATGAATGGAATCGAATTTTCGACGTGCGATTAAAATCGGGGCTGTGTGCATTGGGATGCGATTTTCTGATAGACTTCCATTCAAACTTCAAAATGGAATGTTGTCGTGCAACAGAAATCGCACGCTGTGTGCATTGGGCTTTATAATCAAATAAATGTTGTCATGAGGAACTGCATTCTTGGTCTCAACGTCAGTGACAATGGAGTTACCATGTAATGGCACTCTTCTTACTAATGCAATGGAAAGTACTCAAGTTGTAAAAAAAAAATAATCTGAGGGGATGGTGGATTTTATCCTATTTGTGCTGATGACAGCGCAGAGGGTGGGAGACCAACTGTGTACCCTTTTGATTATTATTAAAGCATAAAGATAATTATTATACTCCTAAAACATTATGCATGTTATGGATGTTAGGTGTCAGATACTCCTGTCATTGCTCTTGACCGAGGCACCTCAGAATTGGAGTCGGTCCCCGGGCTACCATGGCACCACTACATAGTTACTACATAGTAACCACTACATGGTACAACTACGTGTAACCACTACATGGTACCACTACATAGTTAGGGTCGCCAGTTGCCTAAATCTATCAATGCCATCCGTGGACTTGATCTTAGAACCGATTATTTGGGCCAGAAATGGCTCAATTTGAAGTAAGAAAACTGAACTACATTTTTGGGAGGCGCACAGGTTCAGGAACTGTATCGAGTTAGATATCAGGTTTGGTTGGCTACGAGTGCAATATGTCTGCTGAAGGATCCATTAGTGGTTCCTCATCTGAAGAGGACAATCTGTCAAAATGGCGACATGAAAATTGAATTCCAGGTCAAGAGGGGAGGAGTTGTAGTGGTAGTGGGAAGAAGATATTCTTGAGCTAGAGTAATGGGAGCCACCCAGGGAAGCCCTGTGAGATGTGACCAATGTTATCACATCAGCCACTGCATGTATCCCCAGGAGAACTGCGATGCTTTAAACCTACCATGATAAAGAACTATCTGCATTACTCCCCAGATGACATCAGGGGACAGGGGACATACATGCATCTAAAAGCTGGATCCACTCCCATCTATAATGCTTAATTCAAGTAGTACAAGATGCAATCCGAAGTAGTCCGGGCAATCCCTGGCCACCAAAACATCCCGTTTCGAAAACAGTTTTTTCCCCTGTGCCATGAGGACTCTCAACACCTGACTCACTGCACTAACCCTGCCAGATGTACTGCACTTTAGTTGTGAATATTGATGTTTTTGTCTTGTGGTTATGTGTGTACATTGTCCATTGTGATAGTCATGTGTAATGTGTGTCTGTTGATGTATTTGACACTGCTGTATTGAGTGTTTGTGTTTCCATCTGTACCGACAACAAATTCCCCCGACCTTGGTCGTGTGGTTATTAAACGACTCATTCATACCGTATGTTTCAGAGTGAAAACCCAAACAGGCTACAATAAAGGTTGCTGCTATATATAAAAGGAAACGTGCAGAATGTTGCTTGCTTACATTGGAGAGTCAACACACACACACACACACACACACACACACACACACACACGTCCCAACAGCTCCTCTGAAGAGTGGCCCAGGGAGGGCCACCACTTCTGTGACACAAAACCTCTTTAAAGTGTAATGGATTTTTCACATGTTTGGCATGTGTGACATTGTTGGGAGTCTGGTGGTCCTGTCCATGAGCGCAGGGCCCTGCTCCAGGGCCTTGTGTTCATGGACGGTGATGGAATGCAGACTCCTTATCAATGTTGTGACTATGTTGACAGTATACCCAGTGTACAGTGTGAAATGAAGACCTTGTCCAACATTGTTCCAATGTTCTAACATTTCGTGAGCTTAGAATTATAAGGTTCTATCTACGTTTAGGGTAGTTCAGAGATATTGAGCGTCAACGTTTTTACATTCCTTTATGTTCTGTGAGATGGAACCTTTGTATTTTATTAATAATAATAAAATTTAAAAATCAACATTTTAAAAATAACACCACACAGGCATTAATAAACACCTAATGGATCAGATTATGTAAAAAAACAAAATTTTGACAAAAATGCAGATAGAAACTTATAATTCTAACGTCACGATTTATGGATGCATAAAGAAGGTCACAAAAAAGGGTCATTTAAGTGACAGGACTGACAAATGTTCTACACCATTAAGACATGTAAACATAGATAGTCCGTCCATGCTGGGTGATTACAAGATTGGTGCCTACATTTTGGGTGGACAGATACAGTACTCCAAACTCTACACCACTCAAAAGAGAAATGGACTCTTAACACAACTCACACTACAGGATAATCTTGAAGGATAATCTTTAGAGCCATCCGATAATCGGGCGTTTGCTGTCCTTGGTCGGAAGGGGGGAAACCGGGCCAAAATCGACCAGATTTTCTTTATGTGTGTACCAGGCTTAAGTAGTTCTGTTGGTTAGAAAGACCAGGGAGTTGGTTCATTGGCCCAGATTTGTTGGTCTGACAACCAGTGCTGAGGATGCTACGGCAGCTGTAGAGCTGAGCTAATTAAGGGTTATGGAACGAGAAGCCATGGTATATCGTGGATATCGGCACGCAAAGCGGAGTGCCATTACACCCCCTAGTTACTAACATCTGTAGTAGACATGAGAGATGTCAAAACATGCGGCTCGTATGAAAAACAGCTTCTGAGTCAATTGTCGAAGTAATTTCGGTCCCTTGAAAAAGAGGGAGCTACATAGAGCTGTAATTCCTAAACCCTTCCTTCAATTTGGATGTGAATACCCTTACCCTAAAGCTGAGAGTCTGCACTTTAACCCGTATTCATTATATAACTGTAACTTGAAGATGTTTTTTCGTAAACAGCTAAAGTAACAACAATCTGTCTGTGTCCAAATATACATGGATGTAAATGTAACTGTATGTACACTGGAGTTTTCTAACTGTAATATTCTGAATCGTCTGCCTGAATAAGTCTGCCTGAATAAGTCTCTTGTCTGACTGAATAAGTCTCTCGTGTCTGCGAGTTACAAGTTAGACTTGGAAAGAAGTGCTGCAGAGTGATGGAGATGATAGAACGGCAGTCCCAGGAGACTGTAGTTAAAACCTGTCTGAACCTCACCCATGACTTCCGTGTGCTACTTTTACAAAACTACCCAGGACACCGCGGGGCCTGGGCCAGAGGGGGCAGAGAGAGGAGGAGGAGGAGGGAAGGGAAGGGGAGGGGGAGGATGATGGAAAGGAGGAGGGATAAAATCAATATTTGCTTGGCGGATAAAAAAAAATCCCCTCAGCCTCACAGGGCAGTTGTCTGGAGGAGTTTGGCTGCTCTCTGTGTTGTGGTGTGGATGCTCCCTTGCTTTTTCTCATCCAGCCAGCCAGAATCCCTCGTTCTCTGTGCCTACTCCACTGCTCTTTATCACGGGGCGGGGGGGGCATCATGCTTACATTTGGAAATGCGGCGTCAACCCTGTGGTTTTCAACATACATTTTCCTCAGTGCACTGACCTTTCGTATTGTACCACATTAGCACCTCTGTGCTATGTGTGTGTGTGTGTGAGTGTGAGTGTGTGTGTGTGTGTGTGTCTATGTTATTGATGTATTAGTGTCCCATTTGCTGCTGCTGCTGTTACCTAGAGCTGATGAATGGCGGCCCACACTAGCCCCTCCCTCCCTGGCTCCGTCGGTTCGCCAAGCTGGGTTCGCTGGTGTGCACTGATGTAGAGACCAGTTTCGAACCAGTTTTCGCCCAATAAGCCTTTATCCGACCTCCCAGTCTGCCTGCAGCACAGCCAGCTCTGTCAAGATCACACGGCTTCATACTCCCACTCTCCTATTTTGACCTTCCCATGTCCTTGCGGTTCAATAACTCCAGCGCACGCAGGGACAGCAATAGCTTCCATTTTTCAAAAAGCCAGTATTTAACCACTGTACATAAACCCTAATACCAACTAAACAGTCCTTCTTACAGTCCTTTTTAAATGCAGGAGTGCCGTTGTATAGACCCAGAGCCACACCGCCACGCCGCCACACATCCGTCATGTTTCTCAGCTTCGTGGACGATGAGGCAATCAGTCATGATGTCACACAGAGCATGTGTCAACCGGCGGCAGTGATGGAGGACAGGGGGAAGGCATTCTGGGGCGTCGGTTGGATAAGCCTCCCCATGCTAGCTCTCAGCTTCAACTGCCAAAACAGTTGGCGTCATCGATTGGCCAGTGACTTGGTGCTATCTCATTGGAAACGTTACTTAAAACGTACCAACTTTATGAAAATTATTGTGAAATGAATTGTTGTTTTCATAAACAAAACAAAGGGGGGGGACGGGACATTGACAAATCTAGTGCAATGACGTAACAATATTCTCAAGCAATTTAATAACCATTGTATTTCAGTGCCTAGTTCCTAATGTAATTGCTATTTTGTAATGGTGTGTTAAGTCACCATAAGCTGTTGGGCAAAGTGCTTTTAAAGCTGTACGACACAGTTTGATTGCTACATATTCTCTCAGAGCATGTAAGCGTTATTTTCCAATCTACATTATGCTATCAGCAGTTTATGATGCTATTTTTCCCCCTCCCAGAAAATTTGGTAACAATGTTGCTGGAAAAAAAACTGCAATTTTCATCAGTAGGTCTAAGCAGTGATGAAATGGAGGATAGAAAGACTGGGAACCGCTTTTTTTTCGTGGCCTTGTGCTCCACAGACATTGTTTCCCCACTGGGACCAGAGGGTATCTTTCTTAATTGCCTTTTTTCTGGGGGGGTGGGGGTGGGGGAGTGGGGGGTCTGATTTTATCATCCACCAGTTTCTCCACAGCTGTTCTCTTATGCCGCCTTACCAGATGGTTTGGGTTTGGCTGCAAAGTATTTACCCTTTCCCTTCAAAGGCGTTGGAATGTTTTCCAAAAGGACAGCGTGTCCTGGTAATACCGTGGAGGAGAACCCCAGAGTATCAGGAGTGGAGAGGAGAGGAGAGGAGGGGAGTCGTAGACACGGGGCAAACTGGACTCCCTTGAAGCCCCGCTGCTGACAGGGCAAAAGCAAGCATCCACAAGACATCCACGGTAGTGAGCGATCAAGCATATCCACACGCTCTCATCCAAATGACGTTTTGATGTTTCCCATGAAATGTTTCCGACTGGATCTCCTCAGGCATGGTTTGTTGTCCGATGAGTCTTCCACACCGGAAGACGTTCCTGTCATCAACCGTGATGCCGAGAGTAAACACAGATATCACAGATATTGATGAGTCACTATAATAAAAACATATCAAACATACATTTAGGTCTATAGATAATGGGGATCAGAAAACATTTATGAACACTTGCAATCGGTTGTCAGTAATGGAGTTTATCATTTTCACAAAAATGCCGATCGAGAGAGGACGCTGGCGTTGCTTGTTCGCCGCTTCTCTGCCCGAAATCTAGGTGTAATTGCAGTATACAGAGCAGATTGTCCTTCAAAGACACTTAGATTTAGATTTAGTCATCTAAAAATGATAACCAAGGACGTTCATGAAGCCTTGATACAAATTTGAGCTTTTCAAAAAATGCAGGTTGAGAGAGGACGCTGGCGTTGCTTGTTCGCCGCTTCTCCGCCCGAAATCTAGGTGTAATTGCCGTAGGCTATACAGAGTTTGAGAGAGATTGTCCTACAAAGACACTTATATTTACATTTAGTAATCAAAAAATGTATTATTACTATCTTTTAGTTATTTTTGTTTCTTTTTATTTCTACTACTCTATCTTTTCAGTTTGTAAAGCGTCTTTGAGTGTCTAGAAAAGCGCTATACAAGTCTAATGTATTATTATTATTATTATTATTATTATTATTATTATTATTACTATAAAGTAAGGTGGAGGGTTTCAAACGACGAGGCGACGCACTCAACTGCACATGTGCCCCTGCACATGCTCAATTAATCAGCGCCACATAACTGCACACGGTCAACTAATCACCCTCACACGGTATATAAACAGCACTCAGCCTCACCTCATCTCCTGGTCCTTGTGTATTGACATTTCCCTCGGCTCATGTTCCTGGTGCTGACCCCTGCATTTCTCTGGTGCTCGACCTTCACCCAAGGTTGTTTCGCTCGCCCTCCGCAAACCTCTCCCTCACCTGTGTCTTTTGTTTCCCTGGCCCTCTCGCTGTCGTTACATGACATTTCCTGAATGGGAGCAATGCTCTCAAGCTTCCTCTTCCAGCTCTTTATTCCCTATTCATGTGCCGTCCACCTCAAATCTCCCCCCCCCCCATGTTTTCATTTTTTTATTGGATAGCAAGGAAAGTAAGGAGGAAAGGGTATGTCAGCAGGGCGTGGGCCGGATTCGAACCCATGCCGACGTGGGCGTAGTATGTGTGCAAATCAAATCAAGTTTTATTTATATAGCTCTGCTGTGGGGAGCATGGCGCGTTCTGGCCTGCAGAGGAAGCCAGACTGTGGTGGAGGGTGGATGACGGGCTGATTATGGACAGGTGTCAGTAATCAGACTCGTTATCCAACTGGTCTGTTTAACCTGTGTGTGTTTGTTCCCCCGGGAGAGTGAAGGAGGCAGGGAAAACCCTGCCGAGGTGGTGGAGAGAGAGAGAACAAGCAAGAGAGAGAGAGAGAGAGAGCCAGAGACAGAACGACGGCAGAGCCAGCTGAGACCCGAAAGGGGAATCAGCGCCGTGTGCAGTCGCCGCAGCGGATCCCGAGAGGGGAAGCCGGGGGGCGTGACGGCAGCGACTGCTGCACGCCGTGGTTATTCTTTATTCTTGATTATTGAAAAAGACTCGCTCAGCACGTCAATGACGTTGCTGAGCTGTGCAGGACGTAAATAAACACGTTTCTATAACCGTTCCTCTGTGTCGACCTCCCTCTGTGCCTAGAGACCTTTACAAGCGCATTTTTCTCACAAGATGTGACTGAATGCGCTTCACATGACGACAGAACCGCAAGCAGGCAAAGGTAAAAAAAACCTGTACACTGTGTAGCCAGGAAAATTCCCTTGCAGCCCTCTACTCATAGAGCGACTACTACCAGTTTGCCTACCAGCACACAGCAGTGGCCCCCAAACACCCCCCCCGTGGGGGCCCCCAGCCGCCCCACACACCCGACCTGCACTGCAACCCCCCTCGGCCCCCTCATGGATGAAGACGGTAGCCTGCATTGTCTCATCTGCCCCCCCCCCCTTCGCATTCTTCGCCTTGCCTGCTAATAAATAAAAGCTGACAATCTCTACTGTATCCTCATAGTAATTGTTTGATTTTGTCAACGTCTCTCCTTGCTCCACAGTCTTTGTTTCATGTCATTCATTCTTAGTTTCCTGTTTCATTTTGATGCACTCACCTCGTCTCTGGTTTCAGATATTTAACTTCCTGCCCTTGTGTGATTCCCGCCTGTGTGTTGTCTGATTGGTGTCACCTGTCCCTCATCATCCTTCCCTGTGTATTTAGTCTGTGTTGACCCAGTCTCTGTGCCAGTTCATCTTTGTTCTTTGTGACACACGTTCCAGCGATTCTCTTAGTGTTTATTGATTTCCTGGTCTTTGATCCCCAAGAGTTTTCCTGACCTAGCTTTTGTCTTCTCCTTAACAGATTATCTGCCTACCTCTTGTCTGTCTACCTGTGTATCGAACCCTGTTTTGAAAGTAAAGACAATTATTCTTGATTATAGTTGTCTCTGAGTCACGCGCTTGAGTAGCTTTGCCTCAGTACTCCAGTAATACAGAATAAAAAATGTTTCACTGTCTCACACACATACACTCGCCGAACACTTTATATGGAACACTATACTAATACTGGGTAGGATCTCCCTTTGCTCTCAAAACAGACACAATTCTTTGTGGCATTGATTCCACAAGGAAACATTCCTTTGGGATTCTGCAGTTCCATTTCAGGTGCACTTTCAAGCTGTGAATATTTCCGTTTTATCATATCCCTAAGGTGTTCTATTGGATTCAGATCCGGTGACTGGGAAAGGACACTGAACTCCTTGTCATGTTCATAGGCTGTGGCATTCAAGCAATGATTGATTGGTATTAACAAGCCCAAAGTGTGCCAAGAAAACCTTTCCCACACCATTACACCAACTGAATGAATAAGAAGGTGTACAATACATACAGGTGCTCCTAATAAAGTGTTCAGAGAGTATATCTACATTTTTTGTTATGTCACTCTTTAACAAATGACCTGTGAGACATGTGGCCAGCAACCTGCCATGACTTGTGCATGTCCGACTAGATGTCCACTGATGAGGACAACAACATGGGTGTGCTTATTAATCCAATTCCAGTAATGTGGAAAATCCAGCAGCTGTCGGAGCTTTATATAGAAGAGCCTCTGGCGTGAGAAACCTGCAGTGACTCAACTGGCACAGAGGCATCAGGCCTGAAACACAGCATCTACCTCTCTCTTTCTCTTACTCTCTCATTGTCTCTCATTCTCTTCCCCTAACATCTACCTCTCTCTTTCTCTTACTCTCTCATTGTCTCTCATTCTCTGGCTCCTTATCTTTGCCTGTGGGCAGTTCTGTATAAAAGAAGAACCCATGACGATCAACATGTAGAATTCATCCGAGAATATCAAATTGAAAGCTAAGATAAGTTTATGTTTTGGGGAAATTAAGTCCAAAATAAATTTCTCAACCATCTTCCATCATAACAATAGTGATAAACCGAGGCTTTGACTTCTGATCAAACATATAGAAATGTTTCTAAGAAAACATCTACTAGAAAAAGGCTTTAAACATCAAACCTCGTGTTCAAGTATGGACCTTGGTCAACTAATATCGACAGTTATGTTAAGTTCTTTAGGAAAAAAAATATAAAAAAAATAAGAATCATTGTGCAGAACCTAAAAGGGTTCTTCAGCTGTCCCTGTGGGAGGAACTTTGATGGAACCATTTCGGTTTCATGCAGAATGCTTTTATAATAATAATAATAATAATAAACAACTTTTTTTGTATAGAGCTTTTCCTGCAAACGTTGCAGCTCAAAGTGCTCCAATCATTATAGAATCATACATTAATTATTTAGTCATTTAAAGGCAATATTAAAAAGATGGGTTTTTAGTCTTGACTTGAACATATTTACTGAGGTTGTATCCCTAATGTAAACTGGCAGTGCATTCCACAATCTGGGTGCATAAAATGAGAATGCAGCCTCATCAAATCTCTTCTTTTGTACATGTGGTACACAGAGAAAACCAGCGTCAGAAACCCTTTTGGGTTTCAATAAATGGAGACGTCATTGCTGCTGAGTGCAGTGGAGAAAACAAAGCAAGCAAATCACACAAATACAGAGCACACGTAACTTCCATTGAGAATGATGACATCATCAGCACTTTGATGACATACATGTTGCACAGTCCAACACAAAGGACATCAAAGGAATTGTCTTCATCATTAAATAATGCAATATTATTTGCAATTGTTGCAGTGGTTGCACAGTTGGGGAATTGTTTTTGCTATTTCTTTTACACCGGATGTGTGTCATTATGGGTGTAATTACTCTGAGGTACTTTATCTAGTAATCTATCTATGTCTTTATCCTACAATTACCACAACGACTACCCTCATCCCAAATGGTTGAAACCGAGACCGTCCACTTATTGATTATTATGTGGTATGGCTATGGCAAGACCTCATTTGACAACAGCAATACGTGAGCTTAGAATGATAAGGTTCTATCTCCGTTTAGGGGAGTTCAGAGATATTGAGCGTCGACGTTTTTACATTCCATTATGTTTTGTGAGATGGAACCTTTGTATTTTATGAATTACTAACTCAAAATGTCAACATTTTAAAAATAACACCACACAGGCATTAATAAACACCTAATGGATCAGATTATGTAAACAAAAACTACATTTTGACCAAAAATGGAGATAGAACCTTATAATTCTAACATCACGGTATGGCAAGACCTCATTTGACAACAGCAATAGCAGACTGGCTGGCCAAGCCTCTCTGGGTACATTTTTATAACCATATTTTGAAATTGGATTAACAATAATATTTAATGAAAATTGTCTAATACTGTAATAATGTCTCTATAAAATATAAAAATGTTAATGTCTCTATAGTCCAATGAGTGCCCTATCGTTGTCTAAATGGTACAATATATAATTAATATAGTGAAGGAGACATAATGCACAGGTACTGCTGTGCTAAGAATCATAGCCTGAAGCAATAATGGTCAAGGTTTTGGATGTGTTAATGGCTGCTACTCAGACACAATGTAAAGGTCACTCTGTCTGTTACAGCAAGTAATCTGGTTACAATGCATGACTAGTAGTTAAACCATTTACAGGGCAGTATTC
The DNA here is from genome assembly GCF_963989245.1 of Nansenia antarctica. Taxonomy (NCBI): domain Eukaryota; kingdom Metazoa; phylum Chordata; class Actinopteri; order Argentiniformes; family Microstomatidae; genus Nansenia; species Nansenia antarctica. Next base: position 26,113,644 of record NC_137684.1, on the reverse strand, counting down.
TGAAGAGACTGCTATTTTGAAGAACTTCAAAAATGAAAACCCCCCATCACAAACCAAGAAGAGGGTTTGACAATATATAGGCCTGTGTGCAAGATCTCTCATGTTGCTGTCTTAACTCAGTATTTGGTAAAAACTATCAAATTATATATAACATTTACCAACAATATGTAGGCTATGGCCAGCTGTTGCCCCCAAATAAAAGAGAAAGATCTAAATCACAATCAGCGCAATGTCATGGTATTTTGCTATGCTTGTTTTGGTTCTGTCATGATTGGTTAACATAGAGCTACCTAGCTAGCTAGCTCCACACCCTGTTCGTAAGCTTGAAACAACTTGTAGTTTAAACACTGATAATACAACGTTTGCTGTATGCTGTGTTGGTGGTTACACTGGTGTTGCTCACAAGCTAACTCAAATCTAAGCCAAATGGGGCTAGGTCGTAGCTAGTCTACCAGTATCACCTGTAGCAAGCCTGTAAGTTGATGCTTTATTACTTTACCATTACCATTTTCATTCTGCAGCCGGCCTTGCTGAAGTTTCTAATTGAATTATGTTTTGTTAAAAGTATAAAAGTAATCTAGAGTATTAGAGAAGCATGAATAAACAATTGATGTATTATTATTTATTATTTTATGGTTTATTATTATTATTATTATTATAACATTCACTGTTGGATCACTTTATTTGATGTCCCCTATGAACATGCATTACTGTTCATAATTGCTTATGAAAGGTAAGGCTATCAATAGGATATACTGTACATCCTTGTGCGAAAACTGTCCGGTGCTGCTGGGCTAGAAGCCAGTGAAATCATCTCTGTCAGTGGCTATAAAGGTGAGGGCTCACTGAAGCTACTGGAGGCCGAATTTCACTGCCAGAAAGCGCTGGAGTGACAGTCACTCAACAGGAGTCAACAGAGAGAGCAGCAAGACCTGTCCTGCTAAAAGACAGGCAGTGTCCCAGTAAACAAAGAGTCCATAAGACGTCCTAAAGACGTCACCTGGACGTCCTAGAAAGACGTCATCTGGAGTCCAAAAGACGTCCTCAGGGAAGCCGGGATGAGGGTTCAGAGGACGTCTTTTGGACTCTTTGTTTACTGGGGTCCCAGGACATTGGCTACAGAGTATTAGCCATGAATGTGTTTCAGATGCTGCACACTAAATGAAAACATTCAAATAAATGTACTAGACAAGTAGAGTAACTGGATTACTGTTGCTTTGCTAGTCGAAGGAAAAGCCTAGCGAAATGTTTGTTTAGCATGTTTGTTGCATAGCAAAAAGCAGCGTGGTTGTTGCAGCTTGGGACTGCAGACAGATGACATTCAATGACATTACTTTTTTGATCCTATACCATTGGCTAGATAAGCTGTCAGTAAATCAATGGGAGATGTGTGCATCTCATGTGCCTGCTGCCATCTTTGGATCAGAGCTTTGAACTGTTACACTGTTCTCTCCTCCTTCCTCTTCCCCCACGCCGCCTCATTCACCTCAGACAGAGAGTCAGTTAGAATCCAGAAGATGGTAAATGGACTGCACTTATATAGCACCTTTTTTGCTTCTCCAAAGCACTTTACAACGGCCTCTCATTCACCCATTCACACACATATTCACACACCAATAGCGGCAATCTGCCATGCAAGGCGCTGGCCCACTCACTGGGAGCAATTTAGGGGTTCAATGTCTTGCCCAAGGACACTTCGACATGTGGCCAGCCGGGGCTTGAACCGCTGATCTGCTAACCTTGTGGTCAATAGACGGCGACTGTACCTCCTGTGCCACAGCCGGCCCTATAGATGACATGCAGCTGTTTATCCTCAGCTCAAGCCGTAAACCTTCCAAAACTGGTGATATTGCACAAGAATAAATAAAAACTATACATTTTTGATTTTGTGTGTTATGAAGCATGCACACATTTGAAATAAGAGGAGTTTCTCAGAAGGAACAGTGACAGGCGTTGGCTAATATCAGTTCTGACCGACTGGTGCGCATCGATCGGCGCACAATGCACAGCCCCATAATTGTAAGCATTTTAATGGCACCCCCGGGCTACACATTCATGTGCATCATCCGGAAATTGTTTATTATTATTATTCACAATAAAGCATGGCCTCTTGCTTAATTAAAAATTAACGAAATCAATGACTTAATTATACCAAAAATAGCAAGAAATAAAGAAAAAGAAAAAGAAAAGATCCTGCTGTTTGGCTAAAATACTGTTTTGTTAAAATACACACACAGTGTAGTGTGTAGACCAGGGGTGCCCAATACGTCGATCGCGATCGACCGGTCGATCGCAAAGGTAGTATGGGTAGATCGCATGGCATTGAACAAAAAAAAAGAAAAAAAAAAAAAAAGAAAAGAAAGAAAGTTCAAAAAATAAAATATAAAGTAAAAAAAAAAATCCATCCTAACTATGGCTTTTGCCACTTGATTGACGTACAGGTAAGCCAGTCTGCGATCTGATCTTTTCACCTAACACACGGTTCACCACGCATGCACAGTCAACAGCGCCAACTACAAAATACAAAATACCGGCGAGACTAATTAACTAGTTAGCCTTCCAATTTCTACTATTTACTACTAAAGAAAGGGTATACAAATGAGTGGGGAAGCTGGACCAAGTAAGAAACCAATAACGTATAACTTCCATCCAGAATGGGAGGAGGACTTTTACACGATGTGATATTGGAAGTGCGTCTGTCTGATCTGCAGATCTACGATGGCTGTTAGAAGGGAAATGTGGCAAAAGAGCGAAAACGTACAGCTGTAACGATAGCTTCTTATCGCGTCAGTCACGTTCTTGTTAAACACAAGAAGTAATTCAAAGACGGCGAAATTGTGAAAAAAGCGTTTCTCGAGGCTGCAGATTGCCTTTTCGATGACAGATCCACAGTGGCTGATGACACCTTGCAGCCTGCCCACACCTTGCAACCAGCTCCTACAGCCCTGACTACTAGAAACTAGCTGCCTCCTCCCAGTGCCAGGTCTCCCACTAAGGTAGAGAAATGCATTTATTTCTTCCTTTCAAACTAGGGAATTACCTGTTTTGTATCTGGTTTACTTTTCTGTTTGTTGGATCAGTAGTTGGCTATGGTACTGCAGACTGGCTGTCAGTGTGTGAGTGAGAGAAAGTGAGTGTGTGTGTGTGTGTGTGTGTGTGTGTGTGTGTGTGTGTGTGTGTGTGTAAGAGAGTGAGAGAGAGAGAGGGAGAGAGAGGGGGAGAGAGAGGGAGGGTTTGTGCTATGGCTCCCTATGCAGACTGGCAAATGTGTGTGTGTGTGTGTGTGTGTGTGTGTGTGTGTGTGTGTGTGTGTGTGTGTGTGTGTGTGAATGTGTGTGAGCGAGAATAGCAAAGAGGGAGGGTTTGTGATGGTCTTCTCCTGTGGCTGTGTGACAGAGAGAGGGAAAGTGTATTATGAGTTTACTATGCAGGCTGGGAACTGTGTGTGTGTGTGTGTGTGTGCGCGTGTGTGTGTGTGTGTGTGTGTGTTTGTAGTACGTGCATGTACGTTTGCGATGTTGAAACTAGACTGGTAGATCTTGGCAGACTGGCTACTTGAAAAGTAGATCTTGGTTCCAAAAAGTGTGAGCACCCCTGGTGTAGACCCACACAGCGACACCCAATCTGCGGCTAGTTTGCCTCAGAGATAGCCTGTACAAAATGGAAATGTCTGAAGCGTTGTGGGAAGGTTCCTAACATTCTGTCGTAGGGACACCACACTATACAATGTGTCAGCGCGCTCTTTAACATCAGGATTTGTTTTCGAAACATTTCTAGGCATTTATATAAGCTCCCTATTTGACAAGCACCAACTGAATATCAATCAGTATATATATATATATATATATATAGTTTATAAACTAATGACTTATAACTGTTTGAAAATGGATTATAATTGAATAATAAACTGATTATACTGTAAGTGATTTATTAACTAATTATAAACCATTTATAAACCCTTTACACATTTGACCATTGATGTAAAGTGTTACCTAACTTTCCACTTTCTGGCCCTGAAAAACTCCCTAGTTGCTACGGCAGTATGTTTTGGGTCATTGGCTTCCTGTAGGATGCAGTGCCATCCAATGAGTTTGGAGGCATTTGCTTGTATTTGAGCAGACACAATGTTTCTGTACACAATACATTCTGCTGCTGCTGCAGCATGCATCACAGATGAGGTGGTATGCTGTAAATCTTGTGCAAATCCCTTTTTTTTCTCCAAACTTTCCACTTGCTATCTTATCTGACGACAATACCTTTTTCCAGACCTCTGCAGGCTTTTTAGGTACTTTTTAGCAAACTGTAAGTGACCATCCTTTCTGAGGATTACTAAAAGTAAGTAAGTAAAACTTTATTTCTATAGCGCCCTTCACAGCCCGGATGCACAGGGTGCTTTACATCAAAAATAAGGGATAAAATGGGTGAAAAGAAAAGTGCAATCAAACATTGAAAAGAAAAAAAAAATGGAGGAACGCCCCAAAGGGACAACATAAACAGAACATAAACATGAACATAGGATGGCTATAGGTGACTAACGGCCTGCCTAAACAGGTGAGTCTTTAATTGGCGTTTAAAAATGAGTTCTGAGGGAGCGGCTCTCAGGTCAGGGGGGAGGAGGGCGTTCCAATCCAGAGTCTCTCAGGTCAGGGGGGAGGGCGTTCCAGAGTCTCTCAGGTCAGGGGGGAGGGCGTTCCAGAGTCTCTCAGGTCAGGGGGGAGGGCGTTCCAGAGTCTCTCAGGTCAGGGGGGAGGGCGTTCCAGAGTCTCTCAGGTCAGGGGGGAGGGCGTTCCAGAGTCTCTCAGGTCAGGGGGGAGGGCGTTCCAGAGTCTCTCAGGTCAGGGGGGAGGAGGGCGTTCCAGAGTCTTGGGGCCGTCACCTCAAACACTCTGTCCCTTTTAGTTTTTAGTCTAGTCCTTGTTACTAGTGGTTTGCACCTTGCAGTGAAGCCTCTGTCGTTCGGCTGGTGACGTATTTTGTGGATGGTATTCTTTGACACATTCGCGCCTACCTCCTGGAGAGTGTTCCTGATCAGTAGAAGGAAGCAATTTACCATGAGAGGAAGGGGGTTGTGGACTCATTTACCACTGGTACAGGGTTGTGGCACGAGGCGAAGCCACAACCCCTGCCCCTTGAATGGTAAATTGCTTTTCTACAACAGGCACCACATAATATAACAAATAAATACACAGTTACAATCATTAATCGTTTCAGAATACATATATCCTTCCGCCACAGAATATAGTCCCATAAACAAGATCAACCATTGCATTGTAGGTCAGCACAGGTGTTCTTAATCAGATAAATTGGGAGGCGCATTGATACTGGAAATTGAGTGGGTTGTTGAGATATTTACCATTGTTGCTAGCCAATCAGAATCCAGTATCCAAACATGCTGTTGTAGAAAAGTTGTTTTTTCTTCTCAATTATGGTGAGCATTCTTCGGTGGGTCTGCCTTGGCCTACCAGCCCGTTTGTGAGCCCACTGGTTTTCTTTTCTTTTTAATGATGTTCCAAACTGTTGATTTTGGCAAGCCTACGGTTTTGGCTATGTTTCAGTTTTTCCAGATTTTAAAGCCTAATAAAGACTTTTTCCTTCACTTTCATTGACATTGCTTTGATCCTCATGTTGACAGACACCAATTAGCAGACAACAAAGGCAAACGCGAAGCCTAGCATCAGTATTAGACATTGACAGCTTTCTTATGCTTTGCGCATTATGTGATGGAACACACCTGACCAGACCAGAAACACATGTCAAGCCAATTGTCCCGTTACTTATGGGTACCCTGAAATAGGCGGACTAGGCATAAAAAGTGTTGTAATTTCTGAATAGTGAAACCAATATGTAAACAAATACCATCAAATAAAACCTGAGAATCTCTACATTAACCACACAACAATTGTTTGATTTAAAATACCACATTTTGGAGTGTAGAGCTAAAAGAAGAAACACATGCTTCACTGTCCCATTACTTACACAGGGCACTTAAAGTTGATCAAAGAATACGTTATATTACCATGATGAGAATGTATGTATATTTCCTTTGTTTCCGATAGATATGTTAGATATCTTCTTGTATGATATCATGTATGTACAGAACCAACAGAACCCAGAAATGATACATTTCTGTGGGGGACCCATTTAGTCATTCTGTTACCTTCATTCTGTTACCGAATGTAAATCCACTTCACTTACTGTAGCTCAACAACCAAGGTACCATAGCTAACACCCTATTATTATGCAGAGATATTGGACTCTTAATTTGGAGTAGATTACATTAAACAAAGCAAGAGTCATTCCGTTACCGAACTTTGAAGCTGCACGGTTCTTAAAGTAGTTTTTATTTAGTTTATTCTTTTCAGTTGGGATTTGTTAGAAACAGTCTGTGTGTATAGATTGGTGTACTTTGCTATCAAGAGATTTGTTTGGAATAAGTTTGAAAATGAAAAAAATCGAGTCTCAGGGTCATTCTGTTACCGTGGAATTGCCTCTCTCTTTCTATCTCTCACCTACTCCATAACTCTTTCACTCTTTCTGCCTTTCCCTCTCCCTCCCTCTCCCTGTCTCTCTCTCCCTCTCTCTCTCTCTCTCTGTCCACCTCTCTCCTTTCAGCACAATCACCGCTGACTGCTTCTGACAGCCATTACTGTGTATTGTCCTACTATATGCTGAGGCCACCTGGAGCTCTGGAAAGTTAGAGCGCTTTCTTCTTTCACTCCTTCCTTCACTCCTTCCTTCACTCCTCTCTCTCCGCAACAAACACTGGTGACCTTTAATCTTCAGCGTGCATATAATTGCAGCGCCTCAGGAACCGAGCTCTGACTGGGAGAGAAAGAGAGCGAGAAAGAGAAAGAAGAGAGAGAAGAAAAAGCTGTTACCTGCTCCCTGAATAGACCATTGCCCCCCCTCCCCTCCCCTCCCCCTTCCCCCCCCTCTCTATCTATCTCCCTCCCTTCCTCATATTTTCTCATTTCCATGAGAGGCTAATGTTCGGGCTCCACATGTCTCTCCCCCTCGCGAGCCCCCAGATGAACGCCTGTGCTGCCACTCGCCCATAGCGGAGGACACCATCCCCTCCTTCTGCAGCAGAACAAAAAGGGTACACACACAAAACAAATGAGGAAAAGGTTAATGTATTCCGAGCACCTCATCTACAATGAACGACGACAGCCGTGTCAATGCAAAGCCTACATGTACAGGGCATAAGTAATGGGGACAGTGAAGCTGTTTTCTGTTGTTGTAGTTTTGGCTTTATAATCCCAAAAGTTTGTATTTTCAAACAAACAGTTACTATGGGAATACAGTTTAGATTCCCAGGTTTTAGTTGAAGGTATTTGTGTACATATTGGTTTCACCTTTTAGAAGTGGCGAGGTGCATCAGTCAAAGTGCACCAGTCAGTAATACACAGTTCCCCTATTAAACATTTTTCAAGCACTTTTTGGCCCTGAAAAACCCCTTAGTTGCTATGGCAGTATGTTTTGCATCATTGTCTTATTGTATATGTAAGGGTCATTCAATGCATTTGGAAGCATTTGTTTGTACTCGAGCAGACACAATGTTTTCGTACACTTCAGAATACATTTTCCTTCCTGTCAGCAGTTACATCATCGCCTTTACATCATCACAGTTACATCACACGCCGGTGACGTATTCTGTGGATGGTAGTCTCTGACACATTCACAGCTAACTAATGGCGCTTTTACCACTACCATACCGCACCGTACCAGAACCCGTGAGCCCGGTTTGTTTCGCTTTCTCCACTGCCAACTGGGCCGTACCGGGCCGTAGTACCCGTACTGACTTTAGCTACCCTTCCTGACTGGGAGCGAAAGGTACTATCTGTGCTACGATGTGACGCTGCAGACCGTTGATTGGTAACTGGAAAGTGTTCAATTTTTACATTTTCAAGGATGAGCTAGTATAAAGCTTTTTTGCAGCTTTTAATTTAATTTAATAATAATTTTGCCATTTAGCAGACGCTTTTAATCCAAAGCGATTTACAATTATGAATTACAGGGACATTCCCCCTGGAGTAACTGAGGGCTAAGTGCCTTACTCAAGGGCACACTAGTAGTGGTGTGGTTTCAGGCGGGATTTGAACTCACAACCTTCTGATCACAAGTCCAACTCACTATCCACTAGACCACCACTACCACTAAATACTACTATAGCTTTTCTGTGTAGGAGGCAGGCTAATTTACAAGAAGCGCCCTCTAGTGATTTTTGTGTGTAAGTAGCAGATTTCAATTCTAAAGAGGGCGAGGCGGCTCTAAGAGTAGGTGAAATAGTGTTAATGATTTCCTGTTGATTTTGTGCAGTCCAATGTCCTGCAGGTACCGGAAACCCCAGTCAAGCCAATTATCCCATTATTCCCCTGAAATAGCCAGACTAAGTGTTCTGACTGGCGAGACCAACAAATTCCCTCAAATAAAAGCTGAAACTCTCATTCGCCTACTTTAACCTCCTAGTAATTGTTAGATTTTAAATCAAAGCTTTTTGTGAATAGAACCCAAAGAGCACAGGGGCTGTATGCATGTACATGTTTGGACTGAGAGAGTTTAGATGCGCCACAGACAACACTGACTTCCCTTCCCCCTACTTAATTATGTGCTCGAAAAGAAAGGGGGCAATATCTTTTGCCTCTCACCCACCGAGCCATACAGTGCATAATTACTAGTATCACACCACATTGTTTGGATTACAATGTGAAACTCATTAAAGGCCCATGGTGGCAATAAATGAACAGGCCGGGAGACTGTTCTGAGTACTCTGGCTTCCAGAACACAATGACAAGCCACATCAACACACACATGGAGGCGTTCTATCAAGGCCATTATAGTTCATTTCATGGATCAGTTTCTGGGGAAATCAGAAAGCTACTGGAGGGGAGGGAGGGGAGGAGAGTGTCTGGTGAGTGTTGTGTGCGTGTGTGGCGGTTGTCGGCATGGCGATAGTTCCGGATTGAAATGTCGATTCTATCTGAGGAGGCGTTATTATAACTCCCTGTCTGTGTGTGGGAGTTAGAAATATTCCCCTGGAGAGTCGAGACAACGGCCTTGGGTCTGGCAGTCGGTGTTCAGTGCCAGGTGGGCATCAAGCTTTTGATAGAGGCAGAGCACTTAATACGTGAAACATCAGGGAGGTAGGAGTGGTAAGTGTAACTCACAGCCATCTCTAAAATAACCTCTGAATTATTGCCTGCTTGCTACATCAGTGAACGGAGATGTATTTGATTAGTTATGTGTCCATAACTGATGATTTTCCCACTGAGGGTCTTGATCGTCAAAAGAAACAATCATCTCAGATGAAGGACCAAACTTGTTTTCCAGAACACATGACCTGACTAGGAATAACCGATGGTTATTATCTACTGAATAACACGGTTAGTCATTCATGACCGCTGCTCATTTATGCCCTGTAACCTAAATGAATAATACATTAGACTTATATTGGGCTTTTCTAGACACTCAAAGACGCTTTACAAAACTGAGAAGATCGAGTAGTAATAATAAAAAGAAACTTAAAATAAGAAAATAAATAAAAGAAAGTATAGGGGTCTAATTAAGGTAGTGCTGGGGACACATGGGAAGGGGAGGGGGAGAGGGTTAACTGGTGAAGGCGAGCTTGAAGAGGTGGGTTTTGAGGGCCTGTTTAAATGTTGGGAGGGTGTTGGCCTGTCTGATGTGGTTGGGGAGGGCGTTCCAGAGGGACGGGGCTGCGGCTGAAAAGGCCCTATCACCCCATGTCGGGAGGTCTTGAGGGTGGTTTGGTCGTCAAACCTGACGTTGTTTATGACCCAGCTCTCTCCTCTGTGTACTTTGTTCTATGGGTGGCTGTAGCAAGTTTTCTGGCGCGTATTGTAGATACCGGTATTCTGAGTTCATCACCACCACACTTGATTTGCTCTATCCGTGATTCATTCTTCCCACACTGTCAGTCTGTGCTTAGGATTGTGAAATCAAGTGCCTGACCCAGCAATTTTCCCCCCCATCGGACAGACGGTAATCAGTTGAGGAGGTGACTCACATGCCATTCATTTTTATTTGACAGATACAGTGAAGATTTAGACAGGAAGGATGGGTGAGAAAGAGAGGAGGGATGACATGCAGGATATGTCCCCGGCCGGATTCGAACTGGGGACCCTGCGGTTACATGGTCAGCGCTTAACCCGCTACGCCACCTAAGCGCCCCACCTAGAACCTTTAATGACTTTGTCGAGACCACACTTGAGTCATTGTATCCTATAGTGTTTATTTTATTTTATTTTCTTATTTCAATTCGTGGCGCTTTTAATCCAAAGCGATTTACAATTACGAATTACAGAGACATTCTCCCATTCTCCCCCTTACTCAAGGGCACACTAGTGGTGGTGTTTCAGTGTTTCAGGCGGGATTTGAACTCACAACCTTCCAATCACCAGTCCAACTCACTATTGTGATTATGGAAACACTATTCATATAATCAGCCGGGCCGCTCTTTGTTGCTTACATAAGAGCTAATAAGATGAAAAGATGTAATGGTCTGTGGTAATAGTCCTACAATCCTAGTCTGCAATAAGTTGTTGAGTCCCTGTCCCGGGGAAATTGCTTGAGTTACGAGAGATGTGTCCAGACGCCATGACAGCATCATGATCATGTTGGCATTTAGCAGACGCCTTTATCCAAAGCGACTTACAACAAAAACAAGTGAATCATCTGACCATCAGCCATCGCAAGAAGTGATTATCTATGCTTGGGCCAGTCATAATTTGAGAAGAAGGAAGAGTTACGTTTTTTACAGCAGAGAAACTATCTAGCTTCTAGTTACATGCTCTCTCATATGTTTAACCGGTCAAATACAGGATGCAATTCAAAATCCTACTCATTACTTACAAAGCCATCAACAATCTGACCCCCTCCTACTTTGCCGACCTCGTCCCCCTCCATACCCCCTCCCGTTGCCTCAGGTTTGACGGCCAAACCACCCTCAAGACCACCAGGACCAAGCTCCGGACCTGGGGTGATAGGGCCTTTTCTGCCGCAGCCCCGTCCCTCTGGAACTCCCTCCCCAACCACATCAGACAGGCCAACACCCTCCCAACATTTAAACAGGCCCTCAAAACCCACCTCTTCAAGGTCGCCTTCACCAGTTAACCCTCTCCCCCTCCCCTTCCCATGTGCCCCCAGCACTACTTTATTTAGGCCCAGATACTTTCTTTTATTTATTTTTTGTTTATTATTACTACTTAATATTTTCAGTTTGTGTCTAGCAAACTAAACTAAACTAAAAGCACTATATAAGTCTAATGTATTATTATTATTATTAAGGCTTCTATATGTCCATGAATCTGCATCATCTCCAATTTCATCAGTGCTGCATGCTCAGTTGGTCGTCTGCCTGTTAATATTCTTGTTCTTACATGTTTGCCTGGTTAAATAAAGGTTAAATTTAAAAAAATTAAAATAAACATGGCTGATTGCAGGCATACGGTTTTATCTCTGCATGAAACCATCAGTATATGCAGCTTGCTCTATACATCTCTTCCTCAAAGGCTAAAGAAACACATCCTGAAGGCAATGACAAACTCTTCCTCTAGTGCACAAGTTGATGTCTTTCTCTCAGAAGCGTCACACAGATGTTCTACTAGAATCAGTTCCTCACAGCTTCTATGGGTGTCTACGGTGTAGCACTCTACTCGGTTACGACTTTCAATCATTCTTATGATCTCACTCTCTCTGATCTAAATATGTACAGTATGTCATGTTCATATACTGCACATGTTCGTTAGAAAGCTTAAGCACTCAAGAGTGATGAGGTCCTGGTTCACTGTACCTCTCTGGCTCCCTTTCCAACATCAGCTGTACACGTGCTATATCTTATTGGCTGGTTAAGGCTCAGCTAGCTGATGTATGTGTTGTAGTCATTTCAGACATTTAACACTAGAAGAGCCGTGAGGGGTCCCTGTGAGTAAACATTGTTTTGCTGTCTATCTTTGCTCTCGATCAAATTTCAGGATCCTCCTTACATTTTCTAAATCACTTCAGGATAAGATAGTATAAAGACAGTTTTTCTGTGTAGGAGGCAGGCTAAAAAAAGAAGCGCCCTCTAGTGATCTCTGTCTGCCCCCAAGGTGGCTCTACTAGTAGGTAAAATAGGCACGGCTGTAAATTGGCCAGCTTCCTACACAGAAAAACTGCAAAATAGCTTTATATTAGCTTATCCTGATGTGATTTTTGAAAATGTAAGGATACTGGGTGGTAGAACGCACATATCTAGGAAAAGTCATGAAAGGAGGGTCCTGAAATGTGGTCCTGAAATTTGATCGAGTGCAAAGATAGAGAAAAAGTGTTACTCACAGGGGTCAAATTACTCCTCATGGCTGATTAAGCGTTAAAGGATTGGTGTTGGGGGTTGTGTAAACAATACAGTGAGGAGAATTGCCTTTAAAATGTAATTGGAGCTAATATGGAGTTACCATATAAGTAATACGTAACCTTTTAATTAGACTTTTAGATCCACACGAAGGGGAGATGGGGAAGGGGCCAGGGATCTATTTGGAATTGGGCCCATGAAAAGGAGGGGCACAACCAAGGTGCTAAACAAGGTGCATCCGTTAACGCAGCCTCGGATTCTCACACCTTCGTCTTTAATCTCTGCCTACTTTTAATCCTGCTTGGAAGTGATATAGGCTTAATTTTCTGCATATTTCCCAATCCTTGAAGCCCATTAAGTATTATACTAGAGCTCTATTTTAAACACAAGAAGATGTGTGCCTGCATATCTTACTTGCTGCCAGTCTACAGGTGTATATTCAACATAATTCATTTTGAGCAAGCAACTGTTTTTTTTAATCACTATGAAGTAATTGGATGATGGTAAACATGTTATTACATCTGTTGTACTCACTCCACCTCGCCCTAAGCCATTTGATTCTTCATCCTCTCAAAAAGTAGTGCAGTTAATTAATGAATAATTGTCACCTACATTTTTTGGATAAATATGTATTTGTCGAAATCCAATTAGTCTTTAATGCTTTTGGATCACTTTGGTTGAGATTTTCAAGTGCCCATTCTTTGGAGGCGATTATTAACATTAGGTGCACTAGACATGACATTTCGTGAGCTTAGAATTATAAGGTTCTATCTCCGTTTAGGGTAGTTCAGAGATATTGAGCATCAAAGTTTTTACATTCCATTATGTTTTGTGAGATGGAACCGTTGTATTTGATGAATTACTAACTCAAAAATGTCAACATTTAAAAAATAACACCACACAGGCGTTAATAAACACCTAATGGATCAGATTATGTAAAAAACTCAATTTTGACAAAAATGGAGATAGAACCTTACAGGTATATTCTAACGTCACGATTTGCATTTATGGGCCGATATCAATAAACTCTGAGGCAGTTTTGAAATAGTGACAGAGTGGATAAAGTCATAATTTCTAAAACGGTTGGTGATTATATTGTAAAACACAAAATAGAGAAAGTAATTTAACTTGGAAATAATTGGGAGATGATAATAATCTGGGTACTGTGTGTGCTGCATACAAATAATTATGTCAATAATGTGGCAGTATGATATTACATTCAATGTATAGATGGATTTGGTTTGTATCATGCTCTGTCTAAAATGACTAAATCAACTTTTGGGAATTCTTCTTTTGACTGAATCACAAGTTTTCATTTTCGTTCACACCACAACAACATTCTAACTGCATTCTAAACTCTTTTGATCTTACATGTTCTTAAAGAAACCGGCCCACCAGTTTGGTTGAGATAAGGTACGAGAGTAATACTGTAAAAGCTGTCAGGTGATGATTCTAAATTGTATTAATCAAAAAACCAAAGGGTCGTCGGTTTGGAAAAGAACAGAGAGTCTAGTATCAGCTGCAATTATTGTCACGCCCTCCACTTTCACTGAGTCGGGGCCAGTGCCTCCCACTCTCTTGTCTCTCCGTGTCTGTCTGTTAGTGTTGTGCGTGGGAGTGGGTGTCTGTTAGTGTTGTGCGTGGGAGTGGGTGTCTGTTTGTGTTGTGCGTGGGAGTGGGTGTCTGTTTGTGTTGTGCGTGGGAGTGGGTGTCTGTTTGTGTTGTGCGTGGGAGTGGGTATGGAACACTCCGGTTCCCTCCGGTTCTGAAACATCAAATTCAAGCACCTTCCTGTAGGACTTTCAAGACTCAATTCCCCTCATGGCATAGTTTGAGACAGATCTCGATGAGAATTTATATAATAGGAACTCTACGCTCACAGACAACAATTAAAAAGAGAGGCTTGAATGTGTGAACACTAGATGGTCTCTTGCCTTCTCTACCACAGCACAGCAAAACAATATATTGTGAAATATGTGTAAAGTTAAGCAATACAGTGAGGAGGAGCTAAGTATTATTATTTTTTAATATAATAAAAAAAAAAAAAGAGAGAGAGAGAGGGGAATTCAAGCACTTTCAATGACCCATGTTTATTTCCCCAAACTTTTAAGACCTTGATTTTTTTTTCTCAAATTCACAAACTTTCAAGGATTTCAAGGACCCGTGGGAACCCTGCTCTCTGTCATCATCTCCACTTGCTCGCTCTGCTCACCTGTTGGTGCTGCTCTACTGATCACACCGCTGTACTTAAACCCTGGTGGCTTCCCATCCACTCATCACCAGATCGCTGTTTGTCGTATCCAAGTTAGTCTTGTTGCCCTGGACCAATTTTTGTTCCTTTAGTTAGTTTCTTTAAATCTTTTGTATTAGTACTCTGCCTGACCACTGTCTCTTTATGCTCCAGGACCTTGACCTGGTTATTCTATTGTCTGCCCACACTACCCGCCTAGCCCACCTGCCTGGCCCACCTGTCATGCCTACCCGACCTGCTTTAACACTAGAACAGCCGTGTGAGTAAAGAGAAATGTTTATATCTTTGTACTCAATCAAATTTCAGGACCGAATTCCTTTCATGACTTTTCCTAGATATGTGCGTTCTACCAACCAGTATCCTTACATTTTCAAAATCACATCAGGATAAGCTGGTATAAAGCTATTTTGACACTTTTTCTGTGTAGGAAGCAGGCTAATTTACAAGCGGGCCAACTAGTGGTTGTTGTGTGTAAATAGCAGCTTGAGCAATCTAAAGAGGGGGTCATTTTGACCCCCGAGCTAAGTGCCCCGCCTGCCCTGTCTGCCTCTCCTGCCTGCCAGATTTTCCCTGTGTGTCATGCCACCCTTTTTTCTCTCCGAAATTATTATAATATATATATATATATTTATATATTATTATTCCCTTAATAAGTTCCCTATTATTTTATAGACGTGTTCTGACTGTGTTCTGCGCCTGGGTTCATTAGTTCTGATCGTAGTTATGTAACAAAAAAAAAACCTGTCTCATTTCATATAATATGGCAATTAGTTATAATATATGTCTGGGTTTTTTTTAGCCAGTCCCTTTAGGACATGCTTAACATTCTCCCTGCTTTGGTCCTTGGGGCTGTGGAGATTCTTGTTACTTTAGAAATGTGACCAAGAAAATGTTCCTAATGATAATGCTGTGAGTCCATTAAAGTGCAGCAGTTACATCAAACGTGAGAGATAATGCTTATAAACACACACATGCGCGCACACACTCACACTCACACACACTCACACACACACACACACACACACACACACACACACACACACACACACACACACACACACACACGTGTCCCTCTGCACCTACTCAATGACCCATTGTGCTATTTCCTACACTGCCCCATTCACCCAATTCACTCTATTGTTCATATGTATCTCCAAATTCCGAACAAGTCGAACACATTGTCCACAAATAGCATAGTAGCCGTCTGATGTGTGAATGTATTACATATTTAACAGTTATGAAAGCAGAGAACAGTAACCTTACAGTTCACAGACGTATGAAGTTATACATCTGCAATGTTAATGGTTCTGGTACACTTTCCCTTCCTCTTACCCTATCTGTCCATCTTGTCTCTGTGTCTCTCTCTCTCTCCCACACATACATGCACACACACACGCACCCACGCACACACACACACACACACACACGCACACACACGCACACACACGCACACACACGCACACACACGCACACACGCGCGCGCACACGCACACACACACACGCACACACACACACACACACACTAATAATTGTGGGTGAGGTGTCTAGCTTTATGGGCATGTGTTGATGAGGTAGTCAGCGTACAGATAACAACCTAGCTCCTGTAACAGGGGGAATTAATTTAACTGTCATAACGACTTTGCAGATGCAGAGACGCAGAGACGCAGAGCGGGAAAACGTGTTAAAAGTGACACACCGTCTTGAAATTGGAGCCAGTTGGCAGTACCGTGGAACAAGAACCATACTGAAGACGAACAGCAGGGAGATCTGGTATCTATTACTGTGCCTGGCTGTATGGCATGGTAGTCTGAGGGCTCAATTTAATCAGTTTCGCATTGCGGCATTTGATTGTTCCCCCCCCCCCCCCCTGTGATCAAATACAGGTTCAGAGGTTTTGGGTTCTGTAGGTTCCCAGTACCTGTACCTGTCTCAGACTCTCTGTAGCTTTTCGAACAAGGAAACTAAAGCCCCTTTTCCATTACAGGGCCAGCCCGGGTCGCTTTTCCATTTGTCGGCCCGGGTCGCCTCGGCTCGGTTCGGGTCGCTTCTTTAGCTACCCTTCTTAACCAGGAATCAAATTTAGACCCGGAACCTTTTTGCCAGGCTGCGTGTGACGTGTGACGCTGCACACCGTTGATTGGTCAATGGAAATCGTCATCCCATGTTCATAGATTTCTTCGCTAACCGCCATAAGTACACATTGCTATGGCGGGTTTCATTGAAGTCTGTTAAGATAATCAATAAAAACGTTTTGAAGTTATCAAAACTATTTTTTAAATTCATATCCAGCCATAATTATGTAGGGTAGTAGGTGCAGTTCTTCAAGTCAGCTTACCGGTGACCAAGGTCAAGCATATTTACTCTGAGTGTTCAAGGCCTGTAAGATATTAGCTTCAAAGGTTTCCTCATACTGGTCACTTTTGTCCACTGTTTTACTCATACTGCAGGTCCTTGAGCTGAAAAATGTATCACTTTTTCACAACAAAACACATCATTCTATTAAAAATTTGCTTTTGTTTAGCCTTCTCCAGCAACCAGTTTGTTAACACGTAGTAAACATTTGTCCCTCAGCATGGCGGGTCAATTAGATGACAGGATGCAACAAAATGCTTGTTTTGACAGTACAAATCAAGGCAATAAAAAATAATAATCTGGAATTCACTACACAATCCCAGCCTGTCATTCCACCCCTGACACACTGATGCACTTCCCGTTGAGTGTGGATTGTGCTTTGCCTGCTAAATCACCTTTTGTTTGTTCAAAAGTGGCAGTTGAAAGGGTGCGAGAAAAAAAAAAGGCAGACATTTGCATAGACCCACCCCCAAGCAATTTCCTCGGCTCTCCAAAGCAAAAACAGAGGAAAGGATATTGGAGAGAGAACGGAAAAAAAACGAAAATGGTCTTGATTAGTGAAAAAATAATTAACAACCTTGGAGGAAAAAGCTGAGATCTCCTCGGAATCAAAGAGTTGCGGGGCGACTGTTGACTGCAGGTTTTAATTAATTGAATAATTCAAGCAATATCTTTCTGAGCTCGCCTCAAAAGCCTCAGAAGCGATGATTAAGGATTTGCATGGTGATTGTGTTATTGAACGCATACTAAGGCCCTGTGGATTAAATATTATGTGCCTCCATTGACTTAGCATTAAACCACCATGTTATTCCATGGCACTGTATAAGAACACAGCAAAGTAGTACACTTGCAAACCAGTAGACATCATACCATTACTTCTATTATTGATTTCCACATTCTAATTAAGTAATATCACACAAGAGGGAGTGCTGTTATACTGAATATCAGCACGGCTGTGATTCGGTCGTAGGTACGAGGCTGCAGATATTCAGTATAACACACGACCTCGAGTGTGATATTGCTTTCATACAACAGTTCTACAGCACCGTTTATTAGTTAACAGTAATAAGTGACAACAGATTATGATTTGATTGTTTATTTAATCATTTATTTTGGCTCCGCCAACAAAAAATAGTTCCGCAACTGAACTTCAACTGGACTGTTGACTAGTAACCTGAACACAAACAATAGAACACCTTTGCTGTCTAAATAGTCAATAAATATAAAAATGCTTTGCACCTGCCAACCACAGAGGCTTGTCTAAGCTAAAATGCATATGAATAAACACAAGTGATAGATGTCACCGGCAGCGACTGGGGAGTTTGGGATTTCTTTTTTAGCAAGCGAAAATTAGGATACTTGCTGAGGTGGTAGTCACAGCCCAATCCACACAGTGTGTAACTGATTCCTATGCAAACCAGACTATAAAAACACAATATCTTCATTCCAAAACCACAAGAACTGTTATCCTTGCACTCAGATGGACTCAATTCAACTTGTTGAGTGACTTGTACTTGTTAACAACTTGTTCTAAGACATTTTAGGGTCTGAATACAGTACTTGTGTTTTTAAATTGTAATACATTTGCAAAGATTTCTAAAAAAACAAGCTTTAGCTTTGTCATTAAATCCATGTAATCAACTAAACATTTTTTCTAGAACACAACAGAATGTCGAAAAGTGAAGGGGTCTGAATACCTAATGAAGCCACTGTATGTGTTTTACAATCTGCATACATTGGCATGCCATTGGCATACACACACAGTACCCTATGTAGTAAGTTATTCTAAACATGGGCTGCCTCTTTATAGCAGATCCATGTGACTAATACACGGATTATAAAATCTCCAAGGCAAGGGCGTCATTAGAAAATCACAGCATGCAATTAGTAAAAATAACAATGCCATGTGGCACGCAATTAGCGGCTGATAAACCTCTAACCAGTGTGTTACGGCGCCCTGACCTCAGAGAGTAACAAGAAAGTCAATTTAAGAACAAAACAACCGCCGTTTCAATGGTAAATGGGTGTGTGTGAGCTCAAGAGGGGGCCTGACCTTAATAAGTATTGAAAAGTCGACTTATAGACAAGCAGCCAACTTCCCCCGCAAATATGTATATGATGTCAAGATGGATTTGTCTAAAGTATTAATGAAGCCGTTTTAATTGTGTGTGTCCCTTATTGTTTCCCCCATAGTTAAGTCCTTCACTTCCTCCTTAGACACTGTGCCGTTATTTCCCTAGACAGAGCACAACTTATCTGCTGTGACACCACCCTCCCTCCCCTGTTCCCTCCTCAACTCCCAGGAAATGTGATAAGTGATGCTATTATCGTCATACTGAAAGTCGGCAAACACGGTGGTTCTCTCTCCTGTTCACTCTTCTCTGGACTTTAAAACAAAGCCATCGAAGGGGGGCGCGGGGGGGGGGCGGGGGTAAGAGGTGTGGTTGGACGCTGTCTCTCTCTCTCTGTCACAGACCTGCTTTGAATATATGATTAAGAGAAAAAAAGACAAAGAGTGTGTGTGGGCTGGCGGTGTCGCGCAGCATCGCATGTGTAATCACTTTTGGGGCTCTTAATTGAAAAACGGAGTGCTAATCTTGACACCCCCCCCCCCCCCCCTCCACCTCCCGTCTGCATCAGTCATAATTAAACTGGCTCTCTGACTATCTGGCTTCCAGATTAAAGTCTAGGGCCCAATATGAATTTCCGCCTCACCTTCAGGAGAGGGTACTTTTCAGACATTACAATTCCCAAACCACCCACTCCCACCCCACCCCTGTTGGTAGTCACACCCAGAGGCTTAGCCAGAGGATAATTAAGACGGGGAAAACTACAACCGTTTTTTAATGAGGGTTTCTATTGTGAGCCGCGTTCCGCCGAGGGACTTGCGATCGCACACAGTAACGCCGGTGACCAAGGTCAAGGCACCTTTGAACTCAAATATGGATACAGAGGCATGTAATAATAATAACAATAATAATAATAATAATAATACTACATTAGACTTATATAGCGCTTTTCTAGAGACTCAAAGACGCTTTACAAACTGAAAAGATTGAATAGTAATAATAAAAAGAAACAAAAAATAAATAAATACTAAAATAAAGTATAGGGGTCTAATTAATTTTTTTATTACTACATTTAAATCTAAGTGTCTTTGTAGGACAATCTACTGCAGTATACTGCAATTACACCTAGATTTCGGGCGGAGAAGCGGCGAACAAGCAACGCCAGCGTCCTCTCTCAACCGGCATTTGAGCATCAATACATCTACATAATATGTGACACTTTCTAATGCTTGCGTCGTCATGTCGGGATCCGATGTAATGATCTGACTGTGAATGTGAATACATTTCCGCGTTGTTGAAAATCAACGACACATCGCTTGTTTTGTGAGCCTGCTAACAATGCTAAGTATGCGAATCCATTTCGTATTTTGGCTTGACTAGCGAGTTTGTGTTGTGATTCTCGACAACGTTGAAACGTAGGTTCCGTTTTTCAAAAGAAAAGTCAAGTGAACATTTTGATTGGTTGCCGGCATGCGGACCAAATGATCAGACTGTGTCACATAATTTCTGCAACTGGTTGAAGTTTTCAACTGTCAAGGGTTCCGAGAGGAGTCCTAGCCATTAAGGCCCGAGCCTAGACCGAGATCAGACATGGTACATCAGACACAGACATGGTACCAGCTGGGGAGAGACGGAGAAGATAGCCC
Organism: Nansenia antarctica; assembly: GCF_963989245.1. Classification (NCBI taxonomy): domain Eukaryota; kingdom Metazoa; phylum Chordata; class Actinopteri; order Argentiniformes; family Microstomatidae; genus Nansenia; species Nansenia antarctica. The sequence goes on along the minus strand of NC_137684.1, from coordinate 26,092,974 downwards.
AAAGCCGTGCTGGATGGAGAAGAGTCGTCAATGGCCTCTGCTCCACTGGGAGTTAAGGGCCTAAGTAAGTAAGCTAGACCGAGATCACAGTCATTTTTTGAGCCCCCGGTCGAAAACCCCCCCAGCATTCTTAAAACAGCTGTGCCTTTATTCAGAGCATATTCTATGGACCTATCCCTAAGCCACGTCCCCTTTGAAAACTCGGACAAACAAACAACGCTTCACTGACAGTGACTGACTGACCGACCGTGACTGAATGACATTCAATCAGTGGCGGGCGGTGCATTTCACACCTAGGCCTTCAGTGATGTCCTACCTGAATTATTCCACCTCTTAATACCATCATTATGACGCCATGGCTCTAGAAACTATACATTTAGACAGAAACGCAGTATAACCGGGCGTTGCCATTGTTATTATAGCGGCACCTTGTCTGGGTGTATTCAATTCATTGCATGAAAACGAAAGCGTCAGTTATTTCCCGAACTCGATCTCGATAGGAGAACCGTTTCGAGGTTCCATTTAAGGATGGTTATCTTCCTCGTGTTCATACGGTCACGGGGGTGTGTCGTTTTCCATGGTAGCAGCCCGGGAAGTGGTTAGAAGATCGCATTGAAGCCCCACTTACTCACACAACTGAGCCAGGCAACACAACACACATATCTCTATGGACCCCAGGGTCGCTCCATATGTCTACATCTCTTGCAGAAAACATTAAATGCTTTGTACTCACCAAAACAACTGATTATTTGAACACAAAATCCATCCTCCTTTCTTTCCTCAAGAAGACTTCAATGACTCTGTTGTACAGTTGATCAGTTCCACCAATAAGTCCTTTTACATGGATATCGTCGCTAACGTCGGGGTTCGGCTTGTAGAACAACACCTTCCATCTACACAAATTAGCGAGATCAAGTTTCAGTGTGTTAGCTCCGCCTCCCAATAGTTTGTATCCAATCAAATCCGATCCAGAAGGCCCCTTCGTCGGATTTGCTTGGATTTGCTGCCAACCCGAGATCTGACCACGGCACGCCACAGCTCTTTTCTCGCTCACTTTAAATTACAATCTGTACTCGCGCCACTGTTGAATCTGCAGGCGGGCAGATTTCTTGGTACCCTGGCAACACATTATGGCTGAATTTGATTGGATAAAAGCTAAAGGCCAGCCCTCCAAATGTCTGGAAGCAGCGCAACCAAGAGGAAAGCTATGAAATGAAGAGAATAGACTACGGGAATAATTTAATACATATTTGTAGAAAAAAAATATAAAAATTAAATGTATATTCTGATGATGTTTAGGCCAGCAGAGAAGGCCTTGCTGGCCCTGACGGCACACCACTGCATTCAATGACTTACTGTACAATGGCGGGAGTTGGCAAATTTCTGATTTCTGATTTACCACAGCAAGTAGCAATAGATAATAATAATTGTTTAATAATAAATAATGTTTTTTTAAAGATGACAAGAATATTTCGTCTAGAAGCTTTTCACCATCAGATATATTAGCGAGTTGTTTGTCCGAGTTTTCTGCCTGTAGTAACTTTTGCTGTGATGTGATTGGACAGTTTCTATTTTGGGGCGTGGCTTAGCGATAGGTCATTTGCGCACAGCGCTGCGGAGAAGCCACTCGCTAAGAAGAGTGGAAAGGGAGACACCTAGAAAACTCACCTTAGCTGCAATCAGCAACTTGTTTATAATTTGTGATCTGAGAAGCGTTGATGCCATAATCGATAGCGCTCCAAGAGAAGGCTTCTCACAGTGGGATTTCTTTGGCTTCCTAATGATATGACACACTTGGTCTGGTGCATGCAGAGAGAGTATGACAGAAAAGCGGCGCATTTGTGAATAGGAGATATTGATACATTTTTCACATTCTTAAAAAAACAATAGGAGATATGTGACACGGTCCGGTGAAAAGGGCCGCATGTTGGCAATTCTCAAGTCGCTCAGATGAGCGAAAAGGTCTGGTTGGCGCATCAACGCATCAAACTTGGCCTTCTTTAAGCCAAGAGAAAGAGTGTTGAAAAATTAACAGCACAGAGCCATTGATTTGGAGCTATGCCTCGCAGCCCTGTGATTCGCTGAAATCCAATAATAACAAATACTTTACTCAGTACATTCACTCCCGCTTCAAGGCCAGGTTTGAGTTGTAGCTTTTACAAGCGTATACGTACACTGTGTGCAATAAACTAGGGACGAGCTTAAAGCAAAAACAACATTTAATTGAACAGCCTGGTGCTGCTCCTGTACATCTTTCACTGACTGAAGCAGAGGAAGAGAGAGGGGGAGAGAGAGCAGTAGTCATAAGTAGGGGTGGGCATCGACGATCGATAATTGATCGATAAGCATCTTGGTCGATCACAAAATAAAACATTTGGTCGATCACAAATTTTTTTTTTTTTTTTTTTTTTTTTTGCGATCGACCAAATGTTTTATTTTGTGATCGACCAAGATCCTTATCGATCAATTATCGATCGTCGATGCCCACCCCTAGTCATAAGCCACGCAGGATTAGATCTACATTTGTTTGCTGAACTCTTGAACTACTGCCCTCTGGGAGGAGGTTTACAGTCCCCCGCTGTAGATTAAACAGGTTTATTCCGGTTTCAGTTAAAGTTTTTAAACAGCACCAGATGAATGTTGGATAGATTTGACTTAGCGTTTTACTTCCACTCTTGTCTTGAATCAGGGTTGCCTTCTGTCTGTGTTTTAACATGTTGTATTGTCTGTTGTTCTTTTTTGGCTGCAGTGTGGTGTAAGCCCAAAACAAATTTCCCAGTCATGGGACAATAAAGTGACTTTTGACTTTAAAACATTGCGCTCTCCCGTCAAACCTGAGCCCTGCTCAACCCGACTTATTTGTCAGAGAATCAGGCCAAACCCGGAAAATTCAAACACAATCATCGTTACACATGAATCCACTGTAGCAGACCTTTTTTTTTCTATAGTGGCAGGTTTTACTGTACTGTATTAACACTCCATAAGCGTAGTGTGAGTACTACACAGAAGATGAACAGTCCTCTGAACATGTGAAATGTTGGTGTGATATGCTCCCTCACACCAGCACAACAAGCCAGGCTCACAGAAGACATTCAAGTTATCATTCTCTTCCATCTTTTCCTTCAATATGCAGTTCTTTCTCACAGTATACTGTACTAGAAGAATGGCTGCTGTATCGATGCATGTAGCTGGCAAAGGAGAATTGGGTGATTTGTTTTGCATGGGTGTGCAATAAAGAGCTATGATGTACGGTACATCTTGCACGACTCCCACCTTGCGATTTGTCGTGGCAGAGTGATACACGGTATAACTGTCCTCTTGGATTCTATACTGCAGGCTAAAACACCCTGAGTAACTGTACTCTTAATTACTTTATGCAAATCACGTCATTAGTGTTCTTTGTCTGTTTTAGATTACAGCAAAATTACTTTTTCGAAAGGCGTGCAGAGAGGGACATTCGGATAATACATTATTCCGTTACAATACAGCCATATGCCCACTATGAACATGTTTGAGAAGATATTTTTCAAAGCATTATTCAAGTACAGTACCAGTCAAAAATGTGGAATCACCTTCTCATTCAATGGTTTTTCTTTATTTATGTTATTTTCTACATTGTAGATTAATACTGAAGACATCAACACTATGAAACAACACATATGGAATTATGTAGTAAACAAAAAAGAGTTAAATATGTTTTAGATTTTAGATTCTTCAAAGTAGCCACCTTTTGCTTTTTTAGTGGTTTTCTCCCACGTATTCTAGAGAAGAGAATTCTGGGTGGTGTTCACAGTTTCCTTTTCCCTTTTCCACTGACACACACACACACGCACACGCACACGCACACGCACACGCACACGCACACGCACACACACACACACACACACACACACACACACACACACACACACACACACACACACACACACACACACACACACACACACCCAGCTGATTGAGAGAATGCCAAGAGTGTGCAAAGCTGTCATCAAACCTAAAGGTGGCTACTTTGAAGAATCTAAAAAATAAAACATATTCTGCTTTGTTTAACACTTTTTTGTTTACTACATAATTCCATATGTTCTTTTATAGTTTTGATGTCTTCTGTATTAATCTACAATGTAGAAAATAATAAAAAACTAAGAAAACCATTGAATGAGAAGGTGTCTCCAAACATTTGACTGGTACTGTATGTCAGTAAGTTATATAGATATGCATAATATAGTTGACTAAGAGCTCAAAACCAAAACCTATGCATAACACTGTATATTTCTCCAATAATACGAGAAACATTGGGGAGAATTTGTTTGTGAGTATTGATATCTTAACGGTAACCCTTGCGAACTAACTCCTTATACAGTATACAATCACAACCACTTGTGGTCAATTTCATCAGCCATTTCACTGCACATACTAGAAGGTCATGCATGCCACGATCCGACCGACGCTGTATCAAACAGTCCCTGTCTAATGTGGTCCTGCTTGCAGAGGGCACCAGCTGGGAAACGCCATAGGCTTTGGCATGTGACGACCTCAGAACCACTGGTCCATACACGGGGTCATGCTGTGTTCCCAATGGTTGACCTGATTCCTTGACAGGCCACCACACTTTTGTACTCTCCCAACACAGAGCCCTTCCTCTTCACTCAATCAAAGAGGCTTGGTCATTTCATTAGGGGCAACAAAAAAGGCAGAAAACTGAATTTGTGAAGGGAATGAGAATGAGCTTTTCATTGCAAAACGATTCACGATTCCACACAGTGTGTCAGCTAGAACCTCGGCCTGAATGTTAAGTGCTTTTCGTACCAAACAGCCGATGTATGTAGTAAACTACCTGGCATAAAACGGGGCCATTATTTGGGGCAATTGATGACTTTCCGATTCACACCGCCGGTCCAAATTGGTGCGGTCAGTCAATTCCACCATCAATCAGTGAGAGTGACGATATCACAACAGGTTGGATAACCCAAACATTTGAGAGAAAATAATATATGCATGATCACATGCTTTTACTTCAGAGAAAAAACACACTCCAACAGCTTCAGTGCGCAATATTCTTGTAAAGATACCAACTTAATGGAGTTGGGAGAACTTCGAAAATGTGGAACTTGTGGGAAGGTTGTTATTCAGCTGGCTGTATCAAACTATTATTTATTGATTTATTTATAGAACTATTCATTCCCTTTGGCTGTTCTCTTTGTAGGGTGCTGATCTGATGAACATTGGCCCTCGTAATAAGCAGTTGTTTAGTTTCAGTTGAGTGAGCAATGCCTGCGTGTGTGAACACGTTATTATAGAGATTGGTACTGCAGTTGAGAGGTGCTTATGAAAGTGCTCCTTTGTTCAACTGCCACATCAGCCACATAACACCTTTCACTGCATGAAACACGTGACAGTTTATGTCAGCACTTTTGTTGGTAGCTCAAATTTGTGCCACAGCATTGCGCCATTAGCAACAACACACTATATATATACGTATATATATTATATATATATATATATATATATATATATATATATATATATATATATATATATATATATACTGTATATATCCTTTAGATGTTTACAAAAAAAAGTGTTGGGATGACCTCTGTTGTTCGTTGAATCCCAGATGGCCCTTTTAATGACCTCACAACTGAGCAGACTGAGGAAAAGGAGCTAGCGATACAAACGTATCTGCACATTCCACTATTTTGCATACATGGAACTCGTGCTGTTATTCCCTCGTAATACTTTTATCTTTTTGCTTCCTGCTGCATTTTGAAGTGTACAACGGCCCACCTCTCTCCGGTTCCCCACTGCGCCTGGGGGTGGGAAGGGGGACGATGACGATGATTCGTTGGCAGGAAGCCGAGTCAGATCATGCTTAGCAAGCAAACATGGTATATGCCGGAGGGGACCGCGAGGCAGAGACGTAAGCTTCCACTGTTGTGTGTGTGTGTGTGTGTGAGAAGCTGTGTGTATGTGTGTGTGTGAGAAGCTGTGTGTATGTGTGTGTGTGTGTGTGTGTGAGAAGCTGGCAGTCCCAGGTGGGAACATGTGTGAGGGGGTGTTGTGGCATAACAGCGGTTGCAGTGACCTCCAGGATACCCTTCAGCAAGGTGCATGCGGTGCTGCACAAGGAAGCGCTGTGGATGGGACTCGCAGTCGCCGGATGAGGCACCATGAGGCACCCACTCAGCCTGCCCACCTGGCTGGCTCGCCAAATGGGTATATTTATAATGTCATTTTCTACAGCCACAATGACTCAACCATAATAATAAAAAACTCAATCAAGTTTACAGTGTTCTGGAGTGGCGCTGGGGGGGAGTTGACTGGCAGGTTTATGAAGTAGCTCATCAAGGTGATGGATTCCATTTAGGATTGAATTCGTGGTGTAAAAAAAATCCTGTGTATTTGCCATGAAAAAATAAATGTAAAAAAAGTCCAGAGAAAAGGATCAGTGTGTTAGATTGTAGACTTGTCAGTTGACTTGAAGTGGAAGAGTGACGTTTTCTGTCTGAGGGTTATGAAGTTTACCCTGCTTCCCATTGCTCTCAGACTCAAGTTAATTATTTTTTAGATTAGATTAGATATTACATTATTAATCCTCGCAGGGAAATCCAGTTGCCACCTAGGGTCATTGACACACATATAACATCAGCATATTCAGCAAATAACTTACATAGCAAGATAACATACGCAGCCTACTGTACACCAGATGCAAAACAACACATAAATGGACATCAATTTTTTTCTCTCAGATTAACTTGCGTTTGGTCTCTAGGGCACTTTCACAGCAACCTTGTTCGGTGCAGACTTGCCAAACGTTTTGCTAAATTCAAATCATCAAATGAGTCCAGCTGTGAACACTCCGTCTGAACTTGGGTGTGCACCAAACAATCAGAGCGTAGGTCACTAAAATAGGTGGTTTCTGTCCTCTTCCAGATTAACATAATTATCTGTTGGCAACTCATTTACAATGAATGCTGTAACGAAGCAGATTATTTACAGCACACAGCCCGTACAGGCACTAGTGCTCACATTGCTCTGTTCATTCAAAGGCTTTGTTGTTGATAAGATTCACATTCATAGAAATTACAAGATTGTGACTTACAATGTTTTGGATCTACCTGGTTGATTCCTGTCCAATAAATTAACAACCTGCACGACCACTTGGCTTTTGTTTACTCGTGGTTCGCTAGAGATTTGGCCATTTTAAACCTAACCGAACCCAAAAAATGCAACAGAGTAATAATCTCAACTCTGATTTGCACTAAATTAGAACATGCAAATGAATAGTTAACTTTTAAACTAAATAATTGCGAAGTGGTCAACAGAACCAAATGCTAGCTTTAATAATAAAAAAAAAAAAACGACACATTGTCAATAAACAGTATGCGTATGAGTTTACGCACGCTTAAATTCTCAATTCTAAAAAAATCTCCTTTAGCAAAACTGACTGCGGGTATGTGCATGGGTGGTGGTGATGGTAGTGGTGTGTGTGTGTGTGTGTGTGTGTGTGTGTGTGTGTGTGTGTGTGTGTGTGTGTGTGTGTGTGTATGGGGGGGGGGGGGGTTGCTGGCCTCTCTTCTGACTGCCCCTCAAGGAAAAGCAGCTAAATGTGCCAGGAGCATCGGCCCCTTCAACAAAGGGTTAGCATGGGTACTTTGATCTCAGAGCCCCTGTCTTTCAACTTTCCACCTTCTGTAAAAGATGTGCCTTATCATACAGAGAGCAAGAGACAGAGAGGGAGAACCCTGTGATATTACTGCTTGGACAGCACATTTGGAGCTAATCCCATGAACCCCACCAATAGTTTAGCTAGCATCATTACACTCTTTCATGTATGTGACTGCTGGGGTGTGTGTCATCAATGAAAAAAGGACAGTGTCAAAGTGAATGTTTACATCAATAATTAAAGAGGGCAGTTCAGCGTCCCAACTGCACAGATCGGGATGGGTATTAACCTTTAAAGGGATGGTTCAGACAATGTCAGTCATGTTTAAGTGAAATATCATCTTATTCTAAACTAATTACTGTCAGAATCCTGTCTGTTGGAGAATCCTGTATAGGCAACAATGATTTAATACTTGCAAGGACTAGGTTAATACTAGGTTGCTTGAAGGCATTAGGTGGCGAGGCGGGGCATTAGTGGCATGGAGGGGGGTGTTTCCAGAATGCTGGATTTCACCGTTAAGCCGTCTCGAGGTGTCGCGGGCCTAACTTAACGAAACATCGGAGAAGGAAGGTGCCCACTTGAAAACCCCAATGACATGCTGCATACTGCTGTTGGCTAGGGTAGGTAACTGGTCATTTGTTATTTGTTTGTTATCTTGTTTTAATCTGGATTGGGCTTCTAAATGTGTTTGACCTTAGATTATGGCACACGGGATAGTAACATCTTGTCCTGTGTATAAATGAATGAACAAACTGGATATTAGGAATACTATATGGTAGCACATCAGTTTACAGACTTCCAAAAATCTCCTCAAACACTCCACACAGTGTAATTTGGTGGAAGTTATTTGGTTGAAGGTCTGCAGGCTAGGCTGGTTATCCATTTGGCTAGATTGCTTGTTGCTGGTATGCTGGATATCTGAGTGTTCTTATAATTGCTCTTCACTTTTCATGTCCTAAAGGTCTTGTTCAATGTTCTTTAGTTAAATAGTAGTTAACTAGAATGGATTTTGATGCCCAGCACACCGTGGATTATGCCCGAGTCTCTATATTGTGTGTGGTGAGTGTATTGTGTTCTCTCTATATCATGGCGCTACTGCACATGCTTATGTGGCCCAGTTATCAATTGGTATCATGGCCCAGAAATAGGGCAGATACACCCTAAGCCTTAACATTAGAATAGCGTGCCTTTTTACCTACTAAAATGCAAAGTTGCTATTTACACACAACGACCACTAGTTGGCCGCTTGTAAATTAGCCTGCTTCCAACAGAAAAACTGCAAAATAGCTTTATATTAGCTTATCCTGATGTGATTTTGATCGAGTGCAAATATATAACAATTTTCTTTACTCACATTGCTGTTCTAGTGTTAATCAGCCAGACCAGGCCCATCAGGACCATGTTTAAGTGATAACTGGGTCACATCCACATCTCTCTCCTGGTCTGGTCCTGATCTAGTCATGGTCTGGCCTTTTCATGGCCATGATTGATCAGGTTCAGGTATGACGGCCAGGGTCAGTCCTCTTTTGGCCCAGGCAACCAATTATTTCAGATCTTCTAACAACAGTTTGCACAGTCATACAATTTCCTATAGGTAAAGTGGTGCCGGTGTGTTTGTTCACCTTTTACTACACATTTGAGTGAGGTAGCATAATGTGTTGGATTTTGGTGATAACTGCTGAAAGCGTGATCAAACATTCAAACATCCAATGACATATTGAATTACTGTAGATACAACCTAATCCATACTGATTTGGGTGTCTCAATTTAACTGCTTAACAACCACTCCTGGACCTCGATGATCTATTGATTCTTTCCACGTGGAAGAGTTTGCACAAGGCTGACTGTTCAATGCCCCATAATATTGAGCATTCTTGTTGCAGTGAGAATTTTATAGAAGAGTTTAAATTGAAAATAATGGACTGATATGTCAATAGTTGTTCTATATATCAGATCATTAACTACACTTTTAAAATAACCTTTTTAACTTTTAAGTCGATCAGTGAGCCTGGCAATGATGGCCCGGTGAGGGTCTCTGGCTGAGTAAGACCAGGCTGCCTGCGAGGGACAAGGAAGGTCATCCTGGATGGATCTGTCAGCCCGGCAGGTCTGTTCGGGCAGGCCACGTCTGATTGGAAGGAGAGGGTTGAAACCAGGAAGAAGGATACGTAGGTCCCATCATCCATCCTCTCCTTCCAGACCTGCCCCGAAGCTGCCCAACCTTTCCCACTGTAGCCTGTATTCCAGGCCACACCAGTGCACGGTGGTTCTTCTCTAAGTGAGATGTATGTTGATGTGGTCGCTAGAAATATATTTAGAAGTGGGGATACTTTCCCTTCAGGGAACTGTTGCTTTGTCTTGCTTTGTCAGAGTAAGCTTTTAGAACCTTGATGCATGCGTTATCCTAACTGTTTACATTCTACAAGAAGAAGGTTTCTTACCCTACTCAGGAGTGCTAATTTCCCTCAGGGGGAACGAGGGAACGTCAACATCGCTGTCACTTTAATTGCAGGTTTTAGGGACTTATTGACAATTTCAGCAGGAAAGGGCAAAAGAAGTGATACAGCTTGTCTTGATTAAAAATAATAAATCAAATTAACAACAGTTCTTTCAAATGAATAAAACAATAATAGAAGTAATAATCTGCAAACAGAGTCTAAGTTGGAGGGCAATTTTCTGGAAATTGTTTTAGTAGTTGAATATCAATGACACGCTCGCTAGGCAAGCCAAAATATTGCAATGCAATGGCTTCGGTGAGTAATCCCCACTACTACCTAGTTAATTATAATACTAATTTACATTGTTAGCAGGCTCACAAAACAAGCTGTGTTAGCAAACTGGCTAGTTGTGCTAGTCCTTTGAGGATTGAGGATGTTTTCCAAGGATATTTTAAATTGAAGTTGGCTTGCAAGTTTATCTTATCTTTTATTTCTTTAGCCTGCTAACAAGGTAAAGTAGTGTTATCGTTAACTAGGTAGTAGTGGGGATTACTCACCGATATCCCAATCCCCATCAGAGCGACTCTCAGTTCATCTTCCCAGAGGTTTTAAATGGAGATGATGAATTTAAAGATACGATTTTTTCAAAAATATATACAGGAAGTGCTACCTCATTTTCTACTGCCTGGGAAGCCAACAAAACAACATCCTGGTCCTGGTTATATATATCTATAGCCTATATATATAACCAACAGAAAAAAAGAGCCAAGAATAAAAAATGTCCTGAACCTGACTAACTGTCATTAAAAAGCAACACAAAGCTGTTGAAGACTTGAATTTTAATCGCATTAAAGATCAAACTTGGAGACTAACTGAATTAACGTTCATTTTCTTTACTTAACCTCAGATCCAAGAACTCAGATCCATAGGAGAAAAAAACTGCTACATTACTACCTCACAGACTCCAAAAACAGGCAACCTCTCGTGTCATTCCCGCTATTTCGTCTACTGATAAGAATACACTCCCAGATCCAATTATGATCAACAGTAGACTCAAGGACTACTACTACTACTACTACTCCACTCGTGGGTTGGAGGCATCATAGGGGCCTGTTCAAGGGTGTCTGTGCTGCAGAGATTCACTCACTGAACACTTTAGTAGGAACACTATACTAATACTGGGTAGGGTCGCCCTTTCCTCTCAAAACAGCCTCTCAGTGCCATTGATTCCACAAGATGCTGGAAACATTCCTTTAAGATTCTGTTTCATGATGACATGATTGCATCACACAATTCCATTCTCATTTTTCTTCCATTTTCATTCTGGTGCACTTTAAAGCTGTGAATCTCCCGTTCGACCACATCCCTAAGGTGTTCTATTGGATTCAGATCCGGTGACTGGGAAGGCCACTGAAGAACACTGAACACATTGTCATGTTATACAGAGTAGATTGTCCTACAAAGACACTTATCGGTAGATTTAGATTTAGTAATCTAAAAATGAATTAGACCCCTATATTTTTTTTTATATGTTTCTTTTTATTTTACTACTTGATCTTTTCAGTTTGTAAAGCGTCTTTGAGTGTCTAGAAAAGCGCTATATAAGTCTAATGTATTATTACGATTGTGATTATTATGTTCATGAAACCAGTTTGAGATGACTTTTGCTTTGTGACATCATGTTGGAAGTAGCCATTAGAAGATGGGTACATTGTGGCCATGAAGGGATGCACATGGTCAGTAAGAATGCTCAAACAGGCTGTGGCATTCAAGTGATGATTGATTGTTATTAACAGGCCCAAGACAGTGTGCCAAGACATTCCCCACACCATTACGCCACCTGAGGGAATAAGCAGGTGTACAGGTGTTCCTAATGAAGTGTTCGGTGAGTCTATGTGCCACAGCCAGCTGGGCACATTGTTCTTAATACTGGTTTGGTGGAGACTGCATGATGGAGATGGGGGGAGTACATACTTCCCAACTGACATAACCAAGTTGGGTAGCTAATTTAGAGTACCTAGCTACTAGTAATCCTGAATCTAATCCATGTAACTAGCTGTATATCATCATGTCTGTGGGCTGTTTTAACATGTATCCATTCATTCCAAAATGCAGCGTTGGAGCATCATAAGGTGGCTGGCAGGCAGAGATAACACATGAAGGCATGTGCTCCCTGATGCGGCGGGTCTAGGGAAATGTGCCTGTCATGTCTCATTACTATTCTCCATCTGGTGTCTTGAACAAATCAGAGATGTTTTATTGAAATAAAACTACGAGGCGACTTCAAGGAACTTTGAACTTTCTTCAGGAAAATGCAATGCATTTATGCAAGTTTTATTATGTTATGTTTTTTATGTGAGCCATTTCTTATATATATGCAATAGCTGCAAATTAGTCTCTGGATGACAGGCGCTCCACAGCTTGTTCAATTCAATGGTTACTGAGCAGACAGAGGTAGTCACAGGTCATTCACGACTGAGACAGATCTTTTTGAGACAGACACTCAAGATCACCAGGACCAAGCTCCGGACTTGGGGTGATGGGGCCTTTTCAGCCGCAGCCCCGTCCCTCTGGAACGCCCTCCCCAACCGCATCAGACAGGCCAACACCCTGCCAACATTTAAACAGGCCCTCAAAACCCACCTCTTCAAGCTTGCATTCACCAGTTAACCCTCTCCCCCTCCCCTTCCCATGTGTCCCCAGCACTACCTTAATTAGGCCCCTATACTTTCTTTTATTTATTTTTGGATTCTGTTTATTATTACTACTAGATCTTTTCAGTTTGTAAAGCGTCTTTGAGGGTCTAGAAAAGCCCTATATAAGTCTAATGTATTATTATTATTATTGGTCATTCGCGAATGACAGATCTTTGTCGTTTTTTGCTTTGTTTTTTGAAAAATGAACACAGGACTAATTATTATTTTATATGTATTGCCTAATATAATGACACCTACATACAGAGGGCCTGTTACTTTCAATGCACGTTTCAATCCACATTCCGGCATCCCTGAGGACGTCTTTTGGACTCTTTGTTTACTGGGTAGCTATGGATGGAACATTTATGATTTGTCAGAATGAGATTTATAAAGTATGGTTTTTCAGTGCACAGATACGTTAAACATTATATACTGTTTTGGAAAACTCCGAGAAATACTGTACATTCATATACAACCCCACACATGAAAATGTTACAGGATCACACACATTGAAGAATGACATTGAATCTCAACTCTGACAACAACAACTTTACTTTTTTCTATTGACTTTATAAACAGTAGCACATTGATCAATCTATCCGTAAATGTGCCATCTAGAAGGCTCTTTTTCTTCTAAACTTCAATATCAGCATGCAAGCATCTCTTCTTGTCCCAGAATCCTTTTGGAATACAAGGCGCTCCTCTCAGCCCTGGCAGGAGAACCACAGTGATGTGTGATTTATAGTGGTAATCATTAACAGAGGAGGAGGGGGTGGGGGGGGCGGTAGGGAGGGAGGGAGTGGAAGGGGGGGAGGGTGGCGGCTGAGGTGGTGGAGTAGGGGAGTGAGCTGCTCTGCTTGATCGAGTGTGTCTGGAAATGGACGCCTGTTCTCTGTGGAGCAGCGCGATTTTTATCAGCATGTCCCCTCTGCCAAGCCCGGTCCCCGAGCAACAAGCTAAAGCCTGCCGGTGTCAGATGGGGAGGATGAGAGGGAGAGACAGGCGGCTAGCTATGCATGCTGGAACATGTGTATCACGACGACATCTTAGATGGATGTGTGAGGGCTTTGGGTATATTTAATGTAGGAGGTGGAAACCTGCGTGTTTCGGTCACCCTGATGCCTTTGGAGGTCACATACTCTCAAATGACACTGTGTTATGTATTTTTTACTGTGCCTATGTATGCACAATCATACACACAATTGTGGAGTTCTGCACACACACACACACACACGCACACACACACACACACACACACACACACACACACATGCAGAAAGACAATCAGCTACGCCATTATGATTCATTGTGAAAGCTAACACACAAACTCACACCCACCCACCCCCACACACCCACACCCACACCCACACACACACACACACACACACACACACACACACGTGTGAACACCAGTGTGCAATTCATCAGATATCGTGTAACACTGGAGAATTGAGACCATTATTAAAGTCAAGCCATCATACAGTATATCAAGATCATTCCTCACCAGTCCTCTGATGCCCCCAGGGCCGTCAGGAACAACCGTACACAGATGACAAACAGAACACGATGTACCCCTGGTACTGACTCTGATAACAGACTAATGGAGGCCCTCAAGTGGCACTGAAGGAGAGTGAGAGTGTGCTATGACTAAGAGAAACCATGCCATGCCATAGGGGTGGGCACAGGGAGTATAGTGCAGGACTGGTATGCCATGAGTTGGCGATTCAAAACCTGGCCAGTGTGTTTTTGTGTTACCATGGTTACTTAACCATACAATGTGTTCTTGTTACCTCTGAAGTTGTCACCATCATCATCATACTTAATATATTATATTCAGCTGTATATTGTAGAATGTAGTATGTATATTATAGTATGTAGATCCACCTTCCCTTATTTTATTAGCCATTTTGGCCTTGTTATGGTTGTAATGTTTTCAATGTTTTCAATTAGTAATGTATGTTGTTGTTGTTTGTCTAATGTATTTGTTTTGTAAACAAACAAAAGGTCAATAGGCAACGATGCCTCATTCTCCATGCCTGGCTAAATCTCTGTGTGACGGAGAAACCTACAGGTAGCTCCACCAAAGTGAAGTCTGCAACTGTGATTTGACGGATCCGACTTACTCTTCTGTCACCGACAGGAAGAGCAAGAGGCCTCCTAGAGAAAGCCAACCGTTTGACAGTGTAATGGATGAGCGTGCAGCTGTCAGTGGGGTTCAAAGAGGGTTCAAAGCCGAGTCAGACTACACCTGGACGGGATCCCCACTGCAAACAGACTCAAATCTCTCGCCTGACCTTTTAGATACCAGAAATGCGTACCTGTCTCTCTCGCTGGCAGATCGGACCACTTGGATTTCCCCCGCGGATGACAAGTTTTTGTTTTCCTTTAGATACTGTTGACTTCTCCAATAAAATGTAATGTACCAGGGCTGAACTAACTGTCCAAAAGGATTTATTTTCTGGGGGAAAAGAGACAAACTCACAGAGGAACGAGAGGGGTATACAGTATGTCAAGAAGCACATCAATCTCTCTCTCTTCTCGTCCCCCCCCCCGGCTCCCCCACCCCTGCTCAGCTACCGGACCAGTATGCAGACATCGGCGTGGCAGACATTGGTGTGGATGATGCTACATAAAGCACGTTCCCATTTAGATAAGGCTGGCAGCACTGTGAAGGTCATGTTTTCTGACTTCTCCAGTGCATTGAACACCATACAGCCCTTACTATTTGCAGATAAGCTGCTGTGGATGCAGGTGGACAACCCTATTGTTTCCTGGATTATGAACTACTGTATCTACCTGGTTATGTTAGTAAGACATGCTGTACTGACACTGACACTGTTGAGAGCCACTCCTCCGCTAATATAGAGTACCTGACGATCAAGTGTAGACCGTTTTACCGGCCTAGAGAGTTTACAACTATCACGATCATTGCAGCCTATTGTTCCCCCAGATGCCAACGCTAAGCTAGCAATGAAAGAACTACATGCAGCTATTAGCATGTAGGTGGTGTCTTTATAGTCGGAGGGGACTTCAACAACTCCAACGTAAAGACTGTGCTCCCTAAATTCCACTAAGATGTCTCCTGTGTCACTAGAGGAAACAAAACTCTCGACCATGTGTACACAAACATGAGTACAGTATCTATACAATATCGTCCAAAGATTGGAAGGATTGTTGGATAGCTGGACCGAGGAAACGTGTCACTGTCAAATCACTTCCCCCAATTATCGTCTGTTCTAACTTGACTTCTAGGTAATTTAGGACACAATATTAAAGGCCTGACATATTTTATTATAGCACTCATATAGCCTACTGTACTTAGATGATAAATGTGTCTAGTCATCTCTACTAATGTTCCTGTAAATCTCAAAGATGACACTTAAACCTAAAATCAGAAATGGACAAAATACTCAAAATGAGTTATGACCATCAGACTACACATGTGCAGATTTGGTTTTAAACATGTAATATTAATATTATTATAAATATATTATGATTATATTTCATATTTATGCAGGATGGATGTTTAGTCTGTCTAGTGTTATGTCAATGTTATGCCAGTTGTTATACATGAAAGGTAGGTTGTCTTGAAATTCTAATATGTGACAGGTCCTCTGGTGTAAAGTAAATATTATCAGTAATAAATTATGTTGTGATTGTATATGATCATATTTGTTTTTAATTAATGCATCAATCTAGCCTGCAATGAAATACACAGTAATAAAAGGAAGTAATCGTTTTACATTTATTGCATAACAGGTGTGTTGTGGTTAATTATAACTATTTAAAAAATCCTAGACTTTTCAACATAAAATGACCCTAATTTCTTCATTATTTCATAATTTCTAACAGACTTTAACATGTGCATAGCTGCTAAAAATAGAAACTCAAATCTAGGCCAGAAGAAAACAATGGTGACGACTCTTGAGGGTAGTTGAAAAGGAAACTCACTATCTCGTTGTTGACAATGAAATTGAAAGATCCCAAAACACCACAAATAACCACTCACATTGAAACCTCTCCTGTTGTTATATGCAGTAATGGCAGTATGTCAAGCATCGAAAACATTGTATAATATAGCTCAGGGAGAGAATGATCGACAGGTTTAATAACTTGCTGTCAATGAGTCTGTCACTTTGTTAACTGGAATATGTTTGACAAGAGGAAAGCAGACAAACAGAGAAATGCTCACTGCTCTCAACAGAGACAATCCGACGAGCCATATGATTCATTGTGAAAGCTGACACACAAACACACACACACACACACACACACACACACACACACACACACACACACGCACACACTCAAAGCGACTTGCATCATCTGTCAGTATCTTACAGAACACACATGTACTTTACACTCCAAACAGATCGCCTAATATGCTCAAATGCATTCTCAAACATATCTATACAACACATACTAACAGAAGACAGATCTATGTTGTAAAGCTACATGATATTCAGGTAGCATCTTCCCTCTACAACTGAAACTCAAGCCGGGGAGTAAAGGCCAATGCACACGGCGGCGATTTTGTCGCACCGCCAATTCGATTCCATTGTTTTGAATGAGACAATGCACACGGTGTGCGACGCGATTTTGTCGCACGACAACATTCGATTCTCCATTCACACCCACTCACTTCGGTGGTGTGAATTGAGAAACGAATGTTGTCATGCGACAAAAAACTGCACGCCGTGTGCATTGGGCTTAAGGCTAACTGAAAAGGTTGGTAAGTCATCACAGTGGGTAGAATCCAGCCAGAAGTACGTACTATAAATTATACAAAAGTTTGTTCCGACCAAGTAATTTGATTGGACAAGAGGCATTCCATGAGTGCCGATATACAGTATAACAGCACTGGGACTTTTAACTATATGTATCACTCCGAAATGACCGTTAATACAAAGTAGCAACAGTCCAGTTGCGGAACTATTTTTTGTTGACGGAGCAAAAATACTATCTGAGAGTGCTCATTGGTCGACAAAATATTTGTATAACGCAACATGTTTGATATTTATCCAGCCCTCTTGTAATGTTGTTCTAATAGCAGCCGTATAGCGTAATGTATGAGTGATGCTACCCATAACATTATACATTGAGCTGTTACTAATAGACCTCACCCAAAACATTGTTGCTCATCTCCCTGACAAGTCACATTTAGAATCCTCTCTACTACAAAACTGTTCTCTGTTATTTTCCGCTTGCTGGAATGAAAGAAAGCCATAGGTCTACATGAACACAAATATCATCTGCTGATAAATTATTTGCTACATTGATGAAAGCAAAACTACAGACCGACCAATCGCATGCCGCAAGTCAGGCTCGCTGCCACGAACTGCACAATGTCAAAAGAGAAATGCATCTGTCCAATCTGAAAAACCAAGAACTAAAATGATTAGTCCCCAAATGATGAATCCCCGGATGAATATTTAAAATCCCTGTGAAGTTACGGAACTAAGCTCTGCCGTTCACAAGCACTCGCCAGAGTGACAGATGATCACAGGGCGGCTGTGGCTCAGGAGGTAGAGGCTGTGTCTCAGGAGGTAGAGGCTGTGTCTCAGGAGGTAGAGGCTGTGGCTCAGGAGGTAGAGGCTGTGGCTCAGGAGGTAGAGGCTGTGGCTTAGGAGGTAGAGGCTGTGACTCAGGAGGTAGAGGCTGTGTCTCAGGAGGTAGAGGCTGTGGCTCAGGAGGTAGAGGCTGTGGCTCAGGAGGTAGAGGCTGTGGCTCAGGAGGTAGAGGCTGTGGCTCAGGAGGTAGAGGCTGTGTCTCAGGAGGTAGAGGCTGTGTCTCAGGAGGTAGAGGCTGTGTCTCAGGAGGTAGAGGCTGTGTCTCAGGAGGTAGAGGCTGTGTCTCAGGAGGTAGTGTCTGTGTCTCAGGAGGTAGAGGCTGTGACTCAGGAGGTAGAGGCTGTGGCTCAGGAGGTAGAGGCTGTGGCTCAGGAGGTAGAGGCTGTGGCTCAGGAGGTAGAGGCTGTGGCTCAGGAGGTAGAGGCTGTGTCTCAGGAGGTAGAGGCTGTGACTCAGGAGGTAGTGTCTGTGTCTCAGGAGGTAGAGGCTGTGACTCAGGAGGTAGAGGCTGTGGCTCAGGAGGTAGAGGCTGTGTCTCAGGAGGTAGTGTCTGTGTCTCAGGAGGTAGAGGCTGTGACTCAGGAGGTAGAGGCTGTGGCTCAGGAGGTAGAGGCTGTGGCTCAGGAGGTAGAGGCTGTGGCTCAGGAGGTAGAGGCTGTGTCTCAGGAGGTAGAGGCTGTGGCTCAGGAGGTAGAGGCTGTGACTCAGGAGGTAGAGGCTGTGGTTCAGGAGGTAGAGGCTGTGTCTCAGGAGGTAGAGGCTGTGGTTCAGGAGGTAGAGGCTGTGGCTCAGGAGGTAGAGGCTGTGGCTCAGGAGGTAGAGGCTGTGACTCAGGAGGTAGAGGCTGTGGCTTAGGAGGTAGAGGTTGTGTCTCAGGAGGTAGAGGCTGGTGGAGGTAGAGGCTGTGGTTCAGGAGGTAGAGGCTGTGGCTCAGGAGGTAGAGGCTGTGGCTCAAGAGGTGGAGGCTGTGGCTCAGCAGGTAGAGCCGGCGTCTAATGATCGCAAGGTTGTTGGTTCCCGACTGGCCACATGTCGAAGTGTCCTTGGGCAAGACACTGAACCCCGAATTGGTCCAAATGAGGGGGCCTGTTAGTAGCTTGTCGCCATTGGTATGTGAATGGGTGAATGAGGCCATTGTAAAGTGCTTTGGAATAAGGTGCTATATAAGTGCAGTCCATTTACCACAGGGGAAATGTAGGCCTATCCGCATATAACACTTGGCAGGTGTTAATTTCGGACGCTGCACGTTGTGTGGCAATACAAGGACATTGTATCTCATGTGCATACAGACTGGAGGCTTTCACAATAGCAGCGCAAAATGTCCAGTAAGAAAATAGCTCTTCTCTCATGATCTGTAGTCGCCTTATAATCTGAATGCAATGGCAAGTGAATTTCAAAAATGATTAGCCTAATATTTTTTTCCATTGCCTGACAACATTTTGGTGGGACCAAATCATGTGCTGGTGCCACCAAATGAAAAAGGGGAAAAGCTTCGTCTGGAGTCCTGTCTAATTGACCCTATTAGCACTGTGGCTAGTGATTATAAGCGGGTGATACGGATTTGATCCACGCTATACCACCTGTTCCCTCCAATATACTGCCTCACCACAATAGGGTTGGAGACAGGTGAAGTGAAATGCCAGAATTGCCGAAGAGTCACATGCCAACTTCAAGTTATCTTACAAGCAAGTTCAGTGATAAACAATCTTCATTTAAGGTACACATTGGCAGGTTTGTGGAATTGTCCATGTGCTGTCCCAAGCAGTGTTACAAGTTGCCCTATAGCCTACCTAATATTTCAAATGGCCAGGATGGGTGGATGGATATAATCCAATGGGAATTTCTATGTTTGATGTACATGTTCCTGCTGCTTACCTAAACTCTGGTTGAATGATCACTGGTTTCTCAATAACACTGTTAAAGACAAGGCACCATATCTGTAGAGTTTGTTCATAGTTTAATGCTGTTTTGCAAAAGGAATATTCTGCCCAATATCTTTAATGTAAGTGCTATGTTTCTCTAGTAGGAACATAATAATATACACCAAGCTAACATGAATATAAAAGAGTATGCATTGGGTTAGCAGGTAAAGGCACAGCTATCCCAGCAAACTGGCTAAAATAGCTGCTAACAGCTGTGACGCTAACCAAGTGACCCAGCGTGTCATAGGCACAGCTGAGCAGCCTGGCTGCTGACGTACACTGAGACTGCAGCTAAATCGAGTCAACTCTCTAGAGGAACGGTCTGGTTGAGAACGAGGAAAGCAGTTAGCCAGTCAGTTGAGGAGGGTCAAGGTCAGTTCAATTTAGGGTTGTCACGGTAACCGCAGTTGTGTCAAGCCAACTGCCACTTGTTTGTAGGTAAGGGCTTGTGTCCACCAAACTCGCTTTTGACTAAACAGTGACCGCCCTAGTTTGATTTCAATTCAGGAAGTGATTCAACAATTAAAATGCTGATTTAAAAAGCTTTTTATGTTCACTACATTGAAATCCAACTGGCCCAAACCCTGGTCCATAGCTAATTAAGTTTGCTGCAAGGGAGGCATATTCTCAATCTCATGCCTTTTGCTTGCCATCGGCAAGCCATGTTCACCAAATTGGACTAAGTATGTTAAACAGCTCACTCCTGAAACATGAAATGATTTCAGCTGCCTGATTGCTGATTTACACGTTGATTAGGACGGGCCAAGGAGATCAGAGGAGGTCTGCATGGCAGCCATTCCCGTCGCTAGCAGACATGGCGCTGTGTGTCCTGTTGGTGGGTCATACAGTCTCAATGCCAAGCTGTCAGCCCCAGAGGTGCCCCCCGGTTGGCACAGTGGCTCCAGCGGTCACACACACACACACACACACACACACACACACACACACACACACGCACACACACACGCACAGCTCTGTAATCTCACAACCAGGGAGTTGTCAGAAACTGGCATTCTCCAGACGAGCCTCTCCAGATGTCCCCAGGGGCCGGCTAGTAGTGTAATGTAATGTAAAGCAAGTCATGTCTTTTGTCCTTTCCTTATGTGTCGACATGCTAACAAGGTGTTAGGCTTCTGCAGGCTGGGATTGAATGAGAAAGAAAAAAAAGTGACTAAAAGACTGAGGCAAACCCTGTGTTGTAGTTGGACGGGAATGCAATACCATGGGATCCCCTCCTACCTTGCCGACCGCGTCCCCCTCCACCCCCCCGTTGCCTCAGGTTTGACGACCAAACCAAGAAGACCACCAGGAACAAGCTCCGGACTTGGGGTGATAGGGCCTTTTCAGCCGCAGCCCCGTCCCTCTGGAACGCCCTCCCCAACCACATCAGACAGGCCAACACCCTCCCAACATTTAAACAGGCCCTCAAAACCCACCTCTTCAAGCTCGCCTTCACCAGTTAACCCTCTCCCCCTCCCCTTCCCATGTGTCCCCAGCACTACCTTAATTAGGCCCCTATACTTTCTTTTATTTCTTTTTTGTTTCTTTGTATTATTACTACTCGATCTTTTCAGTTTGTAAAGCTTCTTTGAGTGTCTAGAAAAGCGCTATAGAAGTCTAATGTATTATTATTATTATTATTGTTATTATTAAGTACTAGCTTCTGTGTCATCGACCTCACACGTTCTATGACCGTGGCTCAGGCCAAAGGACTCAGCTCAGCCACAATGACGTCAGTGGTGTTTAGTGGGATGGGGGTCTGCCTTGTGCCTAGGTTGTTTTGTTTTGCTGCTTTCCTTACTTACACAGTTTAAACTTCACTTCAGATCAGGGCCTATTTATTTACCCTAGCATAAGGCCGGGAGGTAACTGTCCATTACACATCTAGCAGCTCGGTTTAAGATTTATTGACTGGTAATTGTTATATATATTCACATTCATGCGTAATAACAGGCTTTTTACTACATCATGTCATATGTATATATATTATATTAGATATAAGCCTTTTCTTAATTGTTAGCAACACAACTCCTTGTGTCCTCTCCATCGTCCTCAACTCGCTTCATCCCCAACTCAAACAAAAAGTATATGAGACAATACAAACATAACAATTATAATTTTGGCTCCTGAATGTTTTAGTCTTAACATAAAACAATTATTCAACATCAAACGTCATCGGTGACCCCTGGCGTCCCAGGTGCAACCCCCTCTGCTTTTTTTTAATTTTTTACCCCTCCTGTTGTATGATGACTCATCTTGCAGCCCAGTTGGGGTCGTCCTTTCTTTTCAACCACAGCCAGTTGCTGCTTCGCTCTGCAGCCTCTGACAGTGACCTGATGGCTTGCCGGAGGGCCTGTTCTTGGACTCTCATCTCATCCGGCCTCCACTGGGAGCACCCGTCTTCTCCATCCCCGTTGTGGCGGAAAGTAGAGTTTTTTCTGGTCTAGGTCAACTCGCATGTTCCAGTCCCGGGCTTTGTCCAGAAGATCTGATTCTCTTTTAGCAGATGGATTCTTTGGGAAGTGTCCTGCTGGTACAAAGGCGGTGGTGTTTGACAAGCTGGATGTTGGTGGGGGGATGGCGCTGGTGGTAGTTCTCCGTCCTTATAGGATAATCGCCAGTTGGCGGAGGACCTGGTTGTGCCTCCAGGTAGAGCGGCCTTGGGACAGACTTGTTGTGTAGCCAGAGTTTGGCAGAGAGGACATGATGGATCGTCTCCAAACCCCTGGTTTAGGTTCTTGGGAGTAGGAAGTATATGATAGGTGGCTCTGATGACGGAGCTAAGTCTGTCTCCTTCCATATCCCAAACATCCCTTCAGGTGAGTTTTTGATGCTCACGGTTTTCCCATCTTGTCCACTGGCCCTGCTTGTCCTGTGACAATGCCTTTGTGAATCTCTCTGCCTCCTTTTGCTGCTGGTCCTCGGCTACCACCAGCTTTCTCCTCTGGGCGGATGTTGTTTTGTTTCATGTAGGAGGAGCTGTCTGGAGTCCAAACCCACCTCTCCCATTCTGTACCTGACCTACGATGTCTCCATGCCTGAGAGCAGATGATGCTTGTTGTACAGCCCCAGACGGGGTCCACTTCCTCCCAGTTGCCCAACACAACATTGCTTGCAATCCAATTGAAACTCACTTGCAAATCATTGCATGAAATAGACATCAATCCTACTTCATGCAACTGATTGAATGCGATATCCAACATTGTGCAGATAAAAGTCCCATGACTCGTAATTGATCCCGATATTTTTGGATGACAGATTCTCACTAGAGTGAGGGTTTGTTAGTTACACCCTGGTTACACCAACATACGTATCAATTTGCCCATATACTGAACAATTGTAGTTTTGGTTTGACCAATCACCACACTTATCACGTTATCCAATCCAATCAAATCCCACATCAACAAACCCCTTTCCCCCCCGTCAGCGAGTTAATGTGTGAAGCTGGTGGTGATGGTGGACAACTGACAGGCAGAGCACAGAGACAGAAATCCATTTAATTTGCCTCCACAAATGTCAGCTAAAGACATGTTGTTTAGTATTCTGTGCAATATAGTGCTGGAACACAAGAGAAAGTCTGATGGAAGTGTGTAAGATGTAAACGGTTGGGTGGTACCTAACCTGAGTAATATAACTTGAGTTGTCTCTGAGTTCATTGCATTTTTATTTTTTTACAATGGCCCCTTACCTTAAATTATGCTTCATTCAGATTAATATACAGTATAGTCTGAGATGAATTGAGGTGAATGAGGTGATTTTGAGGTGAATTGAATTACAGAATTATGCCAAACATGTACTATATAAAAATATGTGAATGTTCATAACATTGTACCCAGTGTTAATGTTTTACCTTTGTGCCCTTGCTGACTAATCAAAGTTTACAGGTCATCTTTAGATACACTACTATTCTAAGGTCTGTATCCCATTCATTGAGCATTTACAGAAGAAGGACTAGGAACATGGTCTTCTTACCCATCTGACCTAAGAGACGTTTAAAGATCTGTCTGTATTCTCATTCTTTACTTACATTCAAACCCTTGGTCCCTAAGGAGATGTGTTCAACTCATTCAATACTTAATCAAATGGATGCTTCAGTACTCAAATGAAATGTATCCCTTGCGACTGTCCAGATGTAGTTGAGCAAAATTCCTACTTAAAATGTGACATCATGAAATGTTAATGCATAGTATGCTTTCCAAATAAGTGGCCAATCCATATTTTTGCCATTTTGTTTGAACAGGAAGCTTGGCCTGACACACTACCTGTCCCTAGAGTGACCTCTGGTTCTTAGGCCTAGTCAATCACGTTTGCCTGTTTCCTGTGTCGCGTGTCAACCCTTGTAAAACCCAGGCCAATGATATCTCTGCTCTTCATCCATGTAATATACATGCCTTACTAAGGAAATCCTCGGTGAATAAGGGGAACAAAGCTTTTTATAGACAGCAATCTAATCTTGTTTGTGATGGCAACTGGTGAAGTCGACAACCGATGACAACAGACCGCTCGCTAGTCGAGCCAGTTTGCTAACACAGCTTGTTTTGTGAGCCTGCCAACAGTGTAAAGTAGTGTTATTATAACACAAATATGTACATTTCAAGCCTGCAAACTGCGACACTTTAAATAAATGTGCAATAACACTATTGTGCAATATGACAACCCTAGTCGTCTATCTGTACAGTATAGTACAGTGGATAGTGTACATAGCCTTTATTTATGTAAACCAGCTCCTTCCCTTCTTGTGATTTTTTTAAAAGTGTTTTTTTTTTCTTTCCTAACACCAGGGGAGCCACCCCTCCTAAATGTCGTTGTTTGGTACCTGTACTGTAGCAATGACAATAAAGACCATTCATTCATTCATATTATAGTTAACTAGGTAGTAGTGATGATTACTCACCTTCAATCCATTGCATTGCAATATTTTGGCTTGACTAGCGAGCGTGTCGTTGATTTTCTACAACGTTGAAATGTATAGAATTTTTCCAGAATACCAGAATAAAAGTCTGAACATTTGGATTGGTTGCCGACTTGTTCCCCCTTTCACCAGTTGCCGTCACATGTTTACGTCAGTATTGTGGTTCCTGAGAAATAGTGGAGATACTTCACATGCAGGTATACTTTACAAGGATCACTGAATGCACAGAGAACAGGAGACTTATACTCAAATACTCAAAGAAGGATAGAGGCGGAGGGCTGTGGCGCAGGAGGTAGAGCCGCTGTCTAATGATCGCAAGGTCGGCAGATCGGAGGTTCGAGCCCCGGCAGGCCAAATGTTGAAGTGTCCTTGGGCAAGACACTGAATCCCAAACTGCTCCCAATGGGCGGGCCGGCGCCTTGCATGGTAGCTTGTCTCCATTGGTGTGTGAATGTGTGTGTGAATGGGTGAATGAGAGGCCGTTGTAAAGCGCTTTGGAATAAGGCGCTATATAAGTCAGTCCATTTACCATTTAGAAGAATAACAAATTGTTGGTAAAAATAAGGTTGTCAATGCATGTATTCAATTAACTGTGGCCTGTATACAGTATCTGCAAGGGGCCCAGGCTACTGCTTTGAAAATAACATTGAATATACGTCTCTATAATATAGACTCTATAGTCTGATAGGTTGGTCAGGTCCTCTGAAATTGGATACCCTACATTTAAAGCTGTTAAATGTCGTATTGACGAGTTATGAGAGGAAGTAATTTACAACCTTCCATTTTCAACTCGAAATTGAGCTACAGTATATCCTGAGACATGTAAAATACCTCATATGGATCACTCTCTTGCTCGATATATCGACAACAAAATGGTCTGCTCTAATCCACAGTATAACTGTAATCCATCAAAAATAAATCCAATCTAGCGATTTATCTTTTTATCCATTCGATTTATAGATTTTTCTGTTTTCAAAGCTTTTTCTGAGCAATCAGTCACAGTCTAAACACTTCAACAGTGGGTTTTTCTTAGTGTAGTTCAAATAACATTTTCAGCTACATAGGCAGATATCTGAAACTAATTGCAATCTTATCATAGATAGAAATGTTCTGTTGAGTAATAGACTAACTAGGAGCCGAGTGTCAGAGTGAACTGAAAGCACTCCACCAGTTCAGTGTGAGTTAGTCACCACCATAGGCTATGAGATAATGGACGTCCTAAGCTATTATGAGAGTATTTCTTCAGTCCTTAGACCCGTCATGTTTGAGGTTGTTATTCAATTCAGTTCGTCAGTCGTCAGCAGAGTTAATTTAGCTTCCAGCTCAAGTTTCAAGATGGGCAACATCAAAACCTTGCAGACAGCTCAATGTAACAACCCTAATTAAGGGGGTTCTTTGGTATTCACACATACATACAGAGCCTTAGGAAAGTATTCAGACCCCTTCACTCTTTCCACACTTTTGTTCTGTTGTAGACTCAATTTAGAACGGATTAAATTGAAATAATTTGACATAAATCCACACACAATACCCCAGGATGACAAAGTGTTGACAAAATGACATGAAATGAAATTTCAGTAAATGTATTACGTACTTAATGGCCACATTGTACCCATCTTCTACTGGCTACTTCCAGCATGACAACGCACCATGTCACAACGCAAACGTCATCTCAAACTGGTTTCATGAACATGACAATGAGTTCAGTGTTCTTCAGTGGCCTTCCCAGCCACCGCATCGGATTCCAACAGAACACCTTTGGGATGTGGTCGAACGGGAGATTCACAGCTTGAAAGTGCACCTGAAATATCTGCAGGAATGCAATCATGTCAACATGGGACAGAATCTCAAAGGAATGTTTCCAACATCTTGTGGAATCAATGCCACAAAAAAGTGAGACTGTTTTGAGAGCAAAGGGGAGGCCCTACCCAATATTAGTATAGTGTTCCTAATAAAGTGTCCAGTGAGTGTATATATTTGAGGAGATTGTACCTGGAGCCCAGTCTTCTGACTGTGGCAAAAGATAGGTGATGACTCAGACCTGCAGTCCTGACGGTGGGAAGCTCGAGGAGGGGGGTGACTTGGGAGAATTTGAGGAGATTGAACATCGACAGGCTGCAGATTTTCTGGATGCGCTGCGCTGCTGAGGTCTGACGGCGGAGCCAGAAGTGATTTGCAGCAGCCTAGGTGGGAGATGACAAGTGCCTGGACCAGGAGATGTGATGTTCATAAGGAACGGGCGTATCTCGGAACAAACATACAAGCAAGAGGTGTCTGGGAGATACGCGAAGACACGTGTCGCCATCTGTATGTCAGAGTGGGGGAAATAGAGCAAGAGTTGAGCATCATCAGCATAGGGGGGGGGGGGGGGGGGGATTCAAAGATTGCACAGAGTACAACGAAATGCATTTACAGTATGCTCTAGAGGGGGCATCTAGGCAACGGGTCAGAGCCATTGAAGGTGACCCCCCCGGAGCAATTAGGGGTTCAGTGCCTTGCTCAGGGACACGCGTGGCCTGCCAGGGATTCTAACCGCTGCGAGCTGCTGACTTTGCGATCGTTAGATGCCGGCACTACCGGTTGAGCCACAGCCGCCCACATAGCAGTGGTAAGAAAACTACAGAGCCAAGAGATTATTATATATATTATATATTTTATTTATTATTATTATTTATACAACAGTTAGTTCCGACCAAGTAATTTGATTGGACAAGAGGCATTCCATGAGTGCTGATATACAGTATAACAGCACTGGGACTTTTAACTATATGTATCCCTCCGAAATGACCGTTAATACAAAGTAGCTAGCCCCCTCGTGTGATATTGCTTAAATATAGCTATTAGAACAATGTGAGGGAGGATGCTCTGGCAGTGTGGATGGCCTCTACGACACCAAGGAGAGCTGTCTCAGTAGAATGCGGAGAGTTAGTGTTAATTAATAACCAAGTTAGTAAGTTAATTAATAACCAATGGAGGCTGAAGCTTTATCAATCATTTCAGAGTGTTTATTTAAATCTGGCAAAAGGGGTCTCTGTACAGTCAACATAGAGTTTCAAAGTACAAAAGCCCACCTCTCTCTGTGGTCAGTTCATCATATGGTTACAACATTCAGTTCTTTGCACGACATCACGTGGGTACAGATAAGACAGAGCATCATTATTTCACTTTAGCCTTGGAGAGAAGGGAGTGAAAGTTACTCTTTACCTAGCACCTGCCGTTTTAATCACATACCATTCTTGTTATTCATACAGTCTTCAGTGAACATAATATCATGATTATTGTATTAAGGACATTTTTCTCACAGTTAGTTAAAACAGGACGTTCAAGGATGTTAGACAAGATGGAAAGAAGGGGGATTGCCCACCGGTCTGTACATGAGTTATGGATGACAGATGGGTCAAGTCGTGACGTTAGAATTATAAGGTTCTATCTCCATTTTTGTCAAGATTTTGTTTTTTACATAATCTGATCCATTAGGTGTCCTGGGTGGTGTTATTTTTAAAATGTTGACATTTTTTAGTCAGTAATTCATAAAATACAAAGGTTCCATCTCACAAAACATAATGGAATGTAAAAACTTTGACGCTCAATATCTCTGAACTGCCCTAAACGGAGATAGAACCTTATCATTCTAAACGGAGATAGAACCTTATCATTCTAAGCTCACAGAGTGTTGGCTTCTTGAGAATAGGTTGTATGTTGTAGAGAGTGGAAACAACAACAAACATGCCAATCTTGGCATGAGATCTTGGCTAGTACTACTTCATTGCAACCCCTGAATCTCCCCAAAATACGTGTGTGGTACCCAACATGAATAATGTTTGGCAGGTCTTCACACGGACCCGGTAGCTCCATTGGGAACCCAAGGTAAATGCGCACAAATGCACAAATGCACGCACGCGCGCGCGCACACACACACACACACACACACACACACACACACACACACACACACACACACACACACACACACACACACACACACACACACACACACACACACACACAAAACAGAGATGTGACACAAATCTGTCCGGAAATGTGACAAAGGCACCAGAAGGGCCTGTGCACAGCGACAACAATAATAACAGGGAAAAAAAAAAATCAATGCAAAGTTTTAAAACATTGATTGAAAGAAGATATTACACCTCTGATTCTGTGGTTGTGTGGCTTGAGATATTGGGTGGGAAAGTCGATAGCGTTATTGCTCGGGTGACAAAATGAGTCTAGAGGAAAAGTGTGCCTTAATTCCGAGCCGAATCAACCCGTTGCCGTTCACCAGCAAACATCCTGAGGAGGATTAATGCTCCGGTCCAGAAATAAGCCTTAACTTAAAACAAGGTGACAAGAAAGGGGAACGATTCTTCGCTTATTATTCTGCACATATCGATTTATGAGGGAGCGAGAGGGGTGGGATGTGTGTTGCTCGGTTGTAGTACTGCTTTTATGTGTGCGCCCAGATGCTTGTGCCTGTGGAGTGCAAATGCTTTTAACTACCGTAGGTTTTGACAGTGGGATTTTAATAGCATGGGTTTTTTTTATATAAAAAATGCCTGGATCCATTCGTAATGTCTGCGCCAAGTATTGAAGTTCTCAGTAGTTGAGTTGTGTAAAGATGTTTTTTTTAAAAGCCTTCTTTCCACAACCCATAACAGCCTTAAATAACCGTATGCAGCTGACAGCAAATCCAAGGATCAACAATATTGAAAATGTACTTCCGACACATGACATATTATTTCTGACTTGAAACCTATTGTTATTCCATTTCAATCAAGTTAAACAAAATCATATCTTAATAATGCAAGCTTCGTTTTTTTCTTCTTCAAGAAACAGATTCTGGTGGTGTGCTTGCTTGTCTGCTCTGACTGAAGTAGCTTTAACTAAGCTGAGGGACTAGCCTAATTGTTATTCATGATAGGGGGTGCATGGAGGAATTTGGAGCATTTTCAATTGGGGTGGTGGTGGTGGGTATGATTTGTATACAATTGAGGGAAGGGTCATGCAGTTAGCACTTTATAAAACATGTCTATTTCAATGCTTCAAGATTTGCTCCTGTATGTTCCCATTATGCTCCTTTTACTCTCTATGTATGCCTGACAGGCCATAGCATGGGCTGGGTGCTTTCCTAGCTCACCATTGGTATAAAAGGGTGGACTTCTTTTGCAGAGCTGGGAGCTCCCATGGCATGAACAATTAGTCGAATGGTTTGCAATCTAATAATCTGGCCGATTGACTTTGCTTTCCTTTCCCCCCAAAAGATTGGCTCACTTGGGATTCCTCGAGTGTAATCAATCAATGTAGTCAATATATCATTATATCATACATTTTCGTATTTTAGAAGTCTGATTCGCTCCATGTACCCCCATCATCAATATCGGTCCCCTAGCCAAGGTACATCTGTCATTTGGCGGTAATCAAAGTGTGTGGACATCATTTTCTTTAGACAGTACAGTATATACTTTAACATTGTTATAGGATTATGTGTACATATCTATTCTTCGTTACAAATAACTGTATTGAATACTAATGATAAGCTATAAACAAATTAAGGATTGCCTTTGATGTGTTTGTCACAAGTGAAACTGGCTTGTCCTATTAGAGACTACCATTCTGCCATACGTGATGTGGTCTGGTGAAATGTTCAACCAGAAGGCAGTCATTTTTCAGTTTTTTACATGTGCTTAAACTACAGATTGTAAGCCTTCAATGATGTGTCATACATTGAAATCGGAGAACATTTTTACACGACAGGCGTATTTGAATGTTGGTACACCTCAAACACTGAATGGGAGAAAAGTGACTAAACGCAACCACAGCTACGAACGCTGCTAACGGTTCTTGTTATTGAAGCTTTATTAAAGGCCAGATTGAGAGGTATACCGCCTATTTCAACTGTTGCCCTCTGGACGGGGCTACCGATCCCTGGCCACCAATACATCCCGTTTCAAAAACAGTTTTTTCCCCTCTGCTATAAGGACTCTCATAAGTTGTAAATATTGACTAGGTTTTTGTCTTGTGGTCATGTGTGTACATTGTCCATTGTGACAGTCATGTGTAATGTGTGTATGTTTGATGTATTTGACACTGCTGTATTGAGCTTTTCCATCTGTACCGACAACAAATTCCACCGACCTTGGTTGTGTGGTCATTAAACGATTCATTCATTCATTCATTTCCATTCTTATGTGTGGAATGTATGCATGAACTGTTGTTGCTTTGCATGTTTTGTTGTGATTCTGCAGTTGGCAGATAATTGACTGAGACAGTTGTTGCCAATCCCTTTCACCTCCTCCCTGACTCAACTAATTGCCAAACACACTCCAGAACGAGAG
Source organism: Nansenia antarctica (assembly GCF_963989245.1). NCBI lineage: Eukaryota > Metazoa > Chordata > Actinopteri > Argentiniformes > Microstomatidae > Nansenia > Nansenia antarctica. The sequence goes on along the minus strand of NC_137684.1, from coordinate 26,061,441 downwards.
ACAAAAAGGGAACAGACGTTGACCTTGAGAGCGCCGTTGTCACTAGGAATCTCTCGACTAAAGGACGTTCGGCTGTGCCTGCGTTGGGGGGAACCAGACGGGATTGTCAACGTTGTTCAGTATCTCCAACTGGTTACCCGTACAGCGTTTTATGTGTTGTACGTTGCTTCCCCCAACTACAGCCTTGAGAAACCTCCCAGACACAGCAGAGAAGCTACTGTAGTGGAAACATTTCTAATTCTAAGAAACCCAGGCCTCCTTACTTATATAATTATTGGCAAGAGATTGGCAAGAGTGTCATTCTGTTATTATAAGATTGGAGAGTCAAGGTCAAGAGGGGCGGGATAACGTTTGGGCTCTAAGAGGACAGGGGCCAGAATATTGGGGACTAGGGCTTTTTGCATTTTCTATACTCATCCTTGCTGTAACTTTGCTTAATAAAATGATTATTTTGAGTCAATTGATTTCAGCTCTTTGTGCTCTATAAGTTCTACTCAATCTACTAAGAATCAATTAAATCCACGACACTACCCCGGGAATTAGAGCCAGCCTACCAGACACTGAGTGAAGGACGGCCAGCAGAGCCAGCTGTCGAATACCACATTCTGGGGGCGGCTGTGGCTCAGGAGGTAGAGTCTAATGATCACAAGGTCGGCAGTTTGATCGGCTGTCGGGGTGTCCTTGGGCAAGACACTGAGCCCCAAATTGCTCCCAATGAGCGGGCCGGGACCGCGCCTTGCATGGTAGCTTGCTGCCATTGGTGTGTGAATGTGTGTGTGTGAATTGATGAATGAGAGGCCATTGTAAAGCTCTTTGGAATAAGGCGCTACATAAGTGCAGTCAATTTACCAGACCACCGACAAAGAAACTCCTTGAGAGACACTCCTTATAACACTACTAACGGAAAGTGCTTCTTGCTAAACTTACCAATAGACCATCGCTAAGCCACACTCCCGTTGAAAAGTCAGACAAACAAACAACACTTGCTCAAATTCTTCACTGACAGTGACTGACTGACCATCAATGACTTACAATGGCGGGAGTTAAAATTTCTACTTTACTATAAGTAAGTAATAGACATGTTTTTTAAAGATGACAAGAACATTTTGTCTAGAAGCTTATAACAAAGAACCTTTTCTTGATTGTACTACCTGTGTCTGTGATTGTGTTTGTTGTAGGACCCTAGAACCTGTAGAGTCATGTTGTGGTAGTGCAACCTACTCACCTGGTTACCTACCTCCATTCTTAAATAAATAATGCCAAACACGTGTGCAGTATTGTCACATGTATGTCCATCAGTTCAGTAAATGGTAAATGGACTGCACTTATATAGTGCCTTTTTTGCTGCTCCAAAGCGCTTTACAAAGGCCTCTCATTCACACACACATTCACACACCAATGGTGGCAAGCTACCATGCAAGGTGCCGGCCCACTCACTGGGAGCAATTTTGGGGTTCAGTGTCTTGCCCAAGGACACTTTGACATGTGGCCAGCCGGGGCTCGAACCGCTGATCTGCCAACCTTGTGATCATTAGACGGCGACTCTACCTCCTGCATCACAGTCGCCCCATAGGTAATACGTAACACATTTACTGTATACCTCCCTCGAATTAATTAATACTCAACACAACAGTCATAACTAGTGCTGCCCAGTGCCATGGTGAGGGTGAGAACCATCTGCATAATCGAGGGCCTATTGCTTTAATGTGACATTCTTGTCTCAGGTTAGCCTTAGCTGAAGAATGAGAAGGTCCTCTTGAGGGTCATTCTGCAAGGCCTCGTAAATTCTGCCACTGCTTCCTGTCCTCCCGCGCAAGCACGATAACGCTCATTATTGCTCAATGACCTGGAGGCAATGTCCCACAGAGTGTTTGGGGGTAGGGATAACACAGTGCACAGGTTATACGGTTAAACCACAGTGTCAAACTATGAGGTTATCAGACGGGAAGAAATGTCCTGTAAGGTTTTTGGTTCACCGGTGTTACTGCTCAGTGTACAGCTACAACTAGCGCCAGTGAGTTCCATAAGTGTGAAGCCAAGAAGCTGACCACAGACTCATTATCAGCTATTTGGACTTTGGCACTTAACAATCACAACCTGAGCAATGTCAGATGAAATCTGCACTAGTCCACTCTGCTCATGTGTTCCAACGTGGTATGATCAGGTGAAAGCATAGTAGTAACGATAAAAACCCGACATAATGTTTGCCCTAAAGCGAACTGCAGCTTGTCGAAAAAAGGATTCGCGGTAATAAATGGTAAATGGACTGCACTTAAATGGTACATTTTAAATGGTACATTTTAAAATTTTAAATGGTAAATTGCACTGCGCCCCGGGCCGATGTAAAAGTTGGATGGGGGGCGCATTATAAATAAAATTAACATTAACATTAACATTATATAGCGCCTTTTTTGCTGCTCCAAAGCGCTTTACAACGGCCTCTCATTCACCCATTCACACACACATTCACACACCAATGGCGGCAAGCTGCCATGCAAGGCGCTGGCCCGCTCACTGGGAGCAATTTTGGGGTTCAGTGTCTTGCCCAAGGACACTTCGGGAGAGCAACAGATCAGCTCATGAAGAACAGAGAGGTGAGGAGAGGGAATTGTTTACATATCAAGAAACAACTTGACCACTGGACCAATTCTTGTTTCTCTGTTATCTCTACTGTCTAAATTAGATTAGATTAGATTTTATTGTCATTGCAGAGTACAAGTACCAGACAACAAAATGCAGTGGAATGAAGCTTTTATCTGTAGAATGGGCAGTTTTTATAACACAACTGTAATGTTTAGTTGTAATTTGATAATAGGTGCAACACATAATCGTAACGTATTACATAATAAAGTGAGGAATATTCATTGAGACAGGAGTCAGGGTTTTCAGTTTCAGTGGGATTGTACAGGATAGTACATTAGCATAGAGGCTGCTGAGTAGGCCCTAGGACAGAAGATTAATATTTTCTCCCATGCCATCCTCTACTATCAATAGTTAACAGACTTCATGGCTATGGTTTGACAGAACTCTAGGCCTATGTGTGACTGCCTGATGATTCACAATGACAGCTCAAACAGTTATCGTATAGGCTATACTGTAGGCCTAGGGGTCCCCTGTGTATTTTAGGATTCAAGGCTCGAGATTGTAGGAAAGTGCTCCAGCTTAAAGAGAGCCCCTCCTCAACCTAACCAATCAACTCAGCTAAAATTGATTATTTTGATATGTTTTATGTCAGAAAGCACTGTTCCTAAATCCACTTATGCAATTAAAATATTGTATTCTGAGTCCACATTTATATTATTTCATTCAAGAAATGATTTTAAATGTTACAGTAAAGGCTTCAAAAAAATGAAAGAAAAAGTAAATTGTATTAAAAAAAGAAAGAAAACCGTGGCTACAAGGCACTTGAGCATGAAGGTTATCATACTGTCAAAACATCATAACATGATACTCGTTTGGGGGCCCCGGCGTTGCCCTCCTAGCTGTGAGCAGAGAGAACCCACCCCCACCCCCGCCCTTCTCCACCTTACTTTGCCTTTAAAACTACAGGGCCTTGCCTGACGAGCCAGGCGGGAGAGAAAATCATGACCCAATGATTATTTGATACTGTGAGAGGATTATACCTTCTCCTGGTCCCCGAGGTCTGGAATGTTTTTCAAGAGATGAAAGGGGCCCAAGCTGTGTAGAGTTTATGAGGCTCTTCAATCTTAAGTAAGAGCGGTTGGCTCTCTACCGCGTCTTCGGGGCACAACAAAAGGAGGAGAAATCTATAATGTAATTTTCTTTACATTATTGCAACATTTTTATCTAAAAAAGATATATATCCTAGATGTATGAGTATTAATATATAGTATTATGAGAGGATGACATCCATATTCCTTAGTACTATTCGGTATGCATAGTTAGGTTTACTCTCTGCATGAAAACAAATCAGTCAAGTATCTAAAAAGTAGTTTTGGAAAGGTAAATCTACAGTGTTTATTTTCTTTGGCTGTCTTAAGTTCGAATGTCCATGGATCCTAAAGTGTATCATTATGATTATTGTTCTGTTGGCCACAAATTTACATGATTGACATGGACACGATTGAATTGTTTCCAGCTAGCTAGCGCATAAGGTTCGTCATGGCTAGGGCATGTGTTAACATGTGTAACCCAGTGTTACAGTTCCCTGGGGGTAGAGCATGTGAGTGCGTTTGGAGAGAGGAGTGGAGCTGACGTAATAGACCTATCACTAAGCCACGCGCCCTTTGAAAACTCGGACAAACAAACAACGCTCGCTCAAATCCTTCACTGACAGTGACTGACTGACCGACCGTGACTGAATGACATTCAATGACATACAATGGCGGGAGTTGACATTTCTGATTTACCATGATTTACCATGTTTTTTTTTTAAGATGACAAGAATATTTTGTCTAGAAGCTTTTCACCATCAGATATTAGCGAGTTGTTTGTCCGAGTTTTCTGCCTGTAGTGACTGTTGCTGTGATATGATTGGACAATTTCTATTTTGGGGGCGTGGCTTAGCGATAGGTCTATTGTACCGGAGCGTGGAGCGGGTATTCAAAACTTTGGAGCGTGGCCTTCTGTTGGCCGTGTAGCGCATCACAAAAAACATAGACATCCTGGAGGGATCACCTGATCAAAGGTGTTCATGGGAGTATTAGTATGTGTTTATTTTGTCTTTCACATTTTATTTGTTTTTGATGACCAAACCACCCTCAAGACCACTAAGACCAAGCTCCGGACCTGGGGTGATGGGGCCTTTTCAGCCGCAGCCCCGTCCCTCTGGAACGCCCTCCCCAACCACATCAGACAGGCCAACACCCTCCCAACATTTAAACAGGCCCTCAAAACCCACCTCTCAAGCTCGCCTTTACCAGTTAACCCTCTTGGCCCCTATACTTTCTTTTATTTCTTTTTAGTTTTTTTATATTACTACTACTCACATCTTTTTAGTTTGTAAAGCGTCTTTGAGTGTCTAGAAAAGCACTATATAAGTCTAATGTATTATTATTGTTATTGTTATTATTATTTCAGTGGGTTTATTTGATGTTGCTAACTGGGGCAAATGTACCATCAGTCTTTTCGGACGCAAATCAATACTGTGATCCATGTGTCCTTTTTATAGACCTACGGATGTAGAAAGATTTAACTTTCTGATATCAAAAAAAGACTGGAATAGTTTGAGTGGTACTAGACGTACCGAGACTTAATTACAAAAAAGGTTGTAATTGCCCCCAGTCTCCCCTATCTCGACACTCCGCTGAAAAACCCTTGACAGAAGAGTCATCGAAGTACAGACAACCTCCATCAAAATGTGGAGAAAAAAAGAAACAGCTTCAATGGCTAAATTGCCTGAGAGAGCACATGGAGGTTCTTCACCGATCCGCTGTTAGTTGTTAAGGCCCTGTGGGCATCGCCTTAAATGGGTTTAGAACCTCCACCGGATGTGAGCAGGGCCAAGCAGAGCAACAACATAATACACTAAGGGAGTCTCACCTCGGGCGATTGTTCTGTGATGCTAAGCATCTCTCTAAGCTGTCAGAGACACCCATTGATTTCTGTGTGTGTGTTTGTGGTTTGCTTTTTTCAATGTGGGATTTGAAAGTAAACAGAACTACCTACCACAATGGCGGTGGACATTCCCTAACAACCAGCCAGTTCATGGAACCGATCAATTAACACATTTTTTTCTTTTTCTTTTTTTTTGAAAGCAGCAACCGGAGGAGGTCTCAGAGGGATTTTTCTGGAAACAGATAAGGAAATAACAGCCTCTATACTATAAAAAACTGTTGCTGTGAGAGGAAAGTAACAAAGTTGTAGTCTTGGCCAGAAAGAAAAGCCAATGTATTAACATTGTTTTTTGGTGATATTGAGTCATGACAGAAAATGGTATGGTGCAGCGATGTCTAAATCCAAACATTGTATGAATGTATGTAACAGGATATTGATTTACTGTCTTGTGCCAACCATAGAGAGATGTTGGAAATAACTGTGGGACAACGTTAAAACCAAAAGTTGCACAGTAGTGGTAAGACTATGATAGATAGATATGATATGACCACTTTTCAAAAAATGCCGGTGGAGAGAGGACGCTGGCGTTGCTTGTTCGCCGCCTCTCCGCCCGAAATCTAGGTGTAATTGCAGTACACAGAGCA
>NC_137684.1:26015280-26052780 GCF_963989245.1 Nansenia antarctica | reverse complement strand
GGTATTTTGGCCTGGCATGGCATTGCAGGCTTTAGGGTCGATCGTGTTCAGTTTTGGCTTTTCGTATGGACAGAGATATGTTTGTGGTGTGGACAGAGTTTTTTTTTTAAACAAGGCCGAAAATATCTGCTTAAAAAAATATCCATATACGTGTAGTCCAGGCCTTAATTGGTGCTTTATGCCACCTTCCCTAAGAAGTATTGAGTGCTCTGAATAAATTAAATGCAAACTTGGTTTCACCCTCTATCCATGTTACCGTCCGTCTGCAGTCTACATGGCGTTGATCTCTAACTCAATACTGGGCCCACACAACTGCGAGGACCCCAGCCACTGCTTCAGACATTAGGCGTGTCCCAAAACATTCACTACTCTTTTTCACTACCACGTACCACTCGCTCCTACGCCTGAGATATCTGAAGGAGAAGGGTGGGGGAGAAGAGTGGAGGAGAAAATGGCTGAGGGTGACAGCCATTTTGTGGTAAACAATGGCCCTGTGATTAGGTGGCGCCCCTATTTTCATTCTAAGGCTTTAAACACCCTACGTGCGTCACAAAACTGCCACTTACGACTACCACTCGCTCCTACCTCGGACATTATCAGAAGGAGAAGAGTGGGGGAGAAAATGGCTGAGGAGTATTGGTGAGAATCGAGACATCTTACCCACTTCGGCATCATATGTTGCCATGACAATTACTGCAGATGACCGCAAACCAATCACAGAGCTTTCAATCGAGCCATGTACACTGAGGAGTAGAACAATGGCAGGATTTATTAATAAAATGTTTTTCATATGATTAAAATGTGTTAAAATGATTGTGGGTAGGCCTATGTTGGAATAAACTTCCATTGCTACTGACGAAGACAATTGAAGAATGAAAATGTTTCATTAGCTGTCTATTGTTATAGTCATATAGATGATCTGGCATCAGACTGATATCATTAGGCCCACACACATTAGGCTATTCTTTTATTTTTTTTAATTTCCACCGACTAGTTATTTTCAAGCTGTAGTTTCCAATGGTCCATGAAGATAATCCAATAAAGAGAATATTTTTAGAAAAAGACGCCTATTTTTAATTTAAAAATATATACACAACCTCAATACATTAAGCCATGGATTTGAAACAATGCACTTAATTTAGAAAAAAAGACGTGTTTCTCCCATGACTCAAGACAAGAGCCCGCCTGGGAGCACATTCATTAACAGTTCAGTTCAGCACATTCATTAACAGTTCAGTTCAGCACATTCATTAACAGTTCAGTTCAGCACATTCATTAACAGTTCAGTTCAGTACATTCATTAACAGTTCAGTTCAGCACATTCATTAAGATGTTCAGCTGGATCTGGACCTAGCGGTGTGATACCATCTGACTGACCATTTGTCTGAATCTCTGTGGAACATTATCAGAGATACACATCAAAATACTGCAAAGAAACATCACACAATAATTAAAATGATAACAAAATACTATTCATAAAACATATGTTAAGATAGACAGACATGACGTCTATGAAACATCAAAATGTCCTAATAGAGTAAAAGGGTTGTATTGATTGTCTTGTATTGATTGTCTGCTAGATGTACCCATTCTTCTGTGACAAAATGAACCCAAAACACTTGAGAGTGGGAGCAGTTGAGCAAGGTATTTCTTTTGGCTCACAAACACAGTGTAAACACATGTTCGTAGAATTTAGTGGTCAGGATTTTAGCCAACAACTCGTGACGTTAGAATTATAAGATTCTATCTCCATTTTTGTCAGAATTGAGTTTTTTACATAATCTGATCCATTAGGTGTTTGTGGTGTTATTTTTAAAATGTTGACATTTTTGAGTTAGTAATTAATAAAATACAATGGTTCCATCTCACAAAACATAATGGAATGTAAAAACTTTGACACTCAATATCTCTGAACTACCCTAAACGGAGATAGAACCGTATCATTCTAAACTCACAAACTGTTATATTTTCAGACCACTTAAACAAAAAATCATCTGGATATGGCATTATCTGCCACAATTTCATTACCTCTCATGAACTAGAACGTTTTTCTCCGGTATTTGGTTTGAGGAGTACCGACATTAAAATAAGCATATGTTCTTAAACTATTTTCTGATTTCAATGTATGACACATCATCTAAAAGCTTGCAATCTGCACTTTCATAATCTGGAAAAAACAAAAAAAATGACCCTGCCCCTTATGAATAATTTAGTTGTTTTTCATCCCTTGTATGCCTTTACAGCTTATCACGACTTCAACTGAAGTAGTCAATTTTGGTCTTCTGAATGCAAAGTCCCTGTCAAACAAGTCATTTATCTGCCACAATGTCATTACCCCTCATGATGTAGATGGTTTTATGGTTACAGAGGAGACATGGTTTAGCCAGGGTGACATTGCCGTTCCCTACCCTGAATTTCACTTTCACCAACCCAGGTTGTCTGACCTTTGTAGCAGCTCGTAACCTAGGGATGATTTCTGAGAAACAAAACAAAACAGTTGTGTGTTTTTATCAGTTGAGAAACATTTCCAAAATATAGCCTTTCTTGTCATTTGCTGATCTAGAAAAAAATCATCCATGCATTCCTCTCACCTCGTTTAGATTATTGCTACTCCCTCAATATTCTTCCCTCAATAAAAAGCCCCTTGCACAGTTACAGATAGTCCGAAATGCTGTGGTGCATTTTTAATAATGTCAGTTTCCATTTGAAGGTCTGGCAAATAAATGTGGCTATACTTTGTTATATATCATATCTAATATTGATAATCTGACTCTGAAGTAATGTAATTATCACTACGTGCAAAGAATGGTGAGAATTTAGTTTATGCTGATTTAGTGCAAGAATGGTCAACTAGAATGAATCAAATGAGACTTTAATAATACTGTATACTTATATAATTACTACACGGTAAATACTTCATAGGAAAATGTTACATTCTACCCTCAATGATAAATGATAGATAGAGAGAGAGAGAGAGAGAGAGAGAGAGAGAGAGAGAGAGAGAGAGAGAGAGAGAGAGAGAGTGTTAGGCATGGATGGATTATCTAATGAGTTGAGGGGACCCAGGTGCGGTGTGTGATGATGGAGGCAGACTAGCAGATATGGTACCAAAGCAAAAGGAATATTTACTGGTGGACTGCAGAGATAAACAGACAAAAAAAACACACAAACTGTACTCAAAATAAAAGAGGAAAAATAAGTCTCCAAAACAGGAAAGAAACAAACAAACTAAGATCAAGGTGTTGGAAGTAGATTTGAGAATCAAGGCTTACGATCTCAGTAGGGTGTCCAAACACACGGTACACACACAGTGAAGTTAAAGCAGGGAGTGACAGGGGCTGTGTTCGGAATGGCATATACTAGCATACTCCTCATACTAGATACTAGATAGAGACGTAGATTTTGAGTATGCAAGAGCGTTCACACTGTACTTTGTGTTTTGTCCCCCGCCCCCACCTGTGGTGTATGTCCCCACCTGTCCTACCCGATACCTTATGTTTTGTTGTATTGTTCTTCCCATGATGGATGTACGTTTAACTTGTAGATAGTAATAGTTATTTGTCTGTATTATCTTGTAGATAGTACTAGTTTTTTTCTTATGTCTGTCTTACATGTAACGATGAATTGAAAATCAAGGACCCCAATTGAAATAAGCCAGTGGCTTTCTTGGGTTTTTATCCTTTTAGTTGACCTTGTATGTAATATGTACTTTCATGTACCTACCTGCAAACATTCTAAAAAAGTTTTCAATCAATCAATCAATACAGTATGAAACATTTGAGTATGTGAGAAATCTAGTATGTAGATAGATTTTGCTGAATATTTTAGTATGCCATGACTGGACACTAAATCCCCAAAATGCATTGCGCGTCTCTTTAGTCTCGTCAAACTGCGTCATACAAACTCATCATACGGCTGTTGTTTACAATGGTCCGAGAGCCTGGAGACCGAAAGCTCGCAATAAACATCGTTTTTTTGCACAGATTTGAGTGTGCAGATGCAGAAAATCTTATAATAAATACATTTGTGGGTAGGCTTTTGGCAGTATGTAAAACTTGTGGGTCGGTTGCAGTCCAAACCAAGTATGTATGTTGAGGGTTGGGTTCAGTTTTAATGATAATAAGACAATGATTTATTTACCATTTATTTGTGTTGATTTGTAATTTCATTCTGTCTTCTGGCATCAAAGCACAGCCAGAGAGGGACGGGTTGCTTTTTGCTCTCCTTTTCTTACTTATTACTTCTTTGAGAAGTTTAAGAAAGTTAGCAACATGATGGCGATACTTTGTCCCTATCGCTAAGCGATCGAAATTGTCCAATCATATCACAACAAAAGTCACTACAGGCAGAAAACTCGGACAAATAACTCGCTAATATCTGATGGTGAAAAGCTTCTAGACAAAATATTCTTGTCACCTTTAAAATAACATGTATATTACTTGCTGTGGTAAATCAGAAATTTGCCAACTGCCGCCATTGTAAGTCATTGAAGCTTTGTCCGAGTTTTTCAAAGGGGGCGTGGCTTAGCGATAGGTCCATTCGGAGGTGTAGGTTGTGAACAATATTGTGATTCCGCTGGCCTACATTGCATGGCTACCCAGTAGTTCCTAGTTGGCTGGCTGGATGTCTGCCCACTGATGTTTGATTGATTGGGCACGAGATGACAGGAGCATCCCTGCCTATGGCTCAGCGGGCACCCACCGGCTACTTGCTGTCATACTTTGATGTGCCCAGTGTATCTTCCTGTCCCCTCACTCGTCCCCCATGACGACATGCAAATGGAAAATGGCAGGACGATCCTGTCATTCATAGATCGGAGCAGAGACAGATTACGAATGGCGAAGATGAATCGATGAATCCCCCCCCCCCCCCCAACTCACACCATGACTCTCCACCTCTCCAAACAAGTGAACCCTGAGAACATACCTCATCATTTCAATTATCTTTTTATTAACCTTCCCCCCCCCCCACTCTTTTCCGTTATAAATCATGTTAAACTTCTCAATTTCAAGTTCATTCATTTTTAAGGAGCTCCTCCTTGTGCCTCAGTGGCGTTTGCCTTGCGGGCACCTCAGGCATCCAATTGTCGATATTCCATTAAAGGCCCATCCCAAGGAACATTGTGCCATATCCCAGAAAATGCCCAGCTTGTGTTTGCCATAACTCAAAGATGTGTCACCTCTCTGTTCTACATGGCATGGGAGTGATCATGACTTGAGAGAGAGAGAGAGTGGGAGTGCCAGAAAACAACAGAGGAAGACAGAAGTGTTGTGACAGAGGCTGGCAGCCTCCTCTGGAAGACGCCAGTGTAGAAGATTTAAACAATGTTGAAGTCAATTTCTGTGGATAATCCATCTCTCAATGATTTTGTCACACACTAATGAATAAGAGGGCCAAAACAGTTTCAACAGCCAACAGCCTTTCCCCAAAAGAAAGTGATGCCACCGAGTAATTTTTATTTTGTTTAGTTTTTTTTCTCCTCCTCCAAAAACAAAAAAACCAAGTTATCAAGTAATTGAAATAATATATGCGGTACATGTGGGAATACGGTACATGTGGGAAAACTAGGGTTAACTAGGGTGCTAGGGTTAGGATTAGGGGTAGGGTTAGACATGCCAGCATGTACCAAGCCGACGTAGCACCTAACCCTAACCCTAGTTTTCCCACATGTACCGTATTCCCACATGTACCGTAACATATATATATATATATGTTACATTTGCCAAGCCCCACCCCTCCACAGTTTACAATCAAGAACATTAAGAATGATTATGCAGACAGCAGGATAACAATTTAGTTTTATTTCAATTCTTTACTGAGATTTGCAAATGACATCCTTGACTGACCCGTAGTACCCATGTGACTGCTATAAATATTTGCCACAACGAGTCACACTGATGACAACACTGCTGTAAAGTGATCACATTGTACTTTTTGCAGATGGGGTGAATTGAACAAGGCAACTGCAAGGGCAACCTTCATTTCAGCAAGGACACTTAAGTCGTAAATCAATGTAAATTTGATTTAATGAAATGTACAATTAGATTCAGCATAAAGGATGGCTCCGTTCGAATTTCACTCCCTGCTTGAGTTAAGTTAAACAACAATATACTTCTAACATAACCCCCGGTTTAAACTGGCCCATAAACATGTGACACGATGAGCAACAGTGAGAACAAGTCCCTGACGGCCAGCTGCGTCCTCCCTGCCATGCCTGACTGAGCCTAAGTGATAATAATAATAATAATGAATGAATGAATTAATGGACTTTATTGTCATTGCTACAGTACAGGTACCAAACAACGAAATTTAGGAGGGGTGGCTCCCCTGGTGTTAGGAAAGGGAAAAAAAAAACTTTTTAAAAAATCACAAGAAGGGAAGGAGCTGGTTTACATAAATAAAGGCTATGTACACTATCCACTGTACTATACTGTACAGATAGACGACTAGGGTTGTCATATTGCACAATAGTATTATTTCACATTTATTTAAAGTGTCACAGTTTGCAGGCTTGAAATGTACATGTTTGTGCCTCAGCACTATACCTGATTTTTTCAGGCCAGCAGCTGCCATCAATCCGTCCAGACTGTCCAGGGCCCAGAACCTAGGTCTTTGCTGTGTTCAGGGCCTGGACGGCCAATAATAATAATAATAATACATTAGACTTATATAGCGCCTTTCTAGACACTCAAAGACGCTTTACAAACTGAAAAGATCTAATAGTAATAATAAAAAGAAACAAAAAGGTAAATAGAAGAAAGTATAGGGGCCTAATTAAGGTAGTGCTTGGGGACACATGGGAAGGGGAGGGGGAGAGGGTTAACTGGTGAAGGCAAGCTTGAAGAGGTGGGTTTTGAGGGGACCAGATTGTTGATGGCTTTGTAAGTGGTGAGTAGGACTTTGAATTGGATCCTGTACTTGACCGGGAGAGATACTTCAAAGCTGTGATGCAGATTGAATTGAATTTGAATTGGAAATGAAAAACACAGAAGAAAAGAGGACGGGTTAAGAATAAGCATACATTTATTCTCAATAATTACTTCCAACGGTTATGGACATGATAAATCTAACTCAATACAAGTGGTCACATGATCAATCAACACAAGTTAACATTACGTTATATCCGACTCCAAAAGACATTTAATGGTTGATAATAACTGACAATGCTTTGCTCAACCCTGTGTGACAGACAAGGAATCATTATCGGATCCTAGATTCAATACTAATACCCGAAATCCAATTTTACTATGCCCTCAAGTTATGTTAATTCAGATTGCGTGGAGTTTACACCCAATATCTGAATCTGATGACTCGACTCTACGTGGCGTTAATGATGTGAATATTAGATTAATGTCAAATGGGAGAACCTGGTCATGATTATGTTGGGCTGTGTTAACAGAACGTTTATCTAGCGCACAACATCACATTAATGCACATAGGAAGAATGGGAATAGGGGAAAATAACCAATTTAACTGTTTGAAAGCAAAACATGACTGTAAATCTAACCATACTTGTGTCAAGAACAAAATAGGAGAGAAGCTCAAAGTAAGTCTTTTTATCCTTGTCCTTAAATGTTATCCCAACAAAGAGAGCACGCAAGATTGTGGCTGACCCCTCACATCCAGCTCACAACTTGTTTGAACTACTCCCTTCTGGACAGCGGTACAGGGCCACCAGGTCAACAACTTGAACAGTTTCTTCCCCAAAGCCACAGCACCTCCTCAATAACTCCTGATCATTGCACCTTGCACTTTACATGTTCTTGCACTAAGTTGTACAGTATTGTACAGCACAGAAGATCACCGGCGCCCCCCTCCCCTGTCTGGAAGAGCTGTACAACACACGCTGTCTCAGGAAGGCCTCCAAGATCTCCAGGGACCCGACCCACCCTGGGCACGTACACTTTATCAGGCTGCCCTCGAATAGGAGGTACAGGACCCCAGCCGCTAAGACAAACAGACTGAAGAACTGCTTCTACCACTGGGCCGTCAAGTCCCTGAACACAGCAAAGGCCTAAGTTCTGGGCCCAGGACAGTCCGGACGGATTGTATGGCAGCTAGTGCTGAGGCACAAACATGTACATTTCAAGCCTGCAAACTGTGACACTTTAAAATAACGTGAAAAAATACTTTTGTGCAATATGACAACCCTAGTTGACTATCTGTGCAGTATAGTACAGTGGATTGTGTACATAGCCTTTATTTATGTAAACCAGCTCCTTACCTTACCTTGTGATTTTGTGCTTTTTCTATTTTTTTTCCCTTTCCTAACACCAGGGGAGCCACCCCTCCTAAATTTCGTTGTTTGGTACCTGTACTGTAGCAATGACAAATAAAGTCCATTCCATTCCATTCCATATTTATTCACTCATATTGGTACAGTATTTTTTGTTGTCTTGAGTATTGGTGTATTGTCGTCTTGCTGTTGTATGTACTGTAGCTTGTTCAGCATGGTAGAATACCAAGTCATGTACCTAGTGCACTGCACATGGCAAATAAAGTTGAATTGAAAGGACGTATGTGTGAGATACATTACAATGGCAAAGGAATTGACAAATGCTAAGGCCCAATTTCTTCAGGATGTCCACAATGCATACTCATCCAACTGAAGATAGGTATACACATTATCATGGCTAGCACCAACAAAATCCCTCTACAAGATCACCATGAAGTTATACAGGATGTGGCATGGACTGGACATCAAACGGACTGCACTTATATAGCGCCTTTATCCAAAGCACTTTACAATGGCCTCTCATTCACACACACATTCACACACCAGGAATAAGTTGCCGCTGCACGGCTCTTACCCCACGCCACGGTCCGCCACGGTTCTCTGGTGTCCTCAGTGGGTAGCAGGGTCCAGGTTCTCTGGTGTCCTCAGTGGGTAGCAGAGGCCAGGTTCTCTGGTGTCCTGAGTGGGTGGTAGTGTCCAGGTTCTCTGGTGTCTCAGTGGGTGGTAGTGTCCAGGTTCTCTGGTGTCTCAGTGGGTGGTAGTGTCCAGGTTCTCTGGTGTCTCAGTGGGTGGTAGTGTCCAGGTTCTCTGGTGTCTCAGTGGGTGGTAGTGTCCAGGTTATCTGGTGTCTCAGTGGGTGGTAGTGTCCAGGTTCTCTGGTGTCCTCAGTGGGTGGTAGTGTCCAGGTTCTCTGGTGTCCTCAGTGGGTAGCAGTGTCCAGGTTCTCTGGTGTCCTCAGTGGGTAACAGTGTCCAGGTTGGGCTTGCCATCTCCCTCCCTCAGTCTTCTCTGGAGCTCCTTCTGTGTGCTCTCCTAGCCAGAGGTCCAGCTGCTCCCCTAGCCAGAGGTCCAGCTGCACCCGCTTCCGCTGATTAGGCTCTGGCTCACTCCCTGCAGATTGCGAGATGCAGGGCAGCTGTGTAGCAAGGCAGCAGGCCCTGTCTGGGTGGCGCTGTCCGTGGACCTGCAGGTACTGATCCCTGTGTGGGTGGAGCTGTCCATGGTCCTGCAGGTACTGATCCCTGTCTGTGTGGAGCTGTCCATGGTGCTGCAGAAATCTAGAAAAAAACTGAAAAATGACTTTGCCCTACTTGAGGACTTTTTCACCAGACCCTGTCACATATGTCATTTAAACATGTACTAGTATTTGTATGGCTTTATACCTATTTAAGGTAGGTATTTGTGGCCGTTTGAGCTGGCAACTTTCACTTGTCCAAGCAAATTCTTGCTCGGGTACAGCCCTATCACCAATATAGATTGTGTACAGTGCATTCAAATGGTTCTATTGATATCCTCAATGTGTCTTATTATTATATAGTATAATTATATTGATTGTCCATCAGTAACCCAACACTGCTTTTTGTAGGGTTCATTTTAGATGTAGTATAATTATATTGATTGTCATTATAGTATAATTATATATAGTATAGTATAATTATATTGATTGTCCATCAGTAACCCAACAGTGCTTTTTGTAGGGTTCATTTTAGATGAATATTATTATCTGCCAGTCATTTCTGAACCTTGGACCAAAAGCCAGACACCTGAGGGCAATACAATAGATAATCTATTGTCTCCATTTCTCACTACAAAATCAGCATGATTGTTCAATAACTCATATGTTGAGCATTCTTTTGGTCAATAGTTTTAATAGACATTTCAATTTAACACACTTCATTTCAATTGAAAAAGAAAAAGTGATGAGTCAACTGCTGTTTTATATACTGTATTGATTCATAAACCTGTTGTGATGAGATAGGAACATCAACAATCTATTCCTAGCTGTCTTGTATCCAGTATGGTACAGCGGTCAGTGTTTTTGTGATTTTTGCGGCAGACAAACTGAATCCTTACCTTCTCCTTTTCCAATTTTCCTCTTCCATTTGTCTGTTAAGGCTGCAATCAGTGGATTATAATAAATCAATATATTAGTTGTTGTAATATTTGATCTGTCTGTTCTGGCGAATATCACTGAAATTGGTACAAGGTTTGTATAAAAGGATACTTTGCACAAGATTTAATTTTCCATGTACTGGAAATGAGATGTTGTAATCTGTATGAAAGCAAAAAGGATAGAGGATGAGCTTATTTTAGTATTCTGCTAGATAATAATAAGTGTAAGTGTAGTTTTTGATCATTTCAATCAATAATTTTCATGTTTATTATATAGGTTAACCATTGCCAGGCTTACCATTCCAAATAAACAGACATGTTTTTTTTTCTCTTAAGTCTTCTGGAGTAGGTAAGTAGCCTACTAAGTAAATACTGTATGTGAGCTGACATAGGAAAAGACAACACAACCAGCCACAATCATGTTAGCATGATGAAAGGTCAGTAAGGTCATGCATCATGTCATCATGTCCTAGGCCTCCTGGCTCGAGGATACCTTGTCAACCTTGTCCTGAGTGGATGGACCTCTGCCCGAGCTACATTACACTCCTAACTCAATTTCTTCACTGTATCTTGGCATGCCTCGCCGGACCATGGTGCATTGCTCTCCTGAGCGTTGGAGGTCACTTTACAGTAACTGTGTTCATCTGCCTCATCTCTCTCCTCCTGAGCTGGGATGTTGTCAGTTTCATGTCAGTCTGCAAGTCAGTGTCGGTATGTGTCGAGGGGTGCCACCACTGCCCCGGCATCATGGGTCATCATGGGTATTCTTTTGTCGTTGTTCAGCTGGAAGGTACGCTAACTGACTTGGCATCCTCAGGGCTCAACAGATTCTAACTCTTCTTGCCTACAATAAAATGAAACAAAACAACAGGCAACATTTTAGCTTTTAGAAAACGTGTTGTGCCTACCTAGCTGCAACTAAGTGATAGACTAAACAATGCATTTAGCTAGCTTGGTTGTACAAACTATCTTACTTTATTCATTTGTCAGATCTTGCTCGCAAGCTTACCTGACATACCATTGGGTTTCCATTGGGCTACCATTAAAATTATAGACCGTTCATTTCTTGGTAAGTGGGCAAACTTACAAAATCAGCATCCCCACTGTATGTTCCCCAGATCTTTTCTCAAAAATAGTTTCAGCATAGATGCAATAAAAGCTTTTTTCTGACCAGCAAGTATTGTTTTAACGTTGGCTACTCTGCCTTCCTCATCATTTCCCAGAGCGTTTCCAGAGCCTATGAATTCTGTATCTACACACCCCTCGTCCTATTAGTTGTAGAACATGAGGAAGCCATTTAGAAAAAGCCATTGTCGAATCGTTTACTTTTTATTATAAGATTCTAAAATAAAAGCATGTGTTTGTGATGGATGAAGTTGCACCTTTGAGTCGGTTATTGAGACCTTGCACATTCCATGATAGCATAGATAGACTAATCATTCAAAAGTACTAAAATAACATCTATGGTCATAGAAAAGTCATACGAAAAAGACTATAGTCCATACACATAACACTGATCAAAGATAATGTCCTGTTCAATGTTCAATCTTTAATAAATCAGCCCTGTACCCTTTCCCCTTGTCCCTTGGACCTAAACGCCCATTGCCTGAGTTTGCGTCAGTGATTTGACAATGCAGTCATAGTCCTACCCACACACAGCCATAAACAATATAGTCCTGAAGGAAAATGAAGAGAGTTAATGGTCCCCAACAGAACATATGTGGTACACAGAAAGAATTGTACGCACCACACACACACACACACACAAACACACACACACACACACACACACACACACACACACACATATATACACATATACATATATATATATATGTATATATATATGTATATATATATATATATATATACATAGCCGGTAATCAGAAACACAATTCAGATAAGGAGGATGTGTATCCGCCATGCCTAACTTTGTTTATAAAGTTCAAGCACATGTTTATTATTATTATTATTAGTAGTAGTAGTACTATTGTTTAGCATGGGAGTCTCTAATAAATCTGTAAAACACACTAATAGAACAAATTAAAACAGGGCAATAGAGAGGGCAATGCCAATATCATCAGCAGAGTGAAAAACAAAAACAAACAAAATAATTGAGGGTAGGCTGTTCAGTAAACATGATTTCCTAAAACAACTGTAAAACTGATTTAGAAAAGACAACAGGGCATAAATCATTTCAAGCCAGTCCTTAATAGAGACTCTAATATCCATCCAATCAGTGCACTGCATGTTTGTTAAATGCCACCAGATGTTGCCATAGTGTTTCCTGGTGAGGAGGAAGACAGCTGATATTTCTGAGGATAATAAATAGCACAGGTTGGCAACAACACCCTAACAAGTGTCTGGCTTTTATTCAAATGTTATCTGAAACTTAAATATTTCAATTTGTCATTGCCAGCTATTTCCAACTGAACCAGGACTTGGAATTGAATTAGCAAAACCATAATGTTTTAAGTGTTTTAAGATAAGGTTCCCTCCTCAATGTGTGACATTGAATTTAAACTGGCATTATACAACAGTTAGTTCCGACCAAGTCATTTGATTGGACAAGAGGCATTCCATGAGTGCCGATATACAGTATAACAGCACTGGGACTTTTAACTATAAGTATCACTCCGCCACACAGGTGTTCTATTAAATGACCGTTAATACAAAGTAGCTAGCCTGCGGATGTCTGTGTTCGGGTTGCTAGGCAACAGTCCAGTTGAAGTTCAGAGCAGAACTATTTTTGGTTGGTGGAGCGAAAATAAACGATTAAATAAACAAACAGATCATAATCTGTTGTCGCTTATTACTGTTAACTAATAAATGGAGCTGTAGAACTGTTGTATAAAAGCAATATCACACACGAGGTCGTGCTGTTGTACTGAATATCAGCACGGCTGTGACCTGAGGTGAGCCTGCCTCCCGACACTGCACCTTTGTCCTTTTATTTCTGCACTTGTATTTGTATTGCACCTTGTTTTTAGTGTATTTTATCTGTTGTTTTCTCTTTTACTGGTGTTTTCTGTTAAGCACTTTGGGCGGCTGTTTGTCGTTGTAAAATGTGCTATATAAATAAACATTACTTACTTACTTACTTACAAGTGACACAGAGACGACTATAGTGCTTCAAATACAGATGCCTGCCTCCACAGTGCCAAATGTAATCAAGAAATTGTTCAGGGGGGCTTTGTTTTGAAACCTCCAGAGCTGGGTGCACTCTGTGGCCAATGACCCAGACACGAATGTATTGGCTGGGACCGGGCTATTGGAAAGATGTCAGAAGGAACAGAAAATGCATTGGAAGACTGTCCCTCGGAGGCTGGCTGGGTGGCTTCATTAAAAGTTACCATCTATTCCTTTGATTCCTGTCCTCGGAGGGCAGAGTCATAACTGAGCTTACCTCAGGGACACTTCATCTTGGTCTGGACCTTTGCTCAGGGAACTCCTCAGCTTCTTGTCAGATGTGGGGGGGGGGGAAGACATATGGTGCGACACCCTGTTTGTTGTTGTTTGTTGAACTGATCCATCTACTCCGAGATACTATTACAGATGGCTGAACAATCCAACTTTTGATCATGTAGTCCATTTTGATGTCAAGATTGTTGTGGTTTGAGGATTTCTCAGCCACTGATTGTGTACATCCTTCTGTATTTGATGACTGTATTTGATTACTACGCTCTGTACCCTTGTTAAATTGACAATTGATTGGATTAGCATGGTTACACTGTGCTTGTTGATTACAGTGTATCATCACCATAATGTTCATTGGTTTCCTTGTGCTACTCTTTGCTATGCCAACTACGTCAGAAAATAATTAGATTTTGTGTAATGCCATGAATCATTTTGATTCACTTTATACTTGTGTGTCACTTTATTTGATTCACTTTATACTTGTGTGTTAAAGAAAAAGTTTTCAGGAAATGGAGTCAAATGAGATAGGAAGATTCATTATCTATGCAATTTGTATTCCAGCAGAATGTTTTGATTTGTTTTACATACTATTATACTAATCTTGGAACCCAGAATGTAATCTCGCAATGTAATCTTGCAACTCGATTCAGATACTGGGAAAAAAGGAAGACAATATGGGGTAGGGGAAGTCTCCAAAATCTCTGCTGAAGTAAAGTACATGGAGCTCATCTGTTTACAACCTGCATACAATGCAATCCTCTAAAATATTTGTGACAGGGTCTGATGAAAAGGTCCCCAAGTAGGGCAACGTAATTTTTCAGTTTTTTTCCAGATTATGAAAGGGCAGATTGTACGCTGTCAAATGATGTGTCATACATTGACATCTGAAACAAGTTGAAGAAGTTATGCATATTTGAATGTTGATACCCCCCAAATCACCAATCCGAGAAATTCTGCCTCAAAGTTTTCACAGACACTTTTCACCAGCACGTAATGGGTGGGACTTGTGTAGTTCCTTCCCATCCCATCTGGGCATCAAAGCTGTAATACAAATAGAAGACAGTACATTTAAAATGACTGCCCACTGTTATCAACACACCATTTTTACAAAATACTACTAGGTTCATAAAATTGAATTGCTAATACAATGACAGACAAATACCTGAAGTGCTGGTGACTCACATCATCAGCATGATAATGCACCATTACACAAAGCAAAAGTTATCTCAATTTCTTGAGTTTAATGAACATGACAAGGAGTTTGTTGTTCTTCAGTGGCCTTCCCAGTCACCGAATCTGAATCCAATAGAACACCAACAAATGACCTACTCATACATTCTGACCTACTGTAGGGACTGTTGATTGCTGAAAACAATGTAGAAGTGCATGAAGTGTGGTTACACATTTTCCTGCAATTCCCTCAAATTGTGACTTTATGCACCAATTTGGGAAGAGCACTCTGCTATGCTTCTCCCCCTTTTTAGTTCTCTCACATGTCTTGTAATGTAATGTAATGATAACCCTCTCCCATCAACATACATCAGCCTTAACTTTGCTGGGGTCTGTGAATATGAGATATAAGCCAACATGTAGATGTATTTCGCTCTGATCTCGGTTGTTATGACACAGGTCTGCTCGCTACAGTTGTCATAGAGAACAACAATCATCAGGAGGTTGAAATGTTTTTTTTTTTTTTTTTTATAATGACATTTTAAGTTTTTTTTCAGATAACAACCTCTCCTGCCCTGCTTCTCCCCACCCAAATAAGGAGTGAAAACTTCCCACCCAAATAAGGAGTGAAAACTTCCCACCCAAATAAGGAGTGAAAACTTCCCACCCAAATAAGGAGTGAAAACTTGAAGCAGGTAATCAAGAGGCTTCGTACCCTGGCCATTGTTAATGGGTGGAGGAAGGTGAAGTGGGAATTAAACGTCCAGGCATCTCTGTCACAGCCATGTAGCCATGTAGCCATGGCTACTTTACCATCCATTGTTGTGTTATTTGGTATACCTGTGAGAATTGTTGTGTTATGTGGTATACCTGGCAATCTGAACCTGAACCTTTCAGGTAAATCGACACAAATATGCAAGACAGGCGCCAAACATAATTTGTTGTTGGAGCAGAAGCACCAGGAGGAGGGTGAGAGTGGACGACACACGCACACACACACACACACACACACACACACACACACACACACACACACTGGTGCCGTTGCATAACGATGCATTGCCTGAGAGTACAGCAGTGTCCAGTATTATCAACAAATAACTTGTATCTGGTATGTATTATTGAATCACATTAAGCACTCGTTATGAAGTATTATCGGTGCTTCTATTTGTGCCCTGGTCAGGTGAACTTGCAGTGGACGTAGAAAATGGTTGGACTTTATAAAAAAGAGTCAGTAACTTACTGCAAAGTGATGACATCTACAGTGACCATAACATTAATGCTTAGGATGACTGAGTGAGTGAATAACCAGAGGAACATATATTTGTCTATGCAGCGTGTAGAGAGCGGTGGGTAAATGATGGCCCACATACGTTTCTCCATATAGTTTGTAAAGGATGTGCTGCTGATCCAGTATGAGGGATTAGCCCCAACAACTGCTGAGTCTCTGGTTGAGGAGGCGCTGGCAGAGAGACAGATTTACACAGATATTTACACAGGACCGTATATTTCATATCAGCATTCTTTACAACACACGCATACTGGCAAGTTATGTATACTATTCACGTTAACACTAGACAGCCACGAGGGGTCATTTCACCTGTGAGTAAATGTTTGTGTGAGTAAAATGACATGTTATATCTTTGCATTCTATCAAATTTCAGGACCCTCCTTTTATGACTTTTCCTAGATATGTGCGTTCTACCACCCAGTATCCTTACATTTTCAAAATCACATCAGGATAAGCTAGTATAAAGCTATTTTGCTGTTTTTCTGTGTCGGAAGCAGGCTCAACTAGTGGTCGTTGTGTGTAAATGTAGTTCTACTATGCATACTCATTCAACACAAATGGAAATATAGATAGCATGGTCTTACCTTTACTTGTAAATTAAGTCCATTCGCCTATCCTTCTGAACAAATATGTTGTTGTTGAAGAAGAAGTCCTCTTTAATAAAAATGAATAAGGTCTTTTAAAATCTCTCAGTTCTCCTTTACCTTAGCATTGCGGATGCTGATATTTAATCTCCGCTGTTCATTCAAAGTCAGATCTATCCTTGATTTATCCTCCATTTGAAACAATTTTTATTTTTTATTTTATTTTATTACGTTTTATTTTCTGTCCCTTTGATTGAACTACTTTTGAAGTAGTTCCGTAAATTCAGGCATTGGTCTTCCGTCATTGCCATTGTCATTGTCATAGCCATTGTATCCCAGGGTAGGGGGGATAGTGTGTGTGTGTGTGTGTGTGTGTGTGTGTGTGTGTGTGTGTGTGTGTGTGTGTGTGTGTGTGTGTGTGTGTGTGTGTGTGTGTGTGTGTGTGTGTGTGTGTGTGGGGGGGGGGGGGTAGAAACAGAGGCCAGTATGAATACAAAAATACCTGAGTTCATTTACCTTGTTTCACTGCTACTATATGAACATCTAGCCCTTACATCTTTCATCCCGTTTCATGATTTCTTGTACAAGCTACATTCTTGTCCTCAGGAGTCACAGTGTCTGCAGTTTTAATCAGCAACTCATTAAGTCGTGTGGACTCTAGCCAATCAATCACGTCAATTGATTAATTAAGTGCCAAGGACAAGCAAAACCCAGACCACCGTGTGGCCCTCGGGGGGGGGGGCAAGAGACAAGTGACCCTGAAATAAAGGTTGCAGTCACTCTACCGGTGTGGCTCTGGCCTCATATAAGAAGCCTGACGTCTACAGTGAGAAGCTAATAATCCCCCTCCCCGAAAAAATCCATATCTCGCTGCTGAGGAAGATGTTGAGAATGAAAAAAATAAAATGGATCTCTGGGTGTTGGTTTGTGGCAGAAGCCCCAGACTTCAGTCGGCAGGGGGGGAGGAGGGAGGAGGGGTACGGATATGATTTAGAGAGAGCCAAGCTACAGAAGAGTCTGTAATGCCAGCTAATCCCTCCTCTCACACAACAGAGTGTTCACGAATACTGAGGCTACCCAGCCTCCACTCACCTAGCAGCTGGGTAAACAGGGCCTCCATCACTGTGTTGGCCATGTACACATCATTAAATAGCATCAGAGCGACTGCTTTGTCTTTCCACGTTGTGCACAATTGTCACGGGACGATTGAAATGCTTAGATGTTGGAGAAGCTGAATTAAGCTTTGCTTGGGCTAACTGTTGCATTAACCCTGTGAATACGATTAATGGGAGCTGAGAGAGAGAGAAACTGTGTCTTTTTTTTGCGAGGATTTGAATCGTTACATACAGTGCCCTGCATAAGTAATGGGACAGTGAAGCATTTTTCTTTCTTTCTTCGTTTGGCTTCTACACTCCAAACGGTTGGATTGTTGAAATCAAACAATTACTGTTATCAGATGTGTTCCATCACATCATTTGTGCATTCACAAATACTTGATTAAGACACATTGTTTAATAATGAAGACCTACAGTAGTCTCAACAGCACCCTCTCGGGTGTCGGCATGGTGTTGGTGGACAGCTAGTTTCCGTCCTCCTCTGGCTATATATCGACTTCAGTACAAAGTGCTTCTCACCCCCTAAGGATCAGAGAATCGATCCAGTTCTGAAAGCATAAGCTACAGCTGAAACTATAATGTTTATTTCTATCAGAGTCTTCAGTCCTTGTATTCATAGCTCTGTCACGAATTTGAGTGTGGTTGCATTACTATCCCTTATATGTTTCCCAAAAAAGTGTCTTTTGCCAGATTGCCCCTTTATTATACATTAATTGACACACATCATCAATGATTCATCGATTAATGATCAGATGAATGAATCTGCAACTTCCTAATTATTATCCTGTGAAGTCCATACACACGTTAAAGCAAAGTCAGCGCAATCAACACATTTGGCGGAGCAGGTAGGATTATGAATGCCTGACGTGTCCCAGTTTGGCCTAAGTGTGTTCAGCTTCCACCTTCCACAGGGAGCCCAGCTGTTCCCCTGCCCCCCTGAGGATCGGCTAATGCCAGATTAGGATCGTCGTCAGCATGAAGGTGGATCTAATGGTTTACCTTTCCTCCAAACTAGAGTTCTAAACAGGCCTAAAACATTCAAGCCCACCCGACCCAGATATTTGGAGACGAGGCCCCAGCCGAACCTCAGACATTTTCATAAGCCAGAGCCCTGAAAAAAGTCTGTAGTCTAAAAAACGGCTGTGCCTTTTTATCCATTGCGTGCAAAAGCAAAATTGCAGCGCAGTAAAGCAGTAAAATGTGATTCTGAAAAGAGTGGAGAGACTGCTTGAAAAATCACATTAATTACTATCAACAACTGTATTTACTGCACCTTTTATAGTTATATAGTACCTAATATAGACATTAGTCAGATCTTACTGCTGTTGCCTGTTTTGTGTGTTTGTAAGTAGAGCAGAGGGAGAGAGAACAGTACAGTAGGTGGCTCAGATCACAGAGCCACAAAGGTGTTTGAATACATTTGGAGATCCATTTGAGCTTTTTAGCTGCATTTCTTCAACCCTCCTTACTCTTCTTTATTTGTGGTCACATGATGTGCATCTTCTGGTGCTACAGTCAGAGAAGTTTTTACTCACTTGAATGTGAAAGATGCAAAGTGGAATGACTGTCCTAAAAGGGCTGTAAGCATAAGCTATATACTGCAGCTTTCACATGAGGGATTCAGTTCAGAGACTGAAATGCAAATCAACATTGATTAACTTGTACAGAGACACAATGTTCATTGCGCAGTACCATTACACTGTAGGAAAACAGACACAGTTGGTTATGCATTGACATTGTACTGAAACTGCTGCTGAAAGAGAACATTCTCCCTGTTTGATTTCTGCATCAATGTTGATGACACAACAGGATCTATTTAATAATGATCAATAAAATTACTGGGGAAACAGGTAACACAGTCTCCCCCGAGCCTTCATATACGTACTGTAGGGACTTACATGCCATACATTCCACTTCGTCCCACACAACTGTTACAACAATGATTTTGCAATTAGTTTGGCTTACATCAGCATTGATTAACAGAGACAAACCAATTAAACAGATTGATTAATTAAAGAGTAGCTCTAGGCAGGCCCCATCGCTTTACCAATCGTTACTGAGGTACCAGACCTACAGTATGTATCAGTGAGATCTTGTACAGGTTGTGTGAGAGGGGGGGGAAATAATACGGCAGCCATCGTTGCTGTTGAGTCACTGCCTTAGGTAACACGCCACTGTGTGCCTCTCTATACCCCTGACATCAAACAAACTCTCCCTCAAATGTGAGCCAGACGCATTGTCTCCTGATCTATTTGATCATATCTAGGGAACAGAAAATTGCTCTAGGTGCTTCCTGCTTTGCTCAAATCAGATGGCAAATCAAAGCTACACTGAGAAAGAACTACTGGCACATGCAATCACCAACAGTGCTAAGCCATGCAGTCACCAACAGTGTTAAGCTCTCATGCTTTAGTGGGTTCCATGGCAATGTGTCCCAAATGATGGGTTGGGTCCCACTAGTTGGGTCACTGCTAACTCCTCCCAGGTCGTAGACAGGGCTGTGACTGAAAACACTGTGACAAGAGGGGGGTCCGGGCTGCAGAAATGTGTTACGTTTGACTATATGCAACTATAAGCAGCAACCTGTATATGGTAGATTAAAATGGGTGGTTTATCGGCGTGATGTGTCTGCCTAGCTGCTTCCCGGGAACAAATGTCAAACTATGGGTGCTAGTGAGCCAAAGTTAGTCCCTGCTGCAGGATTTGGTCGCTGGCATGGCACGGCTAGGCTGGCCGGCCGCGCGGGTTTGGTCCCAAGCTAGCAACACCAACGACTTCCACAGCAACAACAACAACAACAACACCACACTGCCGCTCTGGTTCAATGCCATGTCTACACAACTCACTGTCTACCAGCTATTAGTCGTTGCCAACCTACCCACTGAACTACTCCCATATGTACTCTGGTTTCCTCTCCAACTCGGACTCACCCTCCTGCTGCTGGAACAAATGTCAAACTATGGGTGCTAGGGAGCCAAAGTTAGTCCCTGAAACTGGATGTCATTGGACAGAAGGGGCACAATTCACCATGCTTATGAACAACAACGTATTAGCCCAGGTTTGTTTGTTTATTCATCATTTTGAATGTTTGGAACCATAAAACTAAGGACTTCTCTGACCAATCAGACACACAATCTTAATGAACCACACAGTTTAAATCACAATACAATGGTAGGTTAATTGGCTACTGAGCCTCCAATATCTTACTTTAAGTTGGTTTACGTTCGTGCCCTGACTATCCAAGTACAGTAATCCCTGCCACCTTTACACTTCCAGTGTAACTCACCTTGGCCAAAGGCTTCTACAGTACTTAACACTAGAAGAGCCGTGAGGGGTCATGGTGACCCATGTGAGTAAAATAATCATTCTATCTTTGCACTCGATCAAATTTCAGGACCCTCCTTTCATGACTTTTCCTAGATATGTGCGTTCTACCACCCAGTATTCTTACATTTTCTAAATCACTTCAGGATAAGATAGTATAAAGCTGTTTTGCAGTTTTTCTGTGTAGGAGGCAGGCTAAAAAAAGAAGCACCCTCTAGTGATCTCTGTGTGTAAATAGCTGATTTGCATTCTAAAAGGGGGTCTATTTGAACCCCAAGGTGGCTCTACTAGTAGGTAAAATAGGCACGGCTGTTGTAGTGTTAATAATCTAAACTCTGTAAAGGTGTTATCTCCATTCTGTCAGAATATTTTTGCAAACCTGTTGGTCCACCTCCAGTTAGATTATATACACTTTCTGAAACAGGCTTATGGTGGTGTCATCTGTTTAGTAGGGAAGCTACTCCTTATTGACTGTTGAAAGAAATACAGCATTCACTTTGATATGTTGGTGGATGAAAATAGATGACAACAGATGCACATAATGAGTGAAACTCATATTTTATCCATGTTTTCTCTCTCAAATCAATACACCTTGAATCTTAAGAGATACCTCTCCATTTGTACTCTTGTATTATGTGCAGTTAGTATGTATTAGTAATAACTACCACGTTTCATGTCTTTATTACCGTTTTTTCTGGGTTCAGAGCACCGCGGGCGTCCACGTTGTGACTGCCGCTTCTGTTTCCCTGTCCCTGTTTTCTTGTCCCACATTTTTCAGAATAAAAGTCCAAACAGCCTTGAATATCATTTTCCCGCAGGCTTGTTTGTAGCCATCTGCAGCACCTCAGCATCATTTTTTTATCTGTTGTTTTCTCTTTTACTAGTGTTTCCTGTTAAGCACTTTGGGGGCGGCTGTTTGTCGTTGTAAAATGTGCTACATAAATAAACATGACTTACTTACTTACTTCCCATCCGTCGCAGAGTGAGTAAAACCCAGCTGCTCTGTTGGCCGACACACCGGCCTCACCAGGAGGGGGTATTTAAAAATCCCTAATCTATCACTCTCCCTTGGCCAACCCCGCTGCTGGCTCGCACCCCCCACAGATCTGCACCTTCCATCCCCTAGAGGCTTCCCGGCCTCTCCCAGTCTATCCGTCATTGAGAGACCGAGGCTTTGGGGTCTTCCGTAATGACGCTACTCTCGGACCTTCACAAGGGATCATATGTAAACGACCTACCTACATACATACCCTATGGTATCTAATGCCGCCGAAAGCCAATTTCACTGGCCACAATCATTCCTTTTATTATTTATTTTCGTAGGGATTATGTGCGTGTGTCATTGGATCTCCCCCATCCTGTGCTGTAAATGGTATACCCACTGGAGACTTACACAATAGGCCTGGGAGATAATCGGACACCCTGATAATGGAATTACTAATAAGCGTCAGATGCGGCCACTGCAGTGGCTCAGATACAAGAGGCTTACCTAACCCTGTACTGTATATATATAGGGTTATAACAGGCCCTCAAAACCCACCTCTTCAAGCTTGCCTTCACCAGTTAACCCTCTCCCCCTGGTTCACCAGTTAACCCTCTCCCCCTGGTTCACCAGTTAACCCTCTCCCCCTGCCCTTCCCATGTGTCCCCAGCACTACCTTAATTAGGCCCCTATACTTTCTTCTATTTACCTTTTGTTTCTTTTTATTATTACTACTCGATCTTTCCGGTTTGTAAAGCGTCTTTGAGTGTCTAGAAAAGCACTATATTAGTCTGTAAATGTATTATATATATACTGTATATATATATATATACACAGTTTATCTTTTACACACAGAGATTGTAACTGAGAGACTGAGGTAACAAACTGACACAGGAGCGAGGGGGGGGGGGGGGGGGGGGAATGACCTGATCAAAGGTCCCATCAGAAGGTCCCTCCCAACTGTGGTGAAAACAGTGTTGTAAATTAAAACAAGATCAAAACAAAATCCCATCGATCACAGTATGCTTTGGGAGCCCAGCTCGAGTGTGAGATAGATGGGGGATATAGTACATTTTACATTTTACATGGTGTCATGATTTATCAAAATCAGCCTTTCTGGGCTCTCTGACAATTGGTGATGTGGGCCATGTCAGGGACTCCTCCTCTGGGCGCTGGCATGCTACCTCAAGTTCAAATAGCCACCTACCCCCCCCCTCATCTGGATTGTACAGTAGAAAGAACGTATTTTCTACCACCTGACATACCTTGCCAAACTGATTGTGATTCTCAACCACACCTCCGAAAAATCAATATGCCCCGCTTCGGGAGAGAAAGGGTAAAAGAACAAGGGAGGGATGCATCAATCATTCTCCTTCACCCCGTTTTGAGGCACACATACAATACGATTCATGAAAAAACATGCAGGCTCTCACGAAAATGCAAACAGACTCAGGCCTACATACTGTTCAATCTCTAATCTCTAAAATCCCACTACTACCAACGAATGTCGTGTCTGATCTGTATGGAAAGATAGCCGTATCCCCTTTACATCAAGTCTCAAAAGGTTAGGCAGGCGAGTGACAAGTAGTAGGAAAGGATGACTTACATACAAAGAGAAAAAAAGAGTGTAGGCATACAAATTGACACGTCACACATGTCAGACACATGTTGCCGAAATGCAACTATTACACCTCCGTATTGAGGGACTTCAACGATTTAGGTCGGTCTCAATTTCTTATAGGTTCATCACAAAATATTGAGGGATACCAATTGTGAACACTGAATGTCTACCATTGAAACATACATACCAAATAAAAAATCCTGTTCGTCATTAGTTCCGAGCCATCGGTACCAGCTAATGTGGGCCTTTAGGAATGATGGATCAAGCTTCTTCGAGAAGGGAGAAAAAAAAATATTTGACAGATTTCCTGCGCCTGACTACAGAACACGGAAGGCTGAAAGGTCTCAGACGGTATGCTGGATGCATATGCAATTCGTGGGAGTTTTGGTCCCGCAAGACTAGTTCTTCATCATTGAATGGAATTGATACTGGCACTAGTTCTACAACAAAGTGCATTAAACTCAACCAGCTGTTCATTTTTAAACATACAATGGCCTGCTAAATGTCCAAAGGTTCACCTTTCGCAGACTTTGCACTCGCAAGAGAGAATCTAGAGAATCACCATTAATATTCTACAGTATACAGAAGGTCAGGAGTTTAGAGTTTTGACAGTCTTGGTATTTTCTCCTCATCCTGATTGCTTCCCTTATCACAGCAGAGCATCTTCATCTCGGTTCTGTGATCTGTCTAATGAGGCTAGGGGGTCTATTAGGCTGTGAGCTGGCTTTTAGCCTCACTAGGCTATGGTACGTATGTTGCCATATTACGTGACCTTTGTCATAAAGAACATACACTCACTGAACAGTTTATTAGGGACACTATACTAATACTGGGGTAGGACCTCCTTTTCTCTCAAAACAGCCTCAATTCTTTGTGGCATGATTTCACAAGATGTTGAAACATTCCTTTGAGATTCTGGTCCATGATGACATGGTTGGATCACGCAATTCCTGCAGACTGTTGAGGTGCACTTTAAAGCTGTGAGTCTCCTGTTCTACCACATCCCCCGAAAATACGACTTAACTTCACTGCAGAAATTAAACACTTTCTTCTCCACAAAGCACTGAAAAGAACTACTGTTAATCCCATCAGTCTCAAAGAGGTTCCCCCTTGTTAAACACCTGCTTGAACAATATTAGGTGGATTCAATGGTATTAGGGTGACAGTAACTCTCACGCCGGCAATGAATCCCCATCATGAATGCATTACGAAGACGAAGAGGCTTGTGCCACAGTGTTCCGAGGTCCTTTCTTTGAAACGAACGAGGCAGACACGATCGAGGTACTCGAACAGAACATATTTGTCTTTGTACGCCTCCCTTTCAATAATAAATGAGTTTAATGATAATGTTGTGCGCTTTCTGTTTTTTTGTATTTGCGATGTTTGATTAAAGTAGGCTCACTTTCTGTCTGTCTTTTGTTTCAAGTTCAGAGGAAAAGGTTGAGGGATTCATTGACTGGACTGCAGCATAATGAGGCCATACTAATGAGCTTTTTTCGAGGATCATTCGTTAACTTAGGACATGGTCAGGAACGGACCCCGGTGTCCTAGGCGCCCTGGGCGAAATCGTTGGCGAGGCGCCCCCCTACGAAGTAGACGAAGACTGACGAAGGGGGTGTCGTGGATTTAATTGATTCTTAATAGATTGAGTAAAAGTTATGAAAGCACAAAGATCTGAAATCAACTGTCTCCAAAGAGGCCTTTTTATTCAGCAAAGTCACATGAGCGCAGAGAGAAAATAGCAGACAAAAAGATCCTTCCTGTCAGAGGGGCAAGCATTATATAGCAGTTTCCTGCCTGATGAAGTCACTATTCTTGCTTGACCAATCAGAATCTTTCTGCGCCACAGTTCTTGGCCCAACACTTACAGGAAGGGAAGGCCTTTCTCCAGAGCCAGATTCCCAAGCATGCCGAAAGACCTCAATTCTCAGTATTAAATAATATAAAACTACTGCAGTAGCTAGTGCTTTTTTTCTCCATCTTCTAGGCCCAACTTTACACCCCACAATCACAATAAACACATAAACTGCAAGAATGTTCCCCTTGCTTCCAGATGTAATTGAATTGCAGACTTTCAGCTTTAATTCAAGGGATGGAACAAACATTGTATGAAACGTTTAGGAATTGCAACCATTTTTATACACAATCCCCTATTTTCAGGGGCTCTAATGTAATTGGACAAATTAACATTATGATTAATAAAATGTTAATGCTTAATACTTTGTTGAGAATCCTTTGCAGGAAATGACTGCCTGAAGTCTGGAAACCGTGGACATGGGTGTAGTCCATGGTCTGGATCCCTCCTTTGCGATGCTTTGCCAGGCCTTTACTGCAGCTGTCTTCAGTTGTTGTTTGTTCGTGGGTCTTTCTGCCTTTAGTTTTGTCTTCAGTAAGTGAAATGCATGTTCGATCGGGTTGAGATCAGGTGATTGACTCGGCCATTGATAGCCCACACAGGTCCATGAAACAGCTTTTGAGTCAATCGTCCAATTACTTTTGGTCCCTTGAAAAAGAGGCAACTACATATTAAAGAGCTGTAATTCCTAAACCCTTCTTCCAATTTGAATGTGAATACCCTCAAATCAAATTAAAGCTGAGCGTCTGTACTTTAAGCCCATATTCAGAATATAATGGTAACTTGATTATGTTTTGGTAAACAGCTAAAATAACAACAATTCTGTCAGAGTCCAAATATATATGGACCTAACTGTACATAGGCCTACTGAGTATTTCGTTAGTGAACAAATCAAATCAAAATCAAATTTTATTTGTATAGCGCATTTCTTACAAGATGCAACTCAATGCGCTTCACACAATGAAAATGTTCAGTCAATCAGTCAATCAATCAATACTGACAGAGCCGCGAGCAGGCAAAAGTAAAAACCTGTATACTATGTAGCCAGGAAAAAATTCCCTTGCAGCCCTCTACCAATAGAGCGACTACTAGCCAGTTTGCAGACTTTTACAAAGACAGGAATGGGTGTTAGGTTTCTTTGACGGATGTCACTGTTTACCATTGGAAACAGCATACAGCAACTTATTTGAATGATACAATTCATGCACTTCTGCCTGTTTGAAATGTACTTAAAGCTCACCATGATGTATCATTGTTATTACTTATTACTAATGACATGATTATGGATTCAACATACAGTTTTCAGTGTAAGTATGGATTAATTTGAATCTTTGCCGTAGCATGAGGTTGCAACACACTTTTTAAATATTTATCCTGGATAAAACACAACCCATAACATCAGTTGTAACTGTAAACAACATTAGACTGTACTAGAGGTCAACAATATCTGACCTTCCTCTCGGTTCTCAAGCTTACAGTGTGGAATCATTAAGAAGACAATGAATGCATCTTGTAAACAGACCCGGCAAGTAATTGCTGGTGATTCCCTGAAGTTACTCTGTCCTTTATTTTCAGCATCAATGCATTATTTTCTAATTATCTTGGTTTGTGCTTGGCAGTGTGTTTGGACAGGAGTTTGCCCTCAGGCAAAAGCTTCAACAGTCCCTCTTTCTCCTCCTTCGTTCCTGCAGGCATGACCCCGCGAGAGATTCCATTCCAAGTGAGGCCATCGCGACTGACTCATCCTTACACGGTGACTCTTGTGACATTATACCCATCAAGCTCGAGCTTGTGGGTTATACTTTGTCCACGGGCCATGAAAGGGATTCAATGATCTTTAAAAACACATCTTCTTGAAAATAGCCATTCCAACCCTTTAAAAAAACAAAAACAAAAACATTCCCCCCCCTTAGTGAACAGTTCATTGAACAAACAGAATCATGCAGTTACAATAAATAACTTCAGAGACACAGAGACGCCTTAGGTTAAAGAGCGCCTCTGGTCTTTAGAGTCCAAACTTCACAGTATCCCTTCTTTGGTCCGACTTTAATAAGAGGGGCATGGAGGGACACTCTGGACTAGTATACTGGGTGCAGTTGAGGATGTGAGGGGTCGAGGGAGAGGGAGAGTAATCACTACAGCTCTTCGGCCTCGCCGGCTTTGAAGACAGGGGAATCAAAACTCCATTTAAGTTTTTTAGCACCCTACCAAACAATTTTCCATTTCTATAACATGTACATGATCCAAAACAACCTACAACGTTGAACTCCTAACACTAACATTAGTTACAATGTATGAATAGTTTGAAACGCTAGCTAGCTACATTTCTGCTGGACACAGAATGACACTAGTGACCCCGGGCTGTCAGTACTCAGTACCCAGAGTGAGGTCCGGAGACGTCCATTTGTTGACGTTAGTGTAACAGTGTAATCATTGAATACGATCAATAACATGCTCAAAATAATCCACAGATTGTGTTTAGGTCAGGACGTTTGACCCCTGTGAGTAAAGAAAAACGTTATATCTTTGAACTCAATAACATTTCAGGACCCTCTTTTCATGACTTTTCCTAGATATGTGCGTTATACCACCCAGTATCCTTTACATTTTCAAAATCACATCAGGATAAGCTAGTATAAAGCTATTTTGACGTTTTTTCTGTGTAGGAAGCAGGCTAATTTACAAGCGGCCAACTAGTGGTCGTTGTGTGTAAATAGCAGATTTACATTGTAAAGAGGGGGTTCTTTTAGTAGGTAAAAAGGCACGGCTGTTCTAGTGTTAAGAAGCTGACATGGCTCATGGCTGATTACGTGTTAAAGTATATTTCACTTCCTCCAATTGCAGAGATGACATCAAATCCTTCTCTGTTTTTTAATAGACCTGTACTTTATTCTGGCCACCTGGATCCTGTTTTAGAAATAGCAATATCAAACACACGTGTTGTGTATCAGTTACATGTAGCTTGCAGTTTTGTAAGAATAGTTGCAACATGCTAGTAATGGATCTTCTGTAATTTGACCTTCACACATCTTTTTTGGTACTGATGATAATTTAACATTATACTTAGGAAAGTCATTGCAATGATCCTTATTGAGTGGAGAAGGAGGAGAAAACACGTGTTTAAATTATTGCACTTCTCCTTATAACTTACAGTTCGACACACTGTTTACCCAGATACCTTACAAGTATGAGAGGTCAATAGGTAAGCATATAATACATTTTTACAGAATTCAAATCAAGGAAACCTAAGAATTTGATCAGCCGAAAGTAAGCCTAGGGCAACAGTAGAAAACTGCCATAAATGTAATATAACCTTGTTACAATCCAATTTCTTCCATTTCCTCAAAGTAGGTCTATTTTAATCAATAGGTTATGCTCTCTGAGTGTCTCGAGTGGACGCCCAGTGTAGAGCTGGAATGAACAACGTGTACTCAATGGTCTTAGATGATTATTCTGTCTCATGAACAAGGTATTATGAAAAGGGCCCGTGGAACAGGAACAAAAAGTTTTTTTGAATAATATTAATATTCTGGAGTCGGTTCAAATGGACAACACTGCAAGGTTTGCTGTAAGCAAAATGCTGAATAAAAGAGCAGAGAACAGGCGGCAACTTGGTTGGCTATCCGTATGTGAGATATTTACAATCAATATGTTCTGCATTTTCATACACATCAGTAGTCAGGTCAATAGTTCAAAGACGTCGACATTTCTAAAACATGTGGCCTGAATTCAAGTGTGTATAAAAAAGCATCCTTCTTAAAAGCATCCATGTTTTTTTAATGGATCTTCTTAAATGATAAATGGACTGCACTTATATAGCGCCTTTATCCAAAGCGCTTTACAACGGCCTCTCATTCACACATTCACACACCCATGGCGGCAAGCTGCCATGCAAGGCGCCGGCCCGCTCACTGGGAGCAATTTGGGGTTCAGTGTCTTGCCCAAGGACACTTCCACATGTGGCCAGCCGGGGCTCGAAACGCCGATCTGCCAACCTTGCGATCATTAGACGCCGATTCTACGTCCTGCACCACAGCCGCCCCGTTCTTAAAAGCAGCGACAGACATGACCATTACGCATCCATCAAAAGTAAGTGAAGAAGAACATATGCAGATGACCTTTCGCTACTAAGTAGCACACTGGCATGGATAATCACTACTTTCAACTTCCCATTTCTTTCGTCCAATTTAACCCCAGATCGCTAACGCCCCATGAAATCCTAACTCAAAATCTTCCCAGAACTGTACAGTATGTCACTCTCACGCACGTACACACCTGTTGCTGGTTTTGTCACGCCTTTGTCACGCATCATTTGCTAAACATACATTCTGATTGATTTGATTTGATTTTTATTAGGAATTTACATAGAATCATTAACGCATCATGACACTAAGTAATGTCCAGAGAGATTGCACTATTTGAAAGCATTATTTAAAACACTTATTTCCAAAGTGGTCCTCGATGGAAACATAAAATGAGAATAAAACAAAACATCACACAGCATGACATTCCAACACATTCCCACAACAAAACCTTACCATCTAATACTCTCTTTTTTCAAAATCTCTTTTTTCTTTTTCTTTTAAATCTCCACAACCGTCCTGTTACATCTGAGCTCTGCCTTGCTGTGGTACAGTGGGGGTGGGATGGGGAAGCCACCATGCCGCTTTGGCAGAGGAAGTCGGGGCGCTGGCAGTGAGCGGTGGCATGGGCAATGACTAAGCAACACTGGTGGGAGATAGGGAGACCAGCCAAAGGGCCTAGCAGCCTGCCACATTAGTCTTGTTGAAGTGGCTCCCACAAGGCAGAGACATGACTGCCACTGCCACTCTGTTCCTCCCCTATCTCACATAAACCCTATTGGACAATATGAAGTCAGGAAAATAACATTATGTGGTAACAACAAGAGCTATAATATCTAGATATGCATATGAGTTCTGTAAAGTCGATGCTTTTTTGATGAACATATTTAATTTCTGTATCAGTACCATATTGACAGCAGCAATATTGTGTGTCTAACAGCTTGTTCTTCTTCAATATACCTTGAGATAACCAGTCAAGATCACAATAATAAGAGGAATATTTCACCTCCTGTTTCAGTACAGCTGCCAGGTCTAATAGCCTATGTCTATTTTAAGAGAGATGCAATGTCAATCACTTTGGAACTAGTTAATCAACTCTAACACCATGTTATTACAGAGCTGAAATACATACCAAAGAGCAGTGCATCTATAAAAAAAAACTACTGAATGAAATAGACTGAATGATCTATTTGTCTACCACTACAGAGCAAGACTTTCCCAACAGTGCTAAAAAAGACCTCCTCTCATAACGTATTGTGTCCGAACAGAACATTTTTTATAATTCCCACCATGTCAATATGACCTAGCGAGACAAAAGAGACGTATGAAATGAGTAAGTAGTCAGAAATAAAGATGTCTTCGGGGCCTTTCTGTAAAAACCAGCACATTAGACCTTGCCAGTTGCTATGACTACAGGCTGGATGCGAGAGTTCCGGAGGGAAAGGCGTGGAAAGAGAAAAAATAACTGCCGTGGTCACATCCTCCTCAGACAGCCACCCTGAACTCTAATTTAACCTAGCGTGTTCAACAGGCCTGAATGCAAAAATAGCCCCGGCCCTGGTGATCCATATGGCTCCTTACGGGACGGCCAGCTGCTCAGGGGTTTCAAGGCCATAATCTTTATTTCACACCCTCAGCAAAGCATTTTAATATCAGACTAGGGACTGGCAGGGTGGATAGGAGGAAGGAAGCAGGGGGGAAGGCGGGGGCTAACCACTTGTGCAGGCAGGCAGCAGGGATAAAATTGCGGGGCCTTTTTTATGATATATACCGGTAGCTATGTGGCCATAGAGTAGATATGGGCAAATTGGGAGGGTGCAGGCTTTCATTCCAGCAAAAATGTAGCCTTTTTATATCTATATCTATATATCTATATCGAACATGAGTGCAGATGGCTTAAACTGTTAAATATTAAGGAATTAAACCTTCTTAAAGCTTCTATTTCTATTATACAAAAATGACATCTAAATTCAAATTGGTTTCCCAGCAGGTTAGTAAGAGATAAACATCTAATGTTTAAAAAGTGAACAAACTCTTTGTCTTTACTGTGATTGTAACTGCCCATTTTTGGTTGATTGACAATGGAATAATGTTTAAATGATCCTCTTTTTTGGATCAATACAGCATTGGCTACAATTCAATGTCATCCTCCAAAAAATACAGAACAAGTATTCCAGCAAATAATGTAAGCTCCAATGTACCTTTACCTCAATGTACCTGCTAACCTTCTTGGCTAATTCTGGTGCATTCTTTGATGGACACTGTCCCTGCCAAATAAACTAATTATATAATAATAATAATAATAATAATAATAATAATAATTACCATTGACACATCAAGCCATGTGTTCTGCCACGCGGAAACACAATCAATAGGTGATCTAATTTGGTTCTGTCTATCGGTGGCTCGCTTCTGGTGTCAGCTCCAGGAATGGTTACCAAGTCATAATACTGTACCTGCAGCCTTTTGTTAGGGAATTTGTAAAAACCAAGGCCGATCAATGGGAAATATGACTACACTCTTACATAAAAGAGTTATTTTTAGAGCAATTTCTGCAGAAATTATTCAAATAAAGAAGTTCAATGCTGTCATTAAACCTATGTTGTTTCAAGTTTCAAATTATTATTATATCTTTTTTTATACAGTATATATATATTGTAGGTATGATGTCATTATGTCATTAATTATTACTACCGGTTAGATGTCGTTTTGGAACTGGGAGAAAAACAAAGATGATTGGCGGTGTCCAAACCAATCAGAGTGGTTCAAATCTTGATCTCCTTTGCTATTATTCAAATAGGCGCACATATCTCCCTAATGCAAGAAATACATTTACAGGAGGCAAATTGCTGCATTTAATACGGCAATTAATCTTAGTCTTGAAAACATGTTTTTGTCTTGTACTGATGGGTCCCCTTGACACTCTCTTTCTTGGCAAGGTGGCTGTAGTTTGCAGTAAGGCAGGGGCCTGTAAGATTCAGTAAACTTTGGATTAAACTTGTTGTTGATTCATCTCCTTCAAGCTTCACATCCAATAGAATCTTTCACAGTGCCTACATTCCTGTTTGCTTTGATGTGGAAATGAAGGGTGTTTGCCTCCAAACCGCAGACTTGTGCTTCCTCATATACAGTGCCCTGCATAAGTAATGGAATAATTAAGCATTTTCTCTTCTTTTGACTCTACACCGTATTTGAAATCAAACAATTACTATTAAGACTTTTATGCAGAGTCTCCCTATTTCAGGGTACTCAAAAGTGATCGGACAATTGGCTTGACAGTGAATCTCTATTGTGACCTCATAGTACCGTAATTGTTTGATTTTGGAGCTTTGGAACTTTTGGAGTGTTGAGCCAAAAGAAGAACAATGCTTCACTGTCCCATTACTTACGCAGATGTACTTACGATGTACTCCCACTCATACATATACACACCAAACATTTAGAAGAAACAAATTGTTTAATGTATGCCCCGCAACAATAAAAAATATAATAAATGATCATTAATATGGTTAATTCATCGTTTTCTGATAGAGTTTGTCGATATCTGGGAGCCAACCCACCTCCTCCCCCTCCACAGAGAACTCTACTGTGACGTCCTCCGAGACAGCCAAGAATCTTGGGTCGATCCTTGACAACCAGTTATCCTGTGCGGCGAACATCACTTTGCACCCTTCACTGGCGCCCTTTAGCAACTATTCAAGACATCAGATTTAAGACCCTGGTGCTCGCCTACCGCGCGGGGGCCAGTCGCGTGTTGCTATAACGGAGATTTTTAACCGTTTATTGACCCTTTCTTGCCGTCTTTTCAGCCGCGGGTTCGAATCCACCTGAGGACATTACTGTCAAAAATATTTTCTTTTTTAAAGTCTTAATCAATTAAATGTTTAATGTAACACAACATGTTTTGATGATTTATAATTCATTTCATTAAAGAAAACAGGACATCTTATGCTATTTATTGGTTTAACATTGCAATGTAAATGTTACATTTTGCCCCTATACTGTTTTAAAAAACACTTTGACACATATTCAACTCCACACTTGATTTATTAAAAAGCACACACATAACTGCTACACCATGTACATAATATACACATATTTACAACGACTTGCAAATATTTAAAACGATTTGCAATGACTGCAAAGTAATACAAAGGAATTTGTACACTACCCTGTACACTACACTATTTGTACACTACACTATTTGTACACTACACTACACTGTACACTACACTATTTGTACACTACACTATTTGTACACTACCCTGCTATGTGTCTCTATGTGTGTGTGCGTTTAAGTGTGAATGGAGGTAGATCCACACGTTTCTCCACCATCCACCTCTGCTTCTCAGTCTCATAAAATGCAGACAGTTGGAACTCCACCCAGGTCATTTCCTTTACCATGCCCTGTGCCTGGTACAGAGACAGTACCTTTGCAGGGCAATAAACATATTTCCCACTCACTCCAGGGAATGTAGTGTGTGTGTGTGGACTGTTGGAACCCTGCTTAAGTGGCTGGTGGCAGAACCTGCACAGGCGGCCGGAGGGCTG
This sequence comes from Nansenia antarctica, assembly GCF_963989245.1. Classification (NCBI taxonomy): domain Eukaryota; kingdom Metazoa; phylum Chordata; class Actinopteri; order Argentiniformes; family Microstomatidae; genus Nansenia; species Nansenia antarctica. The sequence goes on along the minus strand of NC_137684.1, from coordinate 26,018,440 downwards.
CTGCCCTGGCATCTTGTGTTTCTCTGTTGTATTTGTACACTTTCGAAACACCTCCGCCTTTTGTTTTATTGCATTAAGCTCCCGCTGAAAAAATGCTGTCTCAGCAAAGTCTGTGAATGGCATGCGTGCATTTGTGAGGCCTTCTACTGCGTAGGTATCGAATACTTTTTTCGAGCAGTAGAAGTACCTCACCTCTGCACCTCTGTAAAAAAAATGAATGGAGGAGCCATCGCCAAGGTAGCGGGACTTAGGCTGGCCACACGCTCGACAGGTAAGTATTTTCTTTTTTTGCTGCTGTTGCTGCGTGTTCCCCTGTTCGATTGTCCCTGTTGCCTGGTTCGCAGGGGCATCCAGGGGTAGGTTCACCGCTGGTGGGTTGACTGGGGCAGGTGGCAGGGGTGTGACAGCGACACTGACAGGTTTGTTAAGCTGCTGCCACAGCTGCTGTGAATCCAGGAGCTTCTCGGGGCTAGTGTTAAGAGCACAGCTGGTGTTTTTGCTCTTGGCCAGGTGTTTCAGGTATCTGTTTATGTGAAGCTTTGTGGTACTGTGCAGGAGGCTGTTAGGGTCGGTGCACCTACTCTGCACCAGAGCAGCATAGTCCCCTTCTTTGAGAGGATGAAGGCAGCATAACCATCAGCCCTACTCTCCCAAACCTCCCTCCAGGTGCTTTTGGGCCGCTTCCCAAAGCCAACATGGTTGTCCTCCTCCCGTTCCATCGCAGCCGACTTCATGGTCTGATACTGAAGGAGATCCATGATCTCCTTAAACATCCTTGAAAAGGCCAGGAAGGACAATAGGCTGTCCTTACTGTTGCCCACTGGGTTAAACTTTCCCATAGTTTCCTCCTGTTCCACATTCTTGTGGAGGTACAGGGTGTATCCCACGTCATTTTCCAGCAGCCACCGGAAAGACTTGCCCTTATACTTTCCAAACTGGAGGACGTATTCACCTAACACCTCCTGCCTGTCCGACCCATCCCCCCCTCTTTGACAGACAGTTTTGTGGGCATTGGCCTTCACAACCCCCTCACTCTGAGGAGCAGATTTGTCTTGCAGGGCGGGATTGTCTTTGATGCTCTTGGCCAAGTCAGAGGGGTCCTGACGTAAAAAACTATAGCCGTCTTTACGGAAAGAAACAGGAATTTTTCCCGGGAAGAAGTTGGTCTTGTTCATGTTGATTACTGTGAAACACTAATAGATGGGGAAAAAAGAAACACACAATATGGAATATAAATACATTGTAAATAAATAAACGGTATACATTTACACTTTAATTGTCCTATAATATAAATTACACCTGATTGATTTGATTTGATTTAGGCCTATTTGAAAGTTAATATCACAGTGTAACACTGGGGGATTTACTAAATGACAACATTGTGGGCACTGCTAGGCAGCAGTCATATCATTTGCACATTAGTATGTACAATACTGGTGTACATATTATGTACAGTAGCCTAATGCTGTATAGTATGGCCAGGCTATCATTGTGCAAAACTGTGTAGACTAGCATTGCAGTAGTATCTAAAACATTGCACAACCATAACACTATGAATAACTCGCAAGACGGTTCGCAAAACCCACACACTGTTATTAACATTGTTAATTTAACAACTGTTGAACAAAGTATTGAGACAGCAGACTTGTCCGATGTGTAGCCGTACAGTAGCTTGGCAAATCAATATCGAAATAGCTTTGAATATGTTACCTATATATATATATATATATATATATATATATATATATATATATATATATACATATATGTTACCGTAGACACGTCCGGACCTGACAGACATGTCCGATAACGAGTCAAGTACAGCAAAAGTACCGTAAACTGAAAACTGTCCGCTTTTCAGATTCAGATTCAGATAACGTTTATTGCCATTATGCATACACATATAGGAATTTGCTTCGGCATTACAGTAAGTGCGTTTATACTTTTTTCACGTGTATACAAAAACAAATGCAACACAGGACAGACAACAGTGCATTGGATAGTGCAACATATATAAAGTGCAGTGCTTTCTGCAGCCCCTCTTGTATGTCTACTTATTATATATTATTACAGTTAATGTTTGTGACTTACCTATTAACCAAACGAAGAAAGTAAACTTGAGAGTTTAGAACGCGAGAAAGACGGTACGCTGTCTTTGCCTTTCAGGAAATAGTGCAGTCGAGTTGATTTCAGTGTTGTGACGTGACGTCACTGCTCAATGCGCCACAAAACCATCCGGTGGCCGAAAATATATGAACTATATAGAACTACCAAAGTGAACGGGATCTTAACTACTGCCATAGACAATGAATGGGCCAATGCAAAGTCTATGGCAGTAGTGTAGGCATATCTCTCGATTGCCGCGCCGCGCGGAAAAGGAACAGCACATCCCTACATGCAAGCAATGGTCAGCCCCCAAACACCTGCCCTATGGCTCCACTCTTCCACCTTGCCTGGCCACCTGGCACCGCCATCTTACGTGGATGCAGCTACGTGGCTGGTCACGCCATTTGCCTGTCACTGTCCTGGCGCCCTATCGGTGGAACGAGCTTCCCACTGCTGTCAGAATTGCAGAGTCACTAGTCCGCCATAGACTGAAGACTCATCTCTTCAAGCTACATCTTGACCTAAAGACCTCTTCCTCCCCACTACACCCTGTACAGTTTCTCTACTGTAAATAAAACATTTTATTATTCTAGCATTGTGACGGCCAATGGCCCCTGGTCCCAGCATAGATAGTTTTTCTTATGATGACTGATGCATAGATTCACTTACTTAGACAAATGTAAATGTTGTAAATGTCTTTGGATAAAGGCGTCTGCTAAATGTCTAAAATGTAAATGTAAAAGATGAGCCGCAAGCATTTCTCAGTGATGGAAGCTGACCTAAAGAAACAAAGTCAACAAAGTCTTTGTGTGCTAAGGCATGTTTTCTGATGGTTTTTCTTAAGGGAAAGGGGGGAAAGGAAAGGGATTCAATGTTTGACATTGCACAGAGTACAACGGAATGCATTTATGCTCTAGAGGGGGCATCTATCGGTCACAGCCATTGAAGGCGACCCTGGAGCAATTAAATGTAATAAATGTCCTGTTTGACATCATAGCATTGTCTGATGTTTGTTTGGGGAATGGAATTTGTTTGAAACTTTGGGTTTAGAAAA
>NC_137684.1:25980280-26012780 GCF_963989245.1 Nansenia antarctica | reverse complement strand
TTTATTTGGACATTATATAGGTTTTTTCCCATACTTTTGGAGCCCTGAAATAGGGGGAGTATGTTTTTAAAAAAGTACTTTCTAAATGGTAAACCCAATCTAAAAGTACCCCATTGAATTAAAGCTGAGAATCTCTACTTTGACCCCATAGTAATCGTTTGATTTCAAACTATTGAGTGTAGAGCTAAAAGATGACAAAATGCTTCCTCTTTCCAATACTTATGGAGAGCACTGTACGACAACAACAGTCAGCGAATCATCACCACACTCACAAGTACAGCCAGATTTAGCCAGGATGTAAAACCTACCCCCGGCCATAGTATGAGTGAGAAACAGTGCAGAGAAAGGCAGAAACATTTTTAATATGAGTGACGCTTATGCAAATAATCGTGGAGATATTTGGATCTGAATAATGCATTTCATAATTGGAAATATAACAGGAATACGAGCAGGGCATATTGTGTATATTAATTTGACTGATGGATAATACAAAGGCGATAGTGGAGTCAGTGCGTCAACTCTATTGCCATTAGGCATTGCTAAAAATACAGAGACTGCCATCATAATGTTATTTACATATTTACATTGTAAATAATGATATGCCAGAGTGTATCGGAGGAGATTTAGAATCACACTCCTGTGATGAGGTAGAGTTTACTGCACATTCTAAGCCCAGATGAAACCCTCATACCACACACTCTTGGTTTACTGCATCCATGTGAGAACATGCGAGAGAGGACGCTAGCGTTGCTTGTTCGCCGCTTCTCCACCCGAAATCTAGGTGTAATTGCAGTATACAGAGTAGATTGTCCTACAAAGACACCTAGATTTAGATTTAGTAATCTAAAAATTATAATATGATATGATGTATTAATATGATAGATATGATGTATAGATATGATAGATATGATTTAATCACTTTTTTTTTTTTAAATGCCGGTCGAGAGAGGACGCTGGCGTTGCTTATTCGCCGCTTCTCCGCCCGAAATCTAGGTGTAATTGCAGTATACATACTAGATTGTCCTACAAAGACATTTAGATTTAGTCATCTAAAAATTAATTAGACCCCTATACTTTCTTTTATCTATTTTTTTGTTTCTTTTTATTTTAATACTCTATCTTTTCAGTGTCTAGAAAAGCGCTATATAAGTCTAATGTATTATTATTATTATTATTATTATTATTATTATTATTATTATTATTATTATTATTATAGAACTCCCCAGTTCAAACCATGCCTGTTACATTATGGTTTAGGCTATGCAATCAGTCTAAGGTCAGAGGTCAGTCATGTGTAAACATTCATGTCAGATGTATGGATTTAATGTGGTTAAGACATGAACCCTGGAGAAATACAGTAGAAACAAACACAAGAATACTAATATGGTGATGATGTTAAGTCTGTACAACACTATAAGTAAGCACAGTGCTGTACATGCAGTATGTTGTGTGTAACTAAGAAATTATAGTTCATAGTAATGAATCGACACCAAGACAGACCGCAGACCCAGTCATGAGCACAGCTAACAACATTTCGCATTCTGAATGAGAAAATAACCCTTGAGGAAGCCGATTTCATATGCACAATATCCAGGAAATCGGATGGGCCTATAGCACAGTATGACATATCTAATTATCTAACACACGTATTTAAAGCCTTTGGCCTCAACAACAGCGTGCACGAATTAGCCACATCTGAATTCAACTGGAAGCAACACTAAGACACACACTGGGAGAGGTGAGATGGCCTAGTTATCAGTAATGATGTAAACGGCCTTGGAGGCGCCAGGTCTGCATGAACTCTCTAAATGGCTACCTTCATAAACCCTCTTCTTATACGTTATGACTACCAATCATACGTACAATGGTAAAGCACATTTATTCTCTTATATCATTCCTTTGAATTCACTTTGAATTGCCCCTGTTGTATGAAATGTGCTATACAAATAAACTTGCCTTGCCTTGCCTTTGGAAATAGAGAGACAGGGAAATATGACGAGGTGAACAAAAGTGACATTTGAGATTGATTTCCTCATAATAGTGTGAGGGTGTTTCGTTCACAACATTTGGAAGAAGAAAACAGCACATGGGAGCCATGTATGCAGCTATCACAGAGACAGCATTGACCAATACACTGAGGGGAGTGGTTGAGTTCATGAGGGCTATGTTTTCCAAAATTCCCTCTGGGTACAATATATCGGAGAGGTACTGTATATTGACAGTGGTATGGTGTTATTTGCAGGTTGACTCTTCAATATTATAGATTATATATAGATTTATTTATATTATAGATTTGTAGCTTTATAAACAACCCAGTTCGTTTAGGTTGGATGCTATTAGTAAGACTCAAAGCATGTAGCAATGATTCGTTGGGTAATGGTAAGGTAGAGATTACTGTCATTACATCAACTAGGCTATGAGTAGAAATACAACCTTGATACTCCAGTGCAATGTTCAATGTTTAGTACAGTACCACATGCATGTTACTAACCCTTCACTGAACTTGCAGTTAAGTTTTCTTGGAGTCTACTTCTGTGAACGTTGCATGCTTGTTTGATTGACGACAGGTCTATTCTGCTTTGTGTTCTTACACTTAAAATTCTCAAGGATATCTTTGCTGTTTATTCTAGTCCAATGTTCACGACAAGTTTAAAGTTTAGAGTTTATTGTTGCATCCTATTATACAATACAAGTATAAGAGAGTAAAATTCATAGGCTTCAGTTCCTCGACATTGCAGCGACAAGAGAAATAAAGTGTCAATAGTTATAAAAAGACAAATAACGTAAATAAGGCACAGATAAATAAAGTGGTAAGAGACATAAACATCTGGTGTGTAAACCCTGTTAGCGAACGTTGACATTAGTTGATCAAGGTAGTGTTGAAAAAAAACTAGCACTGTTAAGGCACTTTTGTAGACAACAAAAGAAAGTGACAAACTTGGGCCACAGAAAATGCTTCTTCAATACGCCATGTTTATTGTAGCACCTCAAGGCTGTCCAGGACCAGAAAATACGTCTCCAGCTCTCCCAGTCATTTTTCAAGTCACGATTTCCTCCTTGGGCTTTCAATGGCATTTCAATGGCATTTTATATCCACTATTAACATACTTTCAGTGATTTGGGGACATTCATGTTGGCTGTTTGTGTTATTCAAGGAGCCTCGGAGTAAGAACATCCTTAGGAAAATAATTGGTTCGACTTGAACGACTTGAATCACTTACTCCTCGTTCACACAGGAAAGCTCTACCTCAGGAGCACATTTACATGGCGGAACTGCTGCGGCTCTCACGCTTAACACTAGAAGAGTGTTGCCCCCTCACGGTGACCCCTGTGAGTAATTTATTTTTAATATCTTTGCACTCGATCAAATTTCAGGACCTTCCTTTCATGACTTTTCCTAGATATGTGCGTTCTACCACCCAGTATCCTTACATTTTCAAAATCACTTCAGGATGAGATAGTATAAAGATGTTTTGCAGTTTTTCTGTGTAGGAAGCAGGCTTAGGAGAACATAGGAGAGAGTCCGAATCTCTAGATGGCATTGCGCAGAAGCCAGCGTGAGACACACTTGAGATGTGCATTTCACGTGTGCTGTATGGCTGCTCGAACCCAGCCTTACCCATTAACATGGCCGCCGAAATGAGGTACAGGTCGGCGGTGTGGCTGGGGCCTAACGATATTGAATGGGTAGTATAGGTAGTAATCTCCCAATAACTCCTCCTTTACAATGTGTTAGAAAACGACATTTACAATGAACATTACTACATTTTATAAAATGATGGATAATTAATTAAGTGTACACTAAACATTGTTATCCCCCACAAATGATGTAGGGCCCCTCTATGAAAGGAAAATGATGGAGACGCCTATGAATGAAGCAAGACGTTTTAATCATAATGTTTTTACTATGACACTCTTGTCGTCAGTGTTTTACAGTGCTGTGTCCCCGATGCACACAGGGAGGACCTTTCTCTTGGTGCCGTCATCTTCAGTGACCAAAGAGAACAGTTATTTGGGCGCCATTAGGCTACTACCATTTTAACTCTATAGATTAAGACACCTTTTACTTCAGACTCAATTTCACAAATAGGGTAAGAAAAAATATTTGCACAGGCAAATTATTTGGTTACAAATGCGACTGGCTATAAAGCTATGTTACACAACTCACAATGAAGAATTGGGATGAAAAAACACTGAAGAACAGAACAAGGACTGGACTGGTCAAGAATAAATAAACACATGACTTCAGACAGTGGACATGATCAAATGGACGGTAGAGTCGAGTCTTCGGCTTCAGGTAATGGACCAATCGTAAACTCCTCGCGATTCATTGTAACTAAAAGCATGATAATAGCATATTGGGAATTCTTATGGAATCTAGGTTCAATATGATCGAGTGATTGTCACACAGGAATGAGCAAATCATTATCAATCTTTATTAACCCTAAAATATATTTCGGGGAGAGAGAGAGGGGCATTGATCACCATGCACAATGGAAGATCAGACGATCAATGTCTTTGTCTCAGTCACATTTAACACTAAAACAGCCACTAGTGGTCGTTGTGTGTAAATAGCAGCTTAGCATTGTAAAGAGGCGGCTCTTTTAGTAGGTAAAAAAGGCACGGCTGTTCTAGTGTTAAACACATTTTAATCACACGGCGGGTGCCACCAAATCTGTCTACAACAACTGGTTTCCGTATTGATAAACGCCAAGCTGCGGTATTCCATTATGCTGCATAGCAGGCTTGACTTGAAGGGGGAGACATGTGTTGTTCTTGAGATCCCGTCCCCCGATGGGCTAAACGACTGTGTTCTCTCACTCTGATGTGTAAAGGACCTTGGAATGTGTTAATACATACAGAAGTGTTCATTGACTGGTACTGATAGGATGTTGTCTGATTAGTTGTCCCTTATATTAAAACAGCTGTCGGTTTGAATACTTATGGTTGGAGGATGGGTATAAGACAGAACGCTGAGGATGTTATTTTTCGCTTTGTTTTCTGGTCTGTCGTTCCAGCTGGTGCCTGCGAGTAAGACCATGTGGTCAGTTCCATCTCTCTCTCTCTATTGCTCTCTCTCGCTCTCTCTCTCTCCCTCTCTCCCTCTCTCTCTCCCTCCCTCTCTCTCTCTCTCCCTCCCTCTCTCTCTCCCTCTCTCTCTCTTGCTCTCTCCCTCTCTCCCTCCCTCTCTCTCTCTTGCTCTCTCCCTCTCTCTCTCTCTCTCTCTCCCTTCCTCTCTCTCTCCCTCTCTCTCTCTCTCTCTTGCTCTCTCCCTCTCTCTCTCTCTTGCTCTCTCTCTCTCTCTCTCCCTCTCTCCCTCTCTCTCTCTCTCTCTCTCTCTCTCTCTCTCTCTCTCCCTGTTATTTACCATGAGGTGTTAGAATGTAACATTTCTGTGAAGTATTTGCCGTGTAATAGTTGAATAAAGTCTAATTTGATTCATTATCATTTGACCTTTCTTGCTCTAGTCAACCCACACTTCAACATTGTGCCCATCAGTATAATTAGCAAATGCAGCATCTTGTATGACAAGAACCATCGTTCATCATCAAAATTGTCACAATGGTGTCAGAGAAAGATAATGTGACATACGAACCGACACAGACCGAAACAGTCCCGATTTAATTTGTTGTGGGACAATAAATGCATCCTTACACAGACTACTACAAAGCAATATTCAGTTGTAAGACTATTGACAAAGTAATATTCAGTTGTAGGACTATTGACAAAGCAATATTCAGTTGTAGGACTATTGACAAAGTAATATTCAGTCGTAGGACAATTGACGAAGTAATATTCAGTCGTAGGACTATTGACAAAGTAATATTCCGTTGTAGGACTATTGACAAAGTCGTATTCAGTTGTAGGACTATTGACAAAGTCATATTCAGTTGTAGGACTATTGACAAAGTAATATTCAGTTGTAGGACTATTGACAAAGTCGTATTCAGTTGTAGGACTATTGACAAAGTCGTATTCAGTTGTAGGACTATTGACAAAGTAATATTCAGTTGTAGGACTATTGACAAAGTCATATTCAGTTGTAGGACTATTGACAAAGTAATATTCAGTTGTAGGACTATTCACAAAGTCATATTCAGTTGTAGGACTATTGACAAAGTAATATTCAGTTGGAGGACTATTGACAAAGTAATATTCAGTTGTAGGACTATTGACAAAGTCATATTCAGTTGTAGGACTATTGACAAAGTCATATTCAGTTGTAGGACTATTGACAAAGCAATATTCAGTTGTAGGACTATTGACAAAGTCATATTCAGTTGTAGGACTATTGACAAAGCAATAGTCAGTTGGAGGACTAAGGACTATTACTGTAACAAGGTATACCTACACTGTACTACTACTTCTACTACTTTTCTTACATTTTTAGAACTCTCTTTCTAAAATGTGCCTCATCAATCACTTGGTCATGATAAGACCATTTTGCATAATGCATGACTCTGTCTAGAACTTTAGGAACTGTTAAAGAGAGCATTACTTATTGATAGAATTAATGGAAGAATATAATTCTAGAATGTTAGAGGTTGTGTTTAGTGGCTGTGTCATTGATTGCTGGACTTGTGCTTTTCACGTTAGCAGTTTTGGCTCACTGACACTCACTGACTCGTTGCTACCAGAGACTGACATTATTCTGCCTCATAGTTGCCCCGATTATATTCAAGTCAGTCATTTATTCTCACACTGAGCAGAGACGTTATTTTTTTTCCGCAACAATCGCATTTGTCCACTTTACCGATGTAATTTGCAAGAGTATAGGCTACAGAACTGTCCAAAACAATGTGCTCACCAAACTTCATGCAGTTAGGGTGACTGGCAGCTGGCCTATAGTCTAACCGCACAGCTGACACTGATGGAGTGAATTCGTCATGGAGTAAATTGTTTTAATTTCTCCTCCTGTTATAAACATCTCCATTCTTGATCCCAATTTGTGACCAGACGTACTGTACTACTTTTTTTTACATTTGGATGTTGGTACATTTTTATTCACAAAAATATATAATTGAATCTTGGCCCATTCTATATTTGCACACACTGAATATGAGCAGTTATTCACAACAGGGTGGTTGTGTGGTTGGGTGGCTATAAAAGATGATGGCTTGGATTATGTTAATGGTGAGATTATTATACTGGCACCAGGTATATAGTGGGGTGCAAAATGTCTGTTACAATTAATCTCCATGTGATTGAAAGCACACCTGAACACTGAATGCTACAAAGTAGGAAGGTGTTCATTTTTAATTTATAAAAACGGAAAAGGGCCCTGTGCAAAAATTCAATCTGGGTATGTACACATGTACAATGCTATCTATCTAAGAATCGTATTGAATTATTTTAGAAAACCTTTCCACATGGGCAACTCCTGCCTGGAATATAATAAAAACATATAGGGCCGGTTTCACAGACAAGGCTTAAGCCTAGTCCTGGACTAAATCACACTTTCAATGTAAAATCTCCATTGAAGATGCTTTTTAGTCCAGGACTAGGCTTAAGCCTTGTCTGTGAAACTGGCCCATAGTGTACATGTGTAATTAAATGTATGGACTGTCATATTAAAAACATAACCATGTTGGATTTCAAATGTGTGCAGTCACTGAGTGTGTGTGTATGAAGGAACAAGTTGAATTAACAGTGAGGAGAGGCATGCATCACATCCATCAAGATGACATGCTTCCTAAATTGATATTTTCGGATGCTGCAGGTGTTGTTGTTTAGCCTTCATTTAATTCAGATGAGACCCCGACCTCACTGTTCCCTTGTTGTGTCAGGCACAATATGTTGTGTATGTAATTTGTTCATTACACTTTGACAGTGGCAGCACATACTCTACTACACTAATCAATCCAACACACGCAGATGTACCTAAGAGCTCTGTAGGAAAGAGGGACAATCTGTAAATGTTGCTCGGTTGCTTTCTATTCAAAGCAGGAAAGTACAAACACAACCACATTCTCTAACTGTTTCTCTGCATGGTTGTTGCATGTTAATTGACTGAGTGGTTTCACTGGTTGCGCTCATGCGAGGGCTGTTGTATCTGAACAGATGCAGCAGGCATTACAGTTATAGTTCAAGATAGATTTGGGTAAGGGTTTTGGGTAGTATTTTTTCGACATATAACTTAACACTAGAACAGCTGTGCCTTTTTCACCTACTAAAAGAGCCGCCTCTGGACCGCCTCTTTACATTGCTACGCTGCTATTTACACACAACGACCACTAGTTGGCCGCTTGTAAATTGGCCTGCTTCCTAAACAGAAAAACGGCAAAATAGCTTTATATTAGCTTATCCTGATGTGATTTTGAAAATGTAAGGATACTGGGTGGTAGAACGCACATATCTAGGAAAAGTCATGAAAGGAAGGGTCCTGAAATTTGATCGAGTGCAAAGATATAACGTTTTTCTTTACTCACCTCATGGCTGTTCTAGTGTTAACCCGTAGATACCTGGACCTAGTTTTACTGGCATGAAAATGAAGCAGATGATGAACTTTGTGACCACTTGCTAGCCTATTTAATCTCAAGGCCAATCTTGCCCCCGATAACATTGTTGTGTGGGTATGTATGTGCTGGGTAGAAAGCAAACCCATATACGGTATGAATGAGCACCTAATGTGTGATCCCTAATCTAAAGTGTTACTGTTGTTTTATGAGGTGGTTGTAGGTTGTAGTCTGTTAACAAGACCTAAGTATTATGCGTAAACTTTTCACTCAGTAAATATCAAAGGACATCAAAGGACATCAAAAGGACACCTAATACTACCAAGAGACGTGCCATTCCATTTGCCTTCACTCTATGTTTGCCCCCAGGGAATCGGTCTGCAACAGTGAGATAATTAATTAATCGTACATGAAAAAAGCTGTGAAAAATAACAATGTGCTAGCTGAGAAAGAGAGGATAATGGCTCACTGTTGCTAACTCATTAAGATAGCAAGAAGCAAGGCGCAGTTTTAGCCGTTGACAAGCCTACAGATATTTGGAGACATTTTGGCTTTCTTTTTCCTAAATAAATAGGACAATAGGTTGGTTACTCTCTAGGATAGAAAGGCAAATCTAAAAGTCTAGAAATGTTTAGAGATGATTGGTCTTTCAAAGCCTAGAATAGAAGCATAATTATTCATGTCAACATTGGAGTCGAGTTCCCATCATTTTCCTCTGATTATCTTCCTCAGCACCATCCATTCAGTGCAAACACAGCAGTGTAATCAAATATGTATTCATCATGGTCAACTTCCATAGTATAGGATAGAACATTAGAATTAGAACTTTCACCCCAATTAAATCAATGGACCTATCGCTAAGCCACGCCCCAACATAGAAATTGTCCAATCATGTCACAGCAAAAGTCACTACAGGCAGAAAACTCGGACAAACAACTCACTGGTCTGGGGCTGTTTTTCATGGTTTGGGATGAAGGGAAATCTTAATACTGCATGCAGCAATTGTATGCTTCCAACTTTGTGGCAACAGTTTGGGGAAGGCCCTTTCCTGTTTCAGCATGACAATGCCCCCATGCACAAACAAGGTCCATAATTACATGGTTGGTTGGGTTTGGTGTGGAAGAACTTGACAGGCCTGCACACAGAGCTCTGACCTCAACCCCATCCAACACCTTTGGGATGAATTGGAAGCGCGAGCCGGGCCATCTCGAGCCAACGTCAGTGTCCGACCCCAGTAGTACAGTAGTACTTGTGGCTGAATGGGAGCAAATCCCTGCGACCATGTTCCAAAATCTAGTGGAAAGCCTTCCCAGAAGAGTGGAGGCTGTTATAGCAACAAAAGGGGAATAAAAGATAGCAACAAAAATTCTAATAACGGATAGGATTGAAAAAGAAGAAATTCTCCTCATCCACTACCGATGTGTAACACCTATCCACGGCAGCCATTTTGTGCTGAAAGCTCACCTCTCATCAGCTATCACAGAGGAGGAGAGAGGAGTGAATTAGTTTGTGGCCAAAACTTCAAGACCCCTTTGAGGTTTGTCACAACATTCTGACAGGCTGCCGGCTGCTGGTCTCTGACAGGGACATATTGCAGGTGGAAAAAGCGCTAAGCACTGAACTGAGTAGAATCTGCATCTGGCTAGCTGACAATAAACTATCAATACACCTAGGTAAAACTGAAACCATCCTATACGGATCCCCATCTAAACTCAGAAAGGCTGTAAATTTCAAAATAAAAGTGGGTAACATTAATATCACAAGAAAAGAGGATATTACATACCTGGGCTCCATCTTAGAGGCAAATCTTTCCGGAGATAAAATGGCAGCAAAAGTAATCAAAAAAGTGAACCATAGAACTAGATTCTTGTACAGGATATCCTCACTTGTCAGTAAAAACACACTGAGGACCCTATCAGGAGCTCTCATTCAATGTCACTTCGACTATGCCGTAACATCATGGTACTATAGAACCACAAAGGCCCAAAAAACAAGACTCCAGACAGCCCAAAATAAACTGGTTAGGCTTCTGCTAGGCCTCAACCCTAGGACACATCTAACCGCTGCTCATTTTTTTAGCCTTGATTGGCTACGAGTAGTTGACAGAGTGCAGCAGCTTGCACTGGGCCTGGTCTTCAAGATACGCTACACCACAAAGACACCCAAGTACCTGTCAACATACTTCCAAAAAGTGAACAACGTCCACACATACAATACCAGAGGAAGCTCCATGAACCACGTTCAACCGCGTTGCACCACAAACAAGGGGTTAAACTCGTTTACAAACTATGCAGTAAAAATGTGGAACGCCCTTCCTATAATCTTAAAGGACTGCAAAACACTGCCCACCTTCAAAACCACTCTCAAAAAACATTTACAGGAGGCTGCAATCCGTAACTGGACCCTCTAAATCAAAAATCTGATTAAAAGACCCGAACTACCCACTGTACATACTTTGTGTTTTGTCCCCCGCCCCCACCTGTGGTGTATGTCCCCACCTGTCCTACCCGCTGTACATACCTTATGCTTTGTTGTATTGTTCTTCCCATGATGGATGTATGTTTATCTTGTAGATAGTACTAGTTATTTGTCTGTATTATCTTGTAGATAGTACTAGTTTTTTTGTCTGTCTTACATGTAACGATGAATTGAGAATCAAGGACCCCAATTGAAATAAGCCAGTGGCTTTCTTGGGTTTTTATCCTGTTAGTTGACCTTGTATGTAATATGTACTTTCATGTACCTACTTCTGCAAATCTTCTAATAAAGTTTTCAATCAATCAATCAAACAGTTGGTGATTTGTGTACCAGTGCCACTCTCACAATACTGACAAGTATTGACATGTCCTGAAGAACCACACCGGGAGCGACTGTTTTGTTCTCCCCTTGTCCCTCAATTCCCCCGTCCAGAGTGCAGTCCTATAGTCGACTTGGGAGGTAGCCACAGGCTAGTCAGGTACTGCCCTCCTTTCCTGTGGCCTACTTTCGACCAGGGATGGGGGGCCTGGGATCCTGGGGTGTTCACCTCTATACCCAGATGGTTCCGGCTCGATGGTTCTGCAGCCAGCCTTCAGCCGAGGAGCAGAGGTATACTGTATATATGTTTTTGGCAAAGCACTTTTTCTTTTCAAAGGGATCTCAGATCTGTCAATGCTCATGTTCCATGTTGGGCCTGCCGGGTTACATTTGTATGTATGTATTCTGTGTAGCTACAGTGGCACTTGATCCTCTGGTTTCGTGCCAATGATCTTTATCAGGTCGCCTTTCATCTCTAAATGTAAATACAAAATACAAGCATCTGGTAATCCATTGCTGATTTAATTTTCTCTGTTTTACGGTAGGAATGGAAAGCCATAATTATGGTCCCAGGGTTTTTCCTGACCATGTAACCTGACCAGGAAAACCTCTGGGTCTTTAACCAGTTGATGACCTTGACATAAGAAAAAGTGCTTAAATTGTTGATCAATGGCTTATTAGAGTACATAGTAGTCTACCTTGGACAATGTTTTCAGGCATACTTTGCATTGCAAGTTTCTACCATGTATATACAGTATACATATATATATATATATATATATATATATATATATATATATATATATATATATACTACTGTCCAATCGATTACTACAAGAGCGATTGAGGCAGCGAATCCAGGAAATTCCATTAATGGACCGCACCATAGTGTTCATAACGGCCAATCAGACTGGTGGCATCAACCTTGGCATCAACCTTGGCACCAATCCAGGCGCAGCCCGTTTATGGAGGTTAATTAGAGGTGTGTTCCAGTGTTGCATTGGGTTCACAAACTCATGTGCCTTGGACATGTGTGTATCCTTGTGTAATTAATAAAAGAACAAAACAAAACAAAAGCTCAGACAAGCTTCATCGGGCCGCTGTAAAGTGGGTCCTCTCAATGACTCCATTGAAAATCATATGCAATAAATGGCTTCAGAAAACAATTATCCCTTGGAAAAAGCTTAGCAGTGCATTAAACCATCGCCACATCGTAAAATCGCATTAGTCCATCAGCGGTTGCATATCCACTCTACATGCAGGTCACATTACTTTATGTTGATGTCATTACAAACATGATAAAAAATAAAAAAAACGACTACCTAGACTACCTTTCAGTAACCTAGAACATGTTTACACACCAATCTGAAAAACGCCATGTTTGATGAAAGCGTTCATGTTTGTTTGTTGAGTTGTTGTAAACGTGTTTTGTATTTTGACAGAATGCTGTTGAATGCTGCTTTACTGACTGGAGCACTGGAGGGGATTATTGTAAACATTAATAACAACTAGCCAGGCGAAGGGGCATGGTGGGATTGCTTCAACCGACCCGGTAGTTTTTCTCCATCCCCACAATACTCTCTGGAGGCCATTTGTCAAGTGGCCTCTCGTACCATTAACATACTGCCTCCCTTTAACAGATCATTTTAAAATACTGCAGGATAGGGCTAAGGGCAAATACCTCCTACACCTTGTAGGAGACTCTATACTCAGTCCATTTGACTTAGTGAGTCAAAGAGACAGGGTATCCATGAGGAGATGCAAAGGGGATTAAGGGTCGGTGGATCCTACTTGAAAATCTATCGATATCGGCCAGTGTGCCGTGCTTCTGTGGTGGTGACATTTGAAATTCCTCATGACCTTCCTCAAAAGGTAAAAAGATCTCTGTGGACAAGGACAAAAGTATTCAGAATCATTCAGCACATCTGCATTTAACCTTGGTCAAAAAGTCTGCAGAAGAAAGCCAAGGACCTCTGTGAAAAATACTTTTTCACTTCCTTCCTTAACACAGAGGGTTACATTTGGAACAAAAACCTCCACTGTAGTTAAAACATATATCTATTTTTAAAAATTCGATGATGTTTATGAGGATTTGCCAGTTTAAATGGGATAGGTTAAGTACAGTATCATCCTAAATATGGAGGCTATATCTATATATCTATATCTATAAATATCTCTAAACTCTAGTCTCTAAACGAACACCAGCTAAAGTTGCTATCAGCTAAAACCACTTATCTCTGTTTTTAATGAGCAATGGTTGTTGTTCACCCTGCTAAGTTAATGAACATACAAAACAAACAAAATCAGCTTACCAAGTATGCACTATTTACTGTTCCACATACACTGTGATCCTTTGTTGTAAGTGCCCCCACACAAATTGCACCAGTTCCCCACAGGATTATCAAACATTACTGTGTACACTACAAAGTACAATAACACACCTGATACCTGACATAGAGAACAGATAGATGGGGCGGCTGTGGCGCAGGAGGTAGAGCCGCTGTCTAATGATCGCAAGGTTGGCAGATCGGTGGTTCGAACCCCGGCTGGCCACATGTCGAAGTGTCCTTGGGCAAGACACTGAACCCCAAATTGCTCCCAGTCCATTTGACTTAGTGAGTCAAAGAGACAGCGTATCCATGAGGACATGCAAAGGGGATTAAGGGAGGTGGATCCTACTCGAAAATCTATCGATATCGGCCAGTGTGCCGTGCTTCTGTGGTGGTGACATTTGAAATTCCTCCTGACCTTCCTCAAAAGGTAAAAAGATCTCTGAGGACAAGGACAAATGTATTCAGAATCATTCAGCACATCTGCATTTAACCTTGGTCAAAAAGTCTGCAGAAGAAAGCCAAGGACCTCTGTGAAAAATACTTTTTCACTTCCTTCCTTAACACAGAGGGTTTGCATGGTAGCTTGCCGCCATTGGTGTGTGAATGTGTGTGTGAATGGGTGCGTGAATGGGTGAATGAGGTGGGTGAATGAGAGGCTGTTGTAAAGCGCTTTGGATAAAGGCGCTATATAAGTGCAGTCCATTTACCAAATGTAATTTCATATCCTAAAACGATTTGATACTCACCAGTCTGAAATGATTAATTCCCTAGTACACATTCCCTAGTCTTATACAGGTAAGGTCATTGTCAATGTATAGTGGCATATTAGACATAATGCACTGGATATCCATCCAAAGTAAAGGACAGTCCACCTTTTTCAAGGGTCTCATTCCACCATGTGAATTCTAAAGGTGTTTAATTTGCGGTGTACTGGGAAAAAAAAGCCCACCTCCCCAACAAATATTTTCTGTTGACCCTCCCCTTGTACTTGAAAAAAAAATCCATTACCCTCATTATGATCCCAGTTTAGCACAGCCTTGGACACACATAGGAACTCAGAGCATTTAGTCTAGAATCATTAGCTGAAACTAAGGGCAAGGTGGCATGCTGGCTGGCAAGCGTCCGGGCACCTTGAGCCAGGATAATCATTTCCACCATGCTCTGAACCAAAGTTGTTAAGACCCCCAAAACAAGAGGAGCTGCAAGAATAAAGAAACAACGTGAAGGGAATCCACCCATATACACACAGCAATAATTAAGGACATGTCCCACATCAAACTGTCCTGGTGCATGCTGACTGTAATGTAGCTCCATGTGCTTTTAACCCTGTAATGTGCATGTTGCTTGTAAGGCGTTTGTATTGTACTATGTTCGGCTTTGATGTCTGTGCCTCTATGTAATATGTGTGTTGCTTTTATGCCTGCCTTACCAGTACTTGATTTGTTGATCTTAATTGTTTTTATTGTTTTATTGTTTTATTGTTTTAGGTTTCCAAGTGCCAACTGAACATCTGGCCAGGGACTACGGACTTAAACTAGCCTTATTGGCTAACTCCGGCATATTGCATTTGTGTCTCATATATGTATTTTAATATGCACTGTCCCTGTGAAATAAACAATAAAACTAAACTAAACAAACATGACCCTGCAAAAGATAGACAGAGATTGGAGGAGCAAGAAGGTTCCTCCCAATAACCAATAATCACCGCTAATATTCTGATATTTACTTAAACTATTCAACCGTAACTCCAAACTATCCCATTGGTTCAAATGTTTTTTTTAAACAAACCATACAAAAAATTAGAACTAACAACTGACCTATTTTCATATTATTATTATTTGTTTGTATTGTTGACTTGTTGATTGTTGAGAGAGAAGCAAGATCCCAAAGCATTTTACTATGTCAATTATGGCTGCATGTGATGTTGGCCTATGTGACGAATACAATTTGATTTAATTTGATTTCATATGTTAATTGGCAACTACAGGAGGTTGAATTAGCCAAATTAGCCAAATTAGCCAAATTAGCCAAATTAGCCAAGCAACCACTTTTAGATGACAGGCAGTTGACTCACCAGCTGATTGTTGTGCGATGTCGGCAAATAATATATAATAAATCAACGCCTCATGTTGCCTCAGGCACATTAAGTTTGTCACTGTAAACAGCCACGAAGGTAGACACCAGCGCCAGCGCAATAGAATGTAACCACTGTTCTGAACAAGATCCTCCCTAATAATAATACAGGGTTCCCACACCTTCTGAAACATCAAATTCAAGCACCTTTCAAGGACTTTCAAGACTCAATTCTCTCAAATTCAAGGACCCAACACGGCATAGATTGAGACAGATCTAGATGAGAATTTATATAATAGGAACTATCTGCTCACAGACAACAATTAAAAAGAGAGGCTTGAATGTGTGAACACTAGATGGTCTCTTGCCTTCTCTACCACAGGACAGCAAAACAATATGTGGTGAAATATGTGTAAAGTTAAGCAATACAGAGACTTATTTACTAGTTGACGAGCTAAGTAAAACATTTATTGGCCCATGTCTATTTTCAAAAACTTTTAAGACCTTGATTTATTTTTCTCGAATTCACAAACTTTCAAGGATTTCAAGGACCCGTGGGAACCCTGATAACAGAAACCCCAGAGTCACTTGGTGTATCAAACATTAACCTCTTACACGCTACGTACAGGAAATTCAAGGCCATTCTTATCTTAGTAACAGTAACAGTAACAGTTTGTATTTCACAAAGTCCAAGACCAAGAACAGATATTTAATCTGGAAACTACACAATAGCACACAGAACAACAGGCTGAATAGGTGTCCGGTATGTTGCTACACAATAATAATTAATAATTATAATAATTTTAGGCTAAATTAACATAACAAGCCAGCGAGTCCAACAAGCAAGTTACCGGTAAGCAAGTTCACCAAGCTCCCGATCTCATTCCACATCACTGAATATTTTATATGAATATGAATATTGCATATTGAATATATTGAATATTGAATATTAATATTTGATATATAAGTCGCACCTGACTATAAGTTGCAGGACCAGCCAAACTATGAAAAAAAGTGTGATTTATAGTCCGGAAAATACGGTACTACACCAAACCAGTGCTCATCCTCGACTGGAAATAGCAAATCTCAACCGGTAGCTGTGGTAATCTGTAAACCACATAAACTGTTGATGCTATGGAGAAGTGTTGACTTGGTTGTTTATCAGCCTTCTACCTTGAATTTGTGACCTTGTAGTGCATCCGTGTAAACCAGCTATTCCGTCACCTGACGGACAGATGTGCCGTTGACTTAGAGTTCCCTAGCTTCATTTATTGGATCTCAGATACTGTATGAGTTTCAAAACATCTATCAAGAAAATCTACTATTTTGCAATGCAAAATTAGGACTTTTTCTTTATTTATGCATTGGAAAACAACAGGTAATAAAGGGCACACATGCAAATTATTACACCTCAGTTTGGTCGAGGCAAATGGGGAGGGAACCACTTGTGACTCACTACACTGCTGACGTCACACTTCTACAGTATGTGGATCTCCTGACGAGGGACTAAAGCGATTGGTAAGTGTAACAGCCTAAAGCTCAACGCATTTACTGTATATTACAGGAGTGGGCTTTTGTACCCACAACCTGTTCTCAAATTGAATAATAGAATTATTAAATTATACCACTCCTCTTGGAAAACACATTTCCATAATGCTTAATATAGCTTGAAGAGAATTTAAGGAAACTGCTGAATTGTAAGTAATGTATTTAACAGATGTATCAAAGGAATAACCTGATTAATTACGGTGTGCTGAACTGCTATACTGTTATGCCAATACATATTTTAGTAATTTACAAAATCTTTACAATGAAAACTTTGGACACAGCATAATGTTCCTGGGGTCTTCACAGGTTTGATGGCATACCCTGTTACGTTTTGGTAAAGAGTTCTAGATGTAGAATGGTGTTGGACCCATGTGCGGTGCAGCTCAGATGAATGGAGGTCGAGACAGTAATAAAATAAGGTTTCTCTTTACTGAGATATGCAATGAGTATTCACAACAGGACAAGGGTATAATATCAAAAGTAAAGTGGAGCAAGCAAGGCTCTGAGTAACGAGTAAACTAAATAATCACGAGAACAAAACGACTTGCGAGTTGAGAAAACAAAAGGCGAGCAATCAAGGCTCGACAAACTAGTCACAAGATTCACGCAAACACGAACAAATCAAAACACTAAATATAGTCACAATACCTGGAAGCAACGACAGGTAAATCAAGTCCTCCAGGACCGAACGGACAGAGTCAAGGATAGTGCACAATATATTCCATAGGAGAAACAGGGTTCTCATGACGCTAACGAAGTACGAACAACTGACAAGGGAACAGGGAAAAGGGACACACCTAAATACACATACAAACACTGACAGGTGACAATGATAATGCAATTAGTCCAGGGCATGAGTAATGCACTTTGACCAGCAGGAGGCATCGGGGAGTCTTCCTCGCTGACCCCCCTCGTAACAATACCCCCTTCTTGGCCTTGGGAAAGCAGACCTTATTGTAGGACTCCAGCTGCAGTCATCACCTATTGTAACACTGCAGCCTTGAGAGATCTCAGCAAATACTGCATAATTAGTCGGCTTTCTATAGCTTACACGGTGCGTGCCGGTGCCAAGGCCAATTGCCTTTTCACAGTCATTCCCAGGTTTCCACGTTGCTTTCCTTGGGCCTTGGTGGGTGGCAAGCAGAATCGAGGTAAGCTCGCTGTAACTACACATTCAAATTGATTTGCATAGCACCTTTTACAACTGTCTCTGAGGTAACACAGAACGAGAACAGCCGTGCCTTTTGACCTACTAAAAGAGCCGTCTCGGCTCGGCCTCTTTAAAATGCTCAAGCTGCTATTTACACACAACGACCACTAGTTGGCCGCTTGTAAATTAGCCTGCTTCCTACACAGAAAAACTGCAAAATAGCTTTATACTAGCTTATCCTGATGTGATTTAGAAAATGTAAGGATACTGGGTGGTAGAACGCACATATCTAGGAAAAGTCATGAAAGGAGGGTCCTGAAATTTTGCTAAGATATAAAAAAGATTCTTTACTCACATGACATATAATAATATATAGATAAGGTTCTATCTCCATTTTTGTCATAATTTAGTTTTTTACATAATCTGATCCATTAGGTGTTTATTAATGCCTGTGTGGTGTTATTTTTAAAAATGTTGACATTTTTGAGTTAGTAATTCATAAAATACAAAGGTTCCATCTCACAAAACATAATGGAATGTAAAAACTTTGACGCTCAATATCTCTGAACTGCCCTAAACGGAGATAGAACCTTCTCATTCTAAACGGAGATAGAACCTTATCATTCTAAACGGAGATAGAACCTTATAATTCTAAGCTCACGAGTTGGCTGTGGCAGTGGTGTCAGGGCACAATGGTGGGAGGCACTGAAGAGTTGTGAAGTGAGAACGTGATGGGGCTGGAGGAGGAGGGGGGGAATGGAGGGGAGCTGTGAATGGAGTCAGGGTGGCTGGAGAGGGAGGGGGGAGGGAGAGGCTACTGGATGGGACAAAGAGGTAGGTGAGAGGTGTGCATTAGAAGCCTACAAATAGGACCAGGACACTGAGAATAGCACTTTTGACTGGAAATGTGCAATATTTCCAATCTTTTCAAATTGTAAAAAGCAACCCTTGATTTAGAACAATTTGAATTATACATAGCCTTAATTGTTACAATTAAATCAGTCAAACTCTTACTTAATCATAACCAATACACAAAGGACATATTATTCCATTGTTGATGTTTTTGTTACAGACGTCATTATAGACTTTGTAAATAAATTATACATGGCAAAAAACAAACAAACACTCTTTTATTAGCAATACAAGCATTCAAATCAACTGTTGGAATGTGGTTGTAATTTTTGCACAACACACCCACCCACACACACACACACACACACACACACACACACACACACACACACACACAAACTGCTCATCTGTAACCTTCCCAGACTGAATTGATGCAGCCTGAACAGTTGAAGATTGGACCTATGAACTGCTGACATAAAAGCTGCTGACAGAAAATCAACTAAATCCACCTCACACTCAGGCTCAGTAACTGCTTCCAAGTTGCCTTCCATTAAGCGGTCCTTTGACAGCAAGCAGCTTGATTGTTGAGTCACTTTTACATGCTGGACTTAGGGTCTGTAGACTGTTGGTATTCACTCTCGTTTTGAGTTGCAATATTAATATACCTAATACGCCGCCTAATGATCACAAGGTTGGCAGATCGGCGGTTCGAGCCCCGGCTGGCCACATGTCGAAGTGTCCTTGAAGTGTCGAAGTGTCCTCCTTGGGCTGAAACCCAAAATTGCTCCCAGTGAGCGGGCCAGTGCCTTGCATTGGTGTGTGAATGTGTGTGTGAATGGGTGAATGAGAGGCCGTTGTAAAGCGCTTTGGAGCAGCAGTCCATTACCATTTAGGAGTCGTGCATGAGAGTGTCTCTCACGCAGCAGTTGGGGCTGCTACAACCTGTTAGAACGGGCGCCTAAATGAGACTCACACATGCCGTGCAGGTAAGGTAAGGTTGACGCTTCCAGTGTAATTTGGGCCTGATGCTTATAGGAACATTTAGGAGTTGAGAAATCTGTCAGTAAGCATTGCCACGACTATGCTGCTCAACAATCTTGTTGAGAAGGTCTTGGGAGAGCTCTTTGCTGCTACCCATCATGTTATGTTTCTTGCAGGAAAGCTTGGTAACAAATGATTTGTTTACTTGCAGGGTGGAAAACCCTTTTCAAAGCGTTGAAAGTACTTACACCAACATGCACTAACCCAGCGGATTCTAATTAGCACAGGTAGGAGAACTCAATAGTGGTTGAGTGCTGGTTTAGTGCTTTTTCCTTACTGTGTTCAATATTTTGTTCCTGTGTTATTCCACTGTATTGCACACAGCTTTTTTTATGGATTGGAATATTTGTGTACAATTTCTTTGTAGTTTTATTGATATTTAATACCAATGTCTGGTCTACATTTCATGTGAATAACTGCAATGGAAATAGGTTGAATTAAATAATTGTTAATGTGTTTAATACTTATTTCCCCCACTGTATATAGTTTACTTAGCACCTTTGTTTCTAAGATTGTAGTCTTCGCGTTGCTAAGTGAGTCAACAGTAATAACGCTGTGGATAGTGCAGTCGCTTTGATAATAATAATAATAATAATAATAATAATAATAATAATATTAATAATAATAATAATACATTAGACTTATATAGCGCTTTTCTAGACCCTCAAAGACGCTTTACAAACTGAAAAGATTGAGTAGTAATAATAAAAAGACACAAAAAAATAAAGAAAGAAAGTATAGGGGCCTAATTAAGGTAGTGCTGGGGACACATGGGAAGGGGTGGGGGAGAGGGTTAACTGGTGAAGGCGAGCTTGAAGAGGTGGGTTTTGAGGGCCTGTTTAAATGTTGGCAGGGTGCTTTGAGTTCAATCCCCACTAGAGACGCACGTTTTACCCCCCCCCCCCCCCCCCCCCCCCAAAGCTTGCTATAGCATCTTAGGAATTGTCTCAAAGTCAGAAGTTTGCACTATTCAGGCAATAGGGGATCATTTGAGATGTGTACTCATATCAGTTATCAAAAAGGATTTATTTTTTGCAAGTCCACGCCTCCCAGAGCTGCAAATGTTTTTATTTCCATCTCGGCAAAACAGGTACAGAGATCCCTGGCTGAAGCATATAGCATGGGGTAATAATAGCATGGGGTCAATTCAAATTAATTGGGGCAGAGAACCTCTGGCTTGTTTGACAACAAAAGTATTACACACGACGCTGCCTAAAGCATCGACAGAGGGAACAGATGTAGAACTTTCCATTATGCAACAACATGCCCGCAGGAACAGCGGGGAAACAACAATAATTAATTCAAATATGTCTGTCTTGTTGTTTTCTTTCATGGCATCATTGACTGTTATAATGAGAAATTACACAAATGAGACAATTAAAAACAAGATAAAAACCAAAAAATCAAAACAAACATTAAAACTAATTCGGAGCGAATGGGGCTTTTGACAATCTACCTTTTACTATTTGGCTGGCTGCTGAAATGGATCAACATTCTTTTGGTGTTCCCCTGCCTGCTTGAGGCACCAGGCTCCTTGAGTGGGTTTGTGGCTGTGAAGAGTGATGAAGCTAGCCATCTCATGATGTGAGTTGTGGATTGTGAAAATGTTGGCACGCAAAGGCACAAAGAAATGACAGATTTGACAGAGCTTGTGGACTGAGACAGCTGGTGCAGACATAATAGCCTCCTTACTTCCCTGGTGAGCTTGCTACCCTCAGCTATAAAGCATTGCTTATCAAAGGGATAACTGCAAAAACTTGTAAATGCTATCACCGATGCCTCACAGCAATGTTAATTCAGGAATAGCAGTGAAAACTGACACACTATTCATACATTCACACTTCATAATTATCAGTGGTGTGCCGTCAGGGCCAGCAAGGCCTTCTCTGCTGGCCTAAACATCATCAGAATATACATTTAATTTTTATATTTTTTTTCTACAAATATGTATTAAATTATTCCCGTAGTCTATTCTCTTCATTTCATAGCTTTCCTCTTGGTTGCGCTGCTTCCAGACATTTGGAGGGCTGGCCTTTAGCTTTTATCCAATCAAATTCAGCCATAATGTGTTGCCAGGGTACCAAGAAATCTGCCCGCCTGCAGATTCAACAGTGGCGCGAGTACAGATTGTAATTTAAAGTGAGCGAGAAAAGAGCTGTGGCGTGCCGTGGTCAGATCTCGAGTTGGCGAGCAAATCCAAGCAAATCCGACGAAGGGGCCTTCTGGATGGCGGAGCACCTGATCAGCACCGGCACGTCTTTTGATTGGATACAAACTATTGGGAGGCGGAGCTAACACACTGAAACTTGATCTCGCTAATTCGTGTAGATGGAAGCTGTTGTTCTACAAGCCGAACCCCGACGTTAGCGACGCTATCCATGTAAAAGGACTTATTGGTGGAACTGATCAACTGTACAACAGAGTCATTGAAGTCTTCTTGAGGAAAGAAAGGAGGATGGATTTTGTGTTCAAATAATCAGTTGTTTTGGTGAGTACAAAGCATTTAATGTTTTCTGCAAGAGATGTAGACATACGGAGCGACCGGGGTTCGTAGATAGAGTGTGTGGTGGTGCGGTGCACTGGCTCAGCTGTGTGAGTAAGTGGGGCTTCAATGCGATCTTTTAACCACTTCCCGGGCTGCTACCATGGAAAACGACACACCCCCGTGACCGTATGAACACGAGGAAGATAACCGGCCCATTTTCTGGTTTTCTGCTCGAAATGACATGCCCACAGTGAATATAGAATATCTCCACAATCACAAGGGCCTTCATAATGATCTTGTTATCAAATGAAAGCTAACACCTGTGGGGTGGCTGTAGAAGTGTCAGAATCAAAATCTATGTTACTGTGTCAGAGTAAATAGAGCTAGAACATTATAAAACATCTCAAATTCAGTCTCCGCCTAAAAAAACAATAGCTTTTACAGTGAATATCACCTTGGAAACCTGATAACCAAGCCCAAATCATCTAGGAATCAGGACTCCAGGGTCTTATTAGTACTTGTGCCAAAGTTGATGCTAGTAATGTGAGCAAATGCAACTTTGTACCTGTTTTAGTACAGGTATGTTTAGGCGGACACCTATATGTTTAGGCCATTTGGAGATATTTTGGCACCATCTTTGACCTTTGACCTTTTTCATGTATCAGATTTTTTTTTTTTTTTTTTTTTTTGATTTTTTTGAGTTGAGAGGAAAGTTGGCGTTGAAACCGGACATGACACATTCTCCAGTTGGAGAAAACTGGATGTGACTTAGGCCGTGTTTACCGTCTCTGGAAAAAAATGGTGGCATCGTATAGCATGCAAAGTTGTGAAAAAAATGTGATATCGATGAAGAGAATTGATCGAGGTAAACTCTTTATATCACTTCGGATGCCCATCTGGGTCCGTGGATATAAAGTTAAATGGAACCTCGATACGGTTCTCCTATCGAGATCGACAGACCGCAAAGTTCGGGAAATAACTGATGCTTTCGTTTTCATGCAATGAATTGAATACACCCAGATTAGGTGCCGCTATAATAACAATGGCAACGCCCGGTTATACTGCGTTTCTGTCTAAATGTATAGTTTCTAGAGCCATGGCGTGTCATAATGATGGTATTAAGAGGTGGAATAATTCAGGTAGGACATCACTGAAGGCCTAGGTATGAAATGCACCGCCCGCCACTGATAATTATAGGTATTTGGG
Organism: Nansenia antarctica; assembly: GCF_963989245.1. Lineage (NCBI taxonomy): Eukaryota > Metazoa > Chordata > Actinopteri > Argentiniformes > Microstomatidae > Nansenia > Nansenia antarctica. The sequence goes on along the minus strand of NC_137684.1, from coordinate 25,988,840 downwards.
GCTGAATCTTCGGTTGAGATCTTGATTCAGCACGACTGAGATGTGAATCATGCATTGACGTCAATGGTAGAATAGATAGTAGTTATGAGTAAGGGTTACACCCATAATGATCACTTAATATACAATTACATCTGGAGAATGTTTAAGATAGATTGAAGATTCAAACGTTTTTTTTATAAAATAGTTGCATTACTCTGCATTGTTGTGTTAAATACTATCTTACGGGTAGTGATACTCCACTAACATATGTTATGTTGTCTTTATCCAAATCAAGACAGAGGCTGGATGTGGTGGATGGTTAAGATAGCATAGGGTTCGTTGACTTCCTGAAACTTGAGGTACAGACACCCTTGAGCTACTAAACATCATAGCAGTACTGGCTTAATGGTGTTAGTGCTTCATAGAGTATGTTGTGTTGTGTGACATGGTTGCTCAATCTAGCCTCAGGCAGATAGATCATAGTTGTTACATTAAGGATACATTACACATTTCTACACAATCATAAAATGGACCTATCGCTAAGCCACCTTTGATGCCACCTATGACAAATAAGGCTTGCCCGACCGTGACTGAATGACATTCAATGACTTACAATGGCGGTAGTTGGCAAATTTCTGATTTACCACAGCAGGTAATAAACACGTTTTTTTAAAGAACATTTTGTCTAGAAGCTTTTCACCATCAGATATTAGCGAGTTGTTTGTCCAAGTGTTCTGCCTGTAGTGACTTTTGCTGTGATATGATTGGACAATTTCTATTTCGGGGCGTGGCTTAGCGAGAGGTCCATTGTCAGTTTTGTCTTGGATTTTCAAATCATTGGTGGTGGCACACTGTACACATGGCACAGTCTGTCAAAGTCCTTGAAAAGCCATTTTCTTCCTTTGCTTGTTGGAGATGGTCTCTCCAGTGAGGATCTATAAAATAAAATAAAAAACAGACAAGACTGTGCCTAGAATACGGTGCACATGGTTTGTTGGATGAAAGAGTGAAAGACAGCCATCACTTTGTGAAACAGAAATATCAACTTGAGTCAAGCCATACCTCTCAGAACCTTCAGGGCATACTTCTTAGAAAGGAGAGATAATTATTATTCTAGCCAGTGCTTCTGGACATAGAGCATAAGAACTGGAGGACCCTTATAGCTGCTATCATTACAGGTGGAGAGAACAGTAGGAGGGAGACAGAAGAAGGACATGATTTTTTCCCCACCGCCCACTCCATCATCTGCTCTCACTAGACCTGACTGTCGTTTCAGAAAATACATGATGTTATTCACCACAATAGGATTACACACACAACAGCAATTACACCAAAAACATACATCACTATTTGTCCTTTCAAAAAACACTCAGATCTAAAAGAAAAGAAAAAACAGATCTAAAAGGGATCAATTTCTCTGCTATCAAAGTCTGTGACTGTTTTTCCATTGTTACGCTGATTCATGGTGTTTTTGATCAGTGGATAGAAACATGGTCATAGATGCCAGACTTTTTCCATTTGCTGTCGCTGAAGCAAGCAAGAAGGTTCATAAAGTCAAAAGTCCAATTTCATTCCCTTCCCCCCCCCCCCCCCCTTCACTTTTAAAGGGCATCTCGGCTGATCTCTTTTGGGAAAACTACCCAGAGAATGACATTCAACTCCTCAACCCTATAGAGACGGTGTTCTGATCCCTACTTATTATCCTGCGGAAAGCAGGTACTCCTTCTCCACAGCAAGGGGCTCAATTGCCTACGCTTATTATCCCCTTCCATAGAAACATCTCACGTCTGGGCCCCCGACCGGGCGACCTCCATTCCATCACTTAACGCCACCCTGATGAGATGGAGGCAGAAGCTGACTTATTCATGTATGATGGTCGGATGTGAGAGTGTGTCACAGAGGAGGTCGTGGTGTACCAAGTGTGTCGACTCTATACGTCGAATGTTCAAATGTAACCAAAACAACGTCGACTGAGACGGTTATCTTGGCATTGATTTCCTCCAACGGACCTATCGCTAAGCCACGCCCCCAAAATAGAAATTGTCCAATCATATCACAGCAAAAGTCACTACAGGCAGAAAACTCGGACAAACAACTCGCTAATATCTGATGGTGAAAAGCTTCTAGACAAAATTAATTTTAATTAATTTTAATTTTGCCATTTAGCAGACGCCTTTATCCAAAGCGACTTACAATTACGAATTACAGGGACATTCCCCCTGGAGTAACTGAGGGCTAAGTGCCTTACTCAAGGGCACACTAGTAGTGGTGTGGTTTCAGGCGGGATTTGAACTCACAACCTTCCGATCACAAGTCCAACTCACTATCCACTAGACCACCACTACCCCAAAATATTCTTGTCGTCTTTTTAAAAACATGTCTATTACTTGCTGTGGTAAATCAGAAATCAGAAATTTGCCAACTCCCGCCATTGTTAAGTCATTGAATGTCATTCAGTCACGGTCGGTCAGTCAGTCACTGTCAGTGGAACGTTGTTTGTTTGTCCGAGTTTACAAAGGGGGCGTGGCTTAGCGATAGGTCCATTGACTAAATAGACTTTGTAAATGTTCTTCATATATTTATTGGAGGGTAAAGCACTAATCTATTAATTTCCCCATTGGGGAAGCGGTAACAGAAGCCAGAGGATGTCAAACAGCTGTCACCCCCAAACCAACCCCATGTACACTACAAAATAAATAAATACATACATAAATAAATAAATAAAAATATATAAATACTTGTACCCTATTGGATTGCTTTACTTGTACACTACTTGAGTACTTAACTACTTGTACTGTATTATATTACATTGCATCTCATTGTACTTTGCACAGCATTTTGTACCATTGAAGCCACTGTAATACCATCACTTTATTACTTTAGTATTACTCATTTTATTTATTTTCCTTCACTTTATTATTGGGATTTTGTATCTTGACGCTGCAATGCCAATGTCGAGGAACCAAAGCCAAAGAATTGTACTCTTGTGTGCTACTTCAGATTCTGATTCTGATTGTATTCTTCTGAGTGGATGTTACTGGAAAGATAAACAACATACTGTATAATAGTATCATGAATGGTATAATTATACATTTGTCCTTTGTAAAGGGGAGGCAGTTGGTGCAATTCTGTTGTGTATACATCATGGGAGTTAAACATTACAGAATCATCTGACTTCACCCTTGTTTTGCATTCAACACCATAGAAAACAGCTCAAATCACAGGTGTAAATTACACTCAGAAGCACATTTCACACATAATTATCTCCATTTGCTGCCTGTAAATGAATCATGTCACACGCATTTCAAATAACTATATCCATGTTGGCCTAGAGACACTCCATTTATTCATAATCATGTGTTGAATTGCTAAAAGATTAAGATGAAGCACTAGCTACATATTGGAGGTCGGTTATGTTTGAAGTAAACAACTATGTTTAATATTGTAAATACTACAAGCTCAGGAGCACATTTTCATTGTATGAATCTAGGCATTCAAACCTTTTTGGAAGTGTTCAGGAAGTGATGCATTATACAGTAGTATGCTTTTAGGATGTGGTTTTATGAACATACACAGGCTGGCACGCACACACACACACACACACACACACACACACTCACACACACTCACACTCACACTCGCACACGCACACGCACACACACACACACACACACACACACACACACACACACACACACACACACACACTCGCACTCGCACTCGCAAGAATGCAAAAACACCCCTACCACAACTTGCTTTGAAATCTTTGATCTGTCATCATTATCTGATTCCATATCTTCACCTCATCAAGTATAATCTCCAACCCACTATCAGGTTTCCAACCAGTGAGCATAATACGGATTTAAAACACACACACACACGCACGCACGCACGCACGCACGCACGCACGCACACACACACACACACACACACACACACACACACACACACACACACACACACACACACACACACACACACACCGACCAGGGCTCAAGATCATAACTCCTTAATTGGATCTTTCATAAGGGGTTTCATGTGCAATTACATGCATAACATGGCAGGATAATTGCTCCCATTGACATGTGTAAGTGGAGGAGAGGGAAGACATCTGGTGCCATGATAGGATCTAGGTTAGAATCTATCTGACTAAGGGGTTAACACTGGGGAATGATCAGGGATGACTGAGATGGAGTACGCTGATCAGCAATGGACGGAAGAGCTACATTGATGAAGCGCCAAGCCAGATCAATACCTCAGACGGTCCATGGAGCAGACACACTGACAGGCCAGCCACCATTAGTCTTTACCGCCCCCAGTTACAAAACGACTCTACCTGAAATAATAATAATAATGAGGTAAAGCATGGATCAAGTGTCTTTTTTTCTCTGGGGGGTTGTGTTACAGTGTCCCAGGCCATTTTTTTACTTGTTTTTTTACCATTTGTTTTACCCCGCCCCCACCTCAGCATGGTTAACACTTAATCTTAAGCCATGAGGGGTAATTTGACCCCTGTGAATAAAAAAAAAAGTGATATCTTTGCACTCGATCAAATTTCAGGACCCTCCTTTCATGACGTTTTCCTAGATATGTGCGTTCTACCACCCAGTATCCTCACATTTTCAAAATCACATCAGGATAAGCTAGTATAAAGCTATTTTGCCATTTTTCTGTGTAGGAAGCAGGCTAACTTCCAAGCGGCCAACTAGTGTGATTGTGTGTAAATAGCAGCTTCGCACTGTAAAAGAGGCTCTTTTAGTAGGTAAAAAAGGCACGGGTCTTCTAGTGTTAAATACAGTAGTTTTGGTCAATGGCAAACTGAGGACAGAATCTCCAACACCATAGAAATGACTGGCTCTCTGCCAGATGGGTGGCACAGAGGTAAAAATTGTGTTAGTGATGTTTGCCCTTCTGCCACACATTGCCCGACATACAAACTTTGCTTAAGATTATCTGCTAATGCATAGACTTGGATCCATTTCCTTGCATGTTTACTTGACATTTGTAATACAATCTGTGTGTGTGTGTGTGTGTGTGTGTGTGTGTGTAAATGTGTACGTGTGTGCTTGTGTGCGTGTCTGAAGATGATTTCATCATTTGCATAGTGGTCCCATACTGTAACCATGGGAACCATGGTCATATTTTCAAACTTGAAACACCTTTTTGGCATCTAAACAACGGGCCTCGACAGCAGATTAGGTAAAAGGTTAGAACACTAAAACACTGAGGCAGATTGCAAATGCAGTGTTATTGTCGATTTAAAAAATGTAATATAATCAACGGAAATATCTTAAAGTGAAGCATGTTTTTTTGCGCTCTGCTGCCACACTGAAAATGTTAATTGTCAAAAATGTGAATTGTCTGCAAAAGTGCATATCCTTGTAAACAAACCACATTGTAAAATAGATACATCAAGGCCGGTGTTCAACCTCAACAATGGATTCTAGAAATGACTTTATCTGGACCAAAACAACACTCTTCACTGAACATTCTTTATCATTGATATATTGATGCTTGATTAATACCCATTTGTCATGGCCATTATAGTAGCTCAAATCTAACAAGACCGTTAACTGTCTGTGAATACTTTGAGGCTGGATGGTGATCGGTGGAAACCATAGACATAGAATCCTAGATGGCCGCCGGCAGGGTGTCATGTCTGTTTGACCTCGTTTGTCCTTGCCTGAGCTACCTTTGATGGTCTGTTGAGCGGTTTTTGGGGCAACATTTGACATTGTGGCATTTGTTTGTTTGTCCTTATTTAAACGGATCTGAACTTTTATCTTCACTGTCTTTGCCGTTCTTATGTATTGTATGTATTGTTTGATGTTGACCCTGAATATTTCTGTTTATATGTTTGTTTTTATTCTTGCCGGGGCCCCTTGGCCAGATCATCATTGAAAATGAGAATTTGTTCTCAACTGATTTTATCTGGTAAAATAAAGGTAAAAAAACCTGACACTACAGTAAGGGTGGAATCCAAACTCGAGATCCACACACATAGCTCTTGTGTGGTGCTTTTGTGTCACGGTTTGTCAATTTTTGTACGAGTGCATAACTAACACACCTGATTCAATTAGTCAACAAACCCACCATTGTTGATTGGCGATAAAGTGTTCTATTTTATTTAATATCATTTCATTTCAGGATATTCAACTCGATTCTATAATTCCATTATGGTAATAGGCATCAGAACAGATGTTGTAAGATACTGCACAGTACTGTCTGGCAGTAAGAGCTGTGAAATATATAATAATATATAAATATATATACCTTCTCGCCCCTCACTACCTCCTCCTCTCACAAGGAGACAGGAGGGCATCTCCTTGTGTAAATAGAAGAGGCGGAAGAGAAGCATCCTTTCTTCTTCCTTGAGCCTTCCTTCCCCATCCCCCCTGCCCCCCCCCCCCCCCATTCTGTTTATTAAATCAAAGAGCACAAGAACGGTTTATTAAATGGAAAAATATTGGAATTCAGACATTTCTGTTTGCTCTCCACTCCTCCGCTCTTAAATTGATTTCACGCTCAGTGGCTATCTGCATGGGAAATAATGTGCTGCATTATTAACTGGGAGGAGGGGGGGTCTGACTAAGAGTCTGCACAGAGATAAATGTTGTCTGTCTGTCATCTAAAACAACAACAACAACAACAACAACAGCCTCAACAACAACAACAACAACAACAACAACAACAGGCTGAGGCTGGAATCCAATCCAACCCAATGTAGCGATGTCTTTGATCACGAGCTGCTGCCCACATGCACATATCGTGGATGAGACAGATGTGGACCCGCTTCTTATAGTTGCACGTCAATCATGTATTCACGTCACCCACCGGTAATGTTTACTTGTCATCTCTGACCAGTGATGAAGATGGCGGCACCCGCAAATAATCCCATATCTGTCTATCACGAATATCTATTCTCATACCTCGTCTATTTATCAAGCCTGCATATCTTCAGAGATTTAATTCCTGGCATTGACAGACAATAAACAGGACTTCCATGAATGTGAATTAAACATATATAATTCAGAATAAATTAATGCTTCCTATTCTTCCCCATGAGTGCTATGTAGGCCTATCTATACTTTGAGATTGCCATGAATTAATGTGACCAAATTAATTAAACAGCAGAACATACCCCAGATTGTGGTTTTATCGATGTGAGTGTGGAGGGTTTTTCCAGCTCCAATGTGTTCTCACATTAAGACAAGCATCAGTCACATGAGCCCCAGTGAGTTATGGAATAAATGTTCGAATGCCATTTTGATTATTGCATAATAAACCGTTGTTGACCAAATATTTATCCTTCGATTTGTGACTTTTTTGTAAGCCAAATGGAGAACGATGCTAGAAATGATGTGAGATATGTATTACTAGAGGAATGGGGTTTTAGTGGTAGACCAATAGTGGATCATTTGTAGCCATGGTCATGTACTCAAGTCGTAGCTCAAGTCAGGTCTGACGACCAAAACACCGTCAGGACCACCAGGACCAAGCTCCGGACCTGGGGTGATAGGGCCTTTTCAGCCGCAGCCCCGTCCCTCTGGAACACCCTCCCCAATCACATCAGACAGGCCAACACCCTGCCAACATTTAAACAGGCCCTCAAAACACACATCTTCAAGCTTGCCTTCACCAGTTAACCCCTCTCCCCCTCAAGATATATTATATATATCTTTGAGTAAGAACACCTTTAGAGAAGTGTGAAACAAGAGTCCATAATGGGCCAGGAGTTGGGAATTCGTTTTCCTCTGTATCAGTTCGTCTCCTAATAAATCCTTGAGGACACGGTTACATTTTAAATCCAGCTGTTGATCAATTGTCTTTGCCTCCACTGCGAGAGCGTATCATGTTGTCAAATTAATAAAGCAATGAAAAAACAGCAACACAATAAACTTGTCTTCTTCATGTCTCTTCTCACAGTTCTTCGAGACACAGAATCTGAACACAAATCCAAAGATGTTGATAAACGATCGGCTGGCCGCCTCATGAGTAAAACAGGAACAAAAAACATGAAATACAGCAAAACAAACAAAACAGCCGCCATAAATTCCGAGGGCTGAGAGAATGATCTCCGCAAAAAGCTTTCAATCTGGCTGCCGATGACACAGAGAGATGTTTTTAATCTAATAGAGAGCATTGGAGCTGTGAATTAGCATGTTTATGGAAAGGAGAGGCTGTAATCCCCAGCCTGGCATGAGCGAAGAGACGAGGCCTCCTACAATACAGGCCACATGGCCACCTCGTCCCTAAGAGCCCACTCCCGGCCCGCTGCTTACCAGAAGGCTTGTAAAGGCCTCCACACGGTTCTGTCCCTCTAACACCCGCAGCACCACCACAGCAGAGTTCGTAAGCCATTTCTATTCCAGTAATGGAGCAGTAAGACAACGTGTGTAGAAAGCGTCTTTTGTTTTGTTTCATAGAAAATAGTGTTTATTTTAGATACGGTAGTGGAAGATATTATCCTCATTTCCAGTGAAGTAGCTGCCATCTAGTTGTGACATGTTCGTTTATCCCGCCCCTTCATCACCCAGCGTTGATGACACAGATGGTTGTGGTTACACTGGCTGGTTCGCCA
>NC_137684.1:25817780-25975280 GCF_963989245.1 Nansenia antarctica | reverse complement strand
ACACGCACTGTCACATTCTGTGCTTCATTTGTTGTGTAGACAGGCATACCCATGCACACACAATTGTAGCCAGTGTTATTTCAGAATTATTTGGGATTTTTCAGACATAATACTGTATTTTGACAGTGACAGTGAAAACAGTGTACATTCCGTTCGTGTTTTGTGATTCAGCATTTGCAGACATTTTTGAGAGATGTATTTCATAGCTATTGGCAAAAACAATCTTAGTTTGGTTCTTTCATTTCTATTCTTGTTCATCACCTGTATTTTCTTTACAGCTTTGATTATAATTAGATAAATGTGAAATTCAATTGAGAATATAAATTCAAAATAATAAACAGCAATGAAAACATTGTTTCATTAACATTTTTCCTAGATAAGTATGATTTATGACACCCAGGTCTTTATTATAGTGGCTTTTGCATTTTCAAAGTTAGGGGCATCATGTGCGTAAAAACGCTTCTACTCATCATGCTGTCGTTCGGCCCCACCTATTCCCAGGGGTCTGACACTTTGTGGGTTGTTACTAAGCATCCTCTGCTCCAGCCTCTCCGAAGGGCAGCCCCCTAGATCCACCAGAACAAAATATATGCACTTTTGAATGTGTACACAGTACCTATTGTGCATTATTGGGTACAGTACCTGTTTGCGCCCTTTAATATTATGGGCTATTTTGGGGCTTTCTTGCGCCCCGAGTATACCCCCTTGTACGGGTCACCCTTGGGACTAGGAGCACCGTGTCAAGACAAGTGCTTTTAAAACCCCAATGATGTCCCGGGTCAACTGGACCCGAACAGTACGAAAGGGTCCAAAAAGTGAACATCACACAAGGGTTAAAACCCCAATGATGTCCCGGGTCAACTGGACCCGAACAGTACGAAAGGGTCCAAAAAGTGAACATCACACAAGGGTTAACAAGAGTATCAGGCTGAACTGCAAATAGGCAGATTCGGGGTTGTTATCTGAAGGAGAGGAGACGGTCCGACTGAGACCTTGGGGGTCGTAGGCACCAGAGATGGGCAGGGGACGCTGAGCTAAAGGCAAGTATCCATTTGGCCTTACGGTATACAGATGGAGCCAAATAGATTACGCACCTATCTTGACAATGGAGTCTGAGGATGACATGTGAATAATATATATATATATATCATGCATAAGAATGCAGCTCAAGGCCCCGCGGTGGTGTAGCGGTCTAAGCACTGGCCACTAGTGCATGCTGCCCACCGGGGACTGGGATCGTATCCCAGCTCGCCAGATCCGGATATGGCTGGGGCACACACGGGGAGCGACATATTGGGCGGCCGCTCCCGAGGGCGGTATAGGAGTAGTTCCGGACAAGGATCCGTCGCGCAACACTGCCCCCGTCTGGTGCTGGAGTAACGGTACTGGGCTCGAGGAGCCAGTCAGCTAGTCTGCCTGGCGCCCTCCTCTGGGACTGCCGGCCACGGGGTCGTGCGGCGGATCCTACGCAATAGGCAGGGGATAATTGGATGCTAGGTTGGGTTCAATTGGATACCAAATTGGGTGAAAAAAAGGGGATAAAATCTGAAAAACAAATTTAAAAAAAAACAACAAAAAAAACAACTCAAACATAATTGCAACAGAGATAAAATGCTAAATAAAAGCTAAATTGAAGAGATTTAATTTTAAATTATGCTTTAAAGTTTACTGAGCTTTATTCCCTGATTTCTTTAGGTAACGTATTCCACAGTTTAGGGCCGGTATAAAAGTAATAAGTAAGTAATAAATTCAGCATCACCAACTTTCTTTTGGGTTTTGATAGTAACCTCCAATAAACCAGCAGCAGGGGGCTCTTGAGGCGTCTACTGTAGGTTGTCAGTTGTCAGGAGTCAGTAAGGTAGGCTGGTCCCAGACCGTTTAGTACTTTAAACATGAGTAGAAGGACTTTGAAGTCAATTGGAAACGGTGCAGGGAGTCCGTGCAGAGCTGATAAGACTGGAGTGATAGGCTCTCTTTCTGTCAGTAGCCTAGCAGCAGAATGCTGAATTAGTTGGAGCCTCTCTACTATAGACCTCTTGAGGAGTCCAGTAAAGAGTGCATTGCAGTAGTCAAGTTTACTTGAAATAAAAGTGTGAATACATTTTCCAGCATCCAGCTGAGTTAAAAACGGACGCACCTTAGCGATGCTTCTCTTGATCACCTCGCTACGGTGGGAATTAAAACTCAGATCAGAGTCTCGGATAACACCAAGACATGTAAGCTCTGCCTTAATCAAGGGAGATTCCCAAGGTTGTTTAAAAGATAACTAAAGAGAGAGAGAGTGTGTGTGTGTGTGTGTGTGTGTGTGTGTGTGTGGGTGTGTGTGAGTGACATGAGAATAGAGTGTGTGTGTGTGTGTGTGTGTGTGTGTGTGTGTGTGTGTGTGTGTGTGTGTGTGTGTGTGTGTGCGTGTGGGTATATGTATGTGTGTGTGTGTGAGTGACATGATAATATATGTTTTAGAAAACCCCATTAGATCCAACACTAGAAGAAGGCTAAGCATGTTTACACCATTACATTGATGTTATTACCATGTTGGGTAATGATCTTCAGTATTCACTGCATGAGTACTTCCCTGATAAATACTGGCTAACTGCATTAGGGTTAGTCTTACCTCACAAGTAATTAGTAACCACAAACTATGGTGGATGTTCTCAGTAACTACCAGTCATTATGTCATTTTGTACAAACTACTGTATATCCATGGGCACCTAATAATGATAATAATAATTCATTGTTTTTATATAGCGCTTTTCCGGGGCTCAAAGACGCTGACAATATGGGAAAAACAGAAAACACAGAAACAACAAGCAACAGATAACATGAGCACATAGAACACAGAGTTAACGAACGGGGAACAATTAACACAGCAATGTCCAGGGGGGGAGGTGGGGTGGCAGGGTTAGGGGAGATGGTTAGGGGTAGGGGAGGTTGTATACATGTCCAGGGGGGGAGGGGGTGGCAGGGTTAGAGGAGATGGTTAGGGGTAGGGGAGGTTGTATACATGTCCAGGGGGGGAGGGGGTGGCAGGGTTAGGGGAGATGGTTAGGGGTAAGAGAGGTTGTATGCATGAGAGAACAGGTAGGTTTTGAGGTGGGATTTAAAAGTAGAGAATGAGGGTGAGTACGAGTGGTTGAGGAAGAGAGTTCCAGAGGCACTTGCTGTATACATAATTGTATGCCCAGTGAGACGGTGGTCATTTACATGTAGAGTATTCTACCAGTCTTTATCTTCTACTACTTGGCTGATACTTGATACGGTAGAGAACTGTCCTTGTAACGGACAGGTGTTTTCATCTACTTAGGTCAATTATAAGTAGTTGTTAAATTATTACTAAGTAATTGTTATTTCTTACCCTCTACTTTCCCTAAAAATACCTTTTAATTAAAGGACTTTTGGGGCACATTTTCCAAAGGGGTTTGATGTTATTTTTTGACAGCAGAATGACGTGCATAAAGAAATCTACATTACGATTTCAATTCACATTCTAATAAATCTGCATCATGTGCCATCCATAGACAGTCACGCAAAGTAAAAAGTCATATTTAAAGCACTCCTTTAAAATTAGTGCTTTTCTTTCAACATGGGTAATCCAGTCTTTGTTTGAGAGAAGCTTTGAATCCTAAGTAGCCTCCCCAGGGGTGAGTACATGTTGTGTGAAGTACAGAGGTGCAGGTGTCAAAGCTGTGTGCTGGAAAACCTTATTAGTGCATAGGTGAAGCAAGTTATGGAAGGTTAATTCCCTCTCTTTTGTGGTGTGGGGAGCATGGCGCGTTCTGGCCTGCAGAGGGAGCCAGACTGTCGCTGGAGGGGGATGACGAGCTGATCACGGACAGGTGTCAGTGATCAGACTTGTTATCCTACTGGTCTATTTAACCTGTGTGTGTTTGTTCCCCCGGGAGAGTGGCGCACCCACACAGAAGGAGAGAGAGAAAGAGAGAGACTGCTCCAAGCAGCGTGAACCGATCCCGAAAAGGGGGCGGAGTGAATGCGGAGCAGACATCGTGTCCCGAAAGGGGAATCAGCTGGGAGTGACACGGCGGAGTGGCGCACGCCTGCATTCCCAGTGACTGAACTTCTCTCTCACCACCTCTCCCCAGCACGTCGGTGACATGGCTGGGCTGTGTTTGTTCAAATAAATAAGTGTTGATTACACCGTTCCTCTGTGCCTAGAGACCTTTACATGTGGCTTTTGACAATCCCAAACTTTTCACTTCATTTTGGTCATTAATATTCTATAAGAGATGTCGGTATTCAAACAGCAAACATAATGTGAGGTGTCTTTACGCCATACGGATGTGCTAATGACATGTTAATTACTGTAATGCTCCATGTACAGTTCCATATGATAGACACGTTCAGAGAAAATCTCATTTCAAAACACCCTTGAACCTCAAGTGCCGGTGACACACACCCAACTTGCCAGAGGCAGATTCACAGTAAGATTTCACAACTGTTTTATTTTTATATTGTATCATTCACGCTGTTTGAATTTGTTTTGAGTTAACTTGATTATTCTAATGGTCTACTAACCTAGGCCTATCTTAAGGTGCTGTTCGTAGATTCCAGCTTATCCAAAACGCCGCTGCTAGGGACAAAAACGAAGAAGTTTGAACACATTACACCAATCCTGAGATCTCTAAACTGCCAACCAGTCTCTCAGAGAATTGAATTCAAAGTACTCATAATTGCATACAAATGACAAAATGGACTTGGACCAAAATACAGCATACATCAGATTTCATCATACATCAGATTTCCTCCCACCCTATATTCCAGCAGGACCCCAAAGGTCAGCTGAGACTAATCAGCTAATCATTCCAAGAGTGAAAACAAAAGACGGTGCAGCAAATCTCTGTCACTCTGCCGCTTGCTGCTGGAACAAACTCCCTGAAGAAATCAAACCCCAAACCCTAAAGATATTTAAAACTAAGCTAAAAAAACCTTCATGTTTTGCAGCAGTTATGATTAAACACTAACACTTCTATCTATGTCTTTTTATCCATGAACTATTCTCTTATTAAATGTTATATCTGTTTACTTCTTACATCTGCAGCAGTTATGAGTTTAGGCTGAAACATGCAGAATGGTCCATAATACAAGTGGTGTGAATTCACTGTAAATATCGGCAAAATGTGTTTGAAAATGTTGTGTGTTCTTAAGTTACTTAAGCGCAGGAGGTAGAGCCCGCGTCTAATGATCGCAAGGTTGGCAGATCCGCGGTTCGAGCCCCGGCTGGCCACATGTCGAAGTGTCCTTGGGCAAGACACTGAATCCCAAATTGCTCCCAGTGAGCGGACCGGCGCCTTGAATGGTAGCTTGCCGCCGTGAATGTGTGTGTGAATGGGTGAATGAGAGGCTGTTGTAAAGCGCTTTGGATAAAGGCGCTATATAAGTGCAGTCCATTTACCATTTTACTATCCTCCTCTTGCTGTATTTTGTAATGCGGTATGTAAAGCACGTTGAACTGCCCCAGTTGTATGAAATTTGCTATACAAATAAACCTGCCTTGCCTTGCCTTGAGTTCCCTGGGAGCTCATCCTCGCTGTCAGAGAACTAATAAGCAGTTTGACTTAGATCACAACACAACATCACCTTGAGACGAGCTGTCAACAGCTAGCCAAAAAGGATGCAAATACTGAATGCTCATTTTACGACACATAATACATGCACAATAACCTCTTCTCACACTTGACAGAACCTGTTGATAAAAGGACTGTTGTTTTTAGCAAGGCTTGCCGAGCAATTAGGGTACAAAGACAGGGAAGGAAAGATATTATGCACTGATAACAACCAGCTGAGCAGACTGTGAAATATGTTTTTCAGATCGAGCTGCAAGTGCAATTCACCTCTCCCAACAACTTCCCTCCTACACACAAACACACATTCCCAATGCTATTTCTTGATATAATGTTTCATGAAATGGACACAAGAGACATTCAAGGTCATGTTTGTATATTGCCAAAGATTAAATGTTAAATGTTACATTTAAATGTTAAATGTTAAATTGTGAAATACTATTGTGATATGGCGGGCCAAGGGTTTTTCCTGACCATGGTATACCAGACCAGGAAAACCCAGGCTACGCTGTAGCTAAGGCCTAGACAGAAGGTTTCCTGATCAAGTCAGTAAAAGCTCCTCTTCTCCTCCTAATAAGTAGGTCATTTGAATTGATATGCTAATTCAATGTTTGCAGATGGAAATAAATACACAATTGCCGCATTATGGCAGTTGAAGGGGGGGGGGGGAAACAAACAACATGTACTGTAGGCTACTCATGATTTCCAACAGACTGACACTGTTTCCTTTTCAGCCCCTCTCTTCCCTGCGAGACAGGCTTTTAAATGTGAATGCCACATGCAGACTAACCTTTTATTTCAATCATTTGAAGGTTATTTTATTCCTCTGAGAAACATCATCAAGTAAACACGGTGGAGGAGAGAGAAAAAAAAACTTGGGGTGTTGATTCTGCAGGGCAACATAAACATTTCAATATGCTCTAATGAAAAGCTGCACTTTTCCTGCTATCACCACCTCACGTTCCCTTCGGGTGCCTCATCACCAGAGACAGCGGGAGACCGAATTGCAATTATTTGTTTCCTTGTTTTTCTGCATTTGTGCATATGCTTTTCAGTGTGACATTTGAGTTATCATTATAACACACCTCAGTAACATGCTGGTATTATTATTTATTTATTTTTAAAGTCAGGCTGTCTGTTTCTGATTTAACATAAGTGACTGATGTGATTTCATATCAAGTCATACATTACCACCAAGCCACAAGCCTTGAAGATGATGTATCCCTACATTAATCAATTGCACATTATGTATAAGGCACAGACTTGAACAGCTTGAAGTTTGACTTTCCGCAACAAAAAAAACAGTACACATAATATCAGTGTAAGAGAGCTCAAAATATTTTTTTTTGACACGTGACTTTGAAACAACACATGACTTTACCTTCATTTTACCGGCTAGTCTCATTGACGTCCGGTGACCTCTTTAACAAGGGAGATCTGGCTAAGTTAGCAGCTCAAGGAAAAAATATCAGTCAAGAATAAAAAAGAAGATAAACAGAACATTGATGAAAACAATTGATTCAAAATATGATGATGGGTGACAGGTTTTGTTCACAGAACAAAATGACACTAGAAAGTTATTCCTGAATCCAATATTGTCTTTCAAGTACATACTCTGTTGGGATATTCAAACGCAACACGTTCATTTCAATTAGACATTTTCCAATGAGTGTTGTCACGAAATCTAATTTCTTGTTCACTACTGACTGATCATGGCCATTTAGCACTATTTTAAAGCTCAAATCTACATACTGAATTGCTGAAGTGCTGTACCTGTTGTTAAAATTCAATCAAATCCGGTTCTTTTGTCGACTGCCCCAAGAAAGAGGAGAGAAGTTCTCTAATTCACAATTGGTATATTTATTGAAAATTACAGAGATGCATCAGCTGGACCCAACCCTGAGGCGGTCTCAGAGGAATGGTTGTTCTCTTCAGATTTTACATGATATTATATACGTTTAGTCCTTCCCCTTTTGGTCACTATGATGTAATCGCTGAATGGTCTTGATTATAATGGTCTAAAACTATGAATTGAGTGTTGTCTTGTGTTTGACGTGAGAACTGAGAAGGGAGTTTTCCTGCTGCACCCGGCGTCAAGGCCAGACAGACAGTCCCAGACAGACAGTAACTTAGAATTGGTCGTATGTGTAGGGTACCATACTGATAACGTGCCTATTAAAGCAGGAAAACTGATAAGATATCTAACTTCATAGCCGAGCAACTGGTGCTAGAAGAATGAAACTATATATCCTAACACTGTATTGGTAACAAGACAATGTTTCGATCCACACTTATCTACATTGGTATGGAAACTCTAAGGCTTAGTTAGTCCTGGGGAACATCTGTGTGCGCTGAAAATCTGTCTCCAACAATCGTACAACTCTTGGGGCTTTTCTCTTCAAGTTTCAAGAACATTTTATTCAACACCTGGTAAGTTATGAATGTCAGGAGGTACACACAGAACTGTATGCAATGTTCAGTCTATATTTCTCCAATCAATAATAACCCAGGCCTGCATGTCAGAGGTAAGGTACAGGCATTATTAGTCCACACACTATTGAATCCAATTTTAGGGATAAAAGGGCTGTAGAGCTGAGAAATCAATGCTCGCTACTGGATGACTAGTAGTCATAGCAGCATAGAAATAGCAGATGTTTCAGGCCAACTGAATGTTTCACACCAGGGGCAAACACACTACAATGGCCTTGCTTCTATCAAGGTTCACATGAAAATAATTCCAATAACTGTGAGTGTTGTTTCCCTACAAAATGATTTTTCTCTTTTTTTACGTGAAACAGGAAGAGCCTCGAGCTAGAGACAGACGTAGGAGGTGTAAACAAGGTCTTTCAGTTTCTCTGTAAGGTAAAATAGGAGGGTAGTGAGTACACCTGGCTGAATACCCATCGTTTCCACTTCATGCTCCCTCAAACATTCAAAATATATCCAGGGGCTAGGTACTGACAATCTTTAATTGCAGGAAGTCCAGCTCTGTAGCTCTGTATATTGTTTTGTTGAGCTGCATTTTATTGAGAAGAGGAATTGTTTGTTATCATAACGGCACCTCCATCTCGTCTAGCAAAAATACTATCTCAATCAGATGTATGGTGCTATTTTCTGGCTTATTACTTTGATCTAACTTGATTCTGAATGTGTGACTCAACCCACCAACCCAGGCGCACGATAGGCTACATATGAGCCATTAAATAACATAATGTATTTTTTCCCAGAAATGCTTTTGAAAACATTTTAATTTTAATGTTAACAGCTGAGACGAGACTGCCCACTGTAAGAATGTTGTGACAAAACACAGCAACTCAGTACTGCTCACAACAATAGAAAATGATGAAACTGAAATCATCTTGCTAGCTGGTGAAATTGACCTCACTGAAAGAACAACACACATTTGCTAGCCTTAGCTTAGTGATCCAACTAGCTGGAAAGCACGTTTTAACAAGCTTACTGTTAAAAAAGCTACACATGAAATCCCGGTCCCCTGTGGTTACAATGAGCTGTTTGTAAACAGCTTCTAACTACTAACTAGCTTCCATTGCAAAATTGGCTTTCGTTAGATAAGATCTTGACATGTTAAGTGAACAGGATCGTTTTGATTGATCTACTTTCTGTAACAATCTACGTTATGCATGTGAAGCTTCTTTAATATAACTATTATGACAGCTCCATATCGTCAAGATTTTACATTTTCAATCTTGGAAGCCAACAGCCAACAAGACACATTCTAAAGTTAGAGCTGTTGCTCTTAGTGTTGGACTGAACTGCTGTCCATTGGCCTACAATGTCAACAGTCCCATTCAAAGTTTTGCCACGGCTATTTAGGAAATGTCATGTATATGTTACGGTACATGTGGGAATACGGTACATGTGGGGAAACTAGGGTTAGGGTTAGGTGCTAGGGTGACTTGGTCTAACCCTAACCCTAACCCTAACCCTAACCCTAACCCTAATCCTAACCCTAACCCTAACCGTAGTTTTCCCACATGTACCGTATTCCCACATGTACCGTAACATATACATTGAAATGCCATCTGCTGAAGAAAACATTTACCAGAGGATGAAATGGCCATGGAATTATGACAAAATGCAAAATACACCAAGCCGTTTTTACAATGGACAATGAAAATAAACCGTTTCCCCTTGCTTCCTCTGTCATTGACTCCTTTTCAATGTCTTTTCAGAAGGAGGTATGGAGGGAGGAAGGACACATGCTGAAGTCTTTTAATTTGTATATAGGTTATAATTCCCTACTGTGCAGCCCACAAACTTTATTGATTCAATTGAGTCCATTTTAAAATCTCAATCTCAGCCACAAGAAGTAACACTATTCATCAGACTTGTCTATTTCCTATTTCCTATATAACAATCCATGTATTTCCCCCCACAACATAAATAATAAAGTACATCCATCATGACATAAGTGTAGCAGAAATCAAGCAAGCATCTACCTACATAAAGTCTTCGTCCATAGAGACTATAATTTCCTCTGACACACAAGCCTCAACATGTACTTAATGTAGACATTAATATGGAACCTTTGCAAAATTGGAATCAAATCCAGGCTTTAAAAATCAAACCGCAGCCCAGGATTTTGTGTGAACTTAAAGATGAATCGTCGAGGGGCAGGTCAAGGTTAATCTTGTGTTTTCCCAGCATGAATTATGCATGGGCTGGGCTCCCCACACATTACTGCACGTGAATTACACACATGATTGTCCAGCACTGCTGCAGTATCTGAGCTTATCAAGCTTAAGCTTGGATTGTGCAATGTTTGCGTTTAAAACGGTCGGTTATACCTGCCCATGCTAGGGATGGTTACAATCTCGTGGTTGGTTGTAGAATCTATGTGATTAGCACCGAAGCTACTCCATATGTCCTCGTTTAAGAGATGTGTTCTATTTGGTTTATTTAAAATGGATCAGATATATCACAAAGGGAGCTATTATAATCTCCATCATCACATATCTTAATACTCTTCCATTTGAATCCTATACTTCCCATGATTACCAGAGAAAATCTGAACAATTATAGTGGAAATGGGAAACAGAAGGTACGTATGGGCTTTCAATCTGTGATTGCAAGCATGTAGTACCCGTACAGTAGGAAAAAACACAGCAGTTTAACCACCTAATTCGTGTGAATTAAATGTTCTCAATGAGTTACTGAACCCTAACCCTAAATGAAAGTTAAATAAAATTAAGGTGAAATTAAATGAAAATAAATGAAAATAAAATGAATGCAGTCAGGGCCATGTACAGGTGGTTATGAAACAGGTCCATTCACGTAATCTGATAAATAACAGCACAGCTTGAACCTTTAGCGGTCTGCTAATGAAACATTTATGTATCACTTATGATAACTTGTGAGGGTTTCTTGTAGGTGTGGACCCAGGACAGAGTGCAGGCGGTAAGCAGCGATAGCAAATATAAATTCTCCTTACTGAGGTCAGGAAAGGCAAAGACACAAACAGCGGAGTGGAAAATAAAAAGGGAGAAAAAACAGTCTCCAAACCAGGCTGACAGAACCACAAACTAAACTCAAAAGGAAGGAACAGGGAGAACTGTTTTACTCAATTACCTGTGCATACGTACTGTATATATGTGATCAGACTCTACATCGAGTAATGTCGATATTAATCACATTTCATGACCCTTCATGACTTTTCCTAGATATGTGCGTTCTACGTTTTTCTGTGTAGGAAGCAGCCTAATTTACAAGCGGCCAACTAGTGGTCATTGTGTGTAAATAGCAGCTTAGCATTGGAAAGAGGTCATTTGACCCCTGAGGCGGCTCTTTTAGTAGGTAAAACTAAACTAACGGCTGTTCTAGTGTTAATCATTGCAAACTGTACAGTACACCCTCTCATCAAAGAGTACTGTAGGCTCATGTTCTAATATCATGCCAGTGCAAATGGTTTACACTGAAAACTAATTAAATCTGGAAGTAATTAAATATCAATGCATCTCCACACTAGTGGAGGCAGCGCGATATGGTCGCAGTTGCCTGGTGTCTGACTAGAATCTGCGAATTAGTGATTATTACCTCCAGTCGAAAACCCCAGACACACCGAGTCCTCCCACGTCTCAAACGCCGACTCACATTAAGGTCATGTTCTCACATGAAAATCTCAATCATGACCTGGAGCAAGTGGATGAGATTGCAACATTGTTGCATAAATGATTTCTCTGATTTGCGTTCTCACAGCCCTTTATGTAAATGAAGTAACATACGCAATTGCAAGCAACAGACGTGGTAGTTGATCGGTCCGAAAAATAGAAAATTGCCCGTTCGTCCCGCTCTTATCCGGATCAACACGCATGTGCTGTTGCTTTCCTATGGACAGCCTCGATGCGTCGTTTCTAATCAGAGCGAAACCACCCTTTTCAAACGGAGCATCCGTCGGCTGTTTGCTCCGGGAGTGACTTCGAATGCGCGTTCTCACAGCTCCAAACGACGCAGAGCAAAGCAAATGTTATCCTAAACTCCGATTCCAAGTGGAGCAAATGTTCTAGTGAGAACACACCCTAAGACACCTTTTTGGGGGAAACGTTTCTTCATCCCTCCCAGTAATCGTAACCCCTCTATCGAGACATACTGTAGACTAGTTACACAAGATGTGACTACCCTCGCTCAAAATAAACAAAAAGTTTTTCTTTTTTTTAATGTCTTTGCACTCAATCAAATTTCAGGACCCTCCTTTCATGACTTTTCCTAGATATGTGCCTTCTACCACCCAGTATCCTTACATTTTCAAAATCACATCAGGATAAGCTAATATAAAGCTATTTTGCAGTTTTTCTGTGTAGGAAGCAGGCTAATTTACAAGCGGCCAACTAGTGGTCACTGTGCATAAATATCAGGTTAGCATTTTGAAGAGGGTGGCTCTTTTAGTAGGTACAAAGGCACGGCTGTTCTAGTGTTAAAGGATTTACAGACTTACATTTCCATCATAAGTAAACCAGCTGACCAGGGAGGAGCTACTGTGGTTATGAATAAGACTGATTATGTCGAGAAATGTTTAAGGCAACTGGCTGATGAGACGTTCTATAGGAAACTTCCTGGTGACCCAACTATTTAAGAGGACTATAATGATACTATTGATACTTTTTTTCAAATGGATGAAATCACCAAAAAAGAATGTGAGTTTCTAAAGATGGAACACCCAGTATTTCCTGCCTTTTATACTCTCCCTAAAGGCCAATGCACACGGCGTGCGATTTTGTCGCACGACAACATTCGATTCTCAATTCACACCACCGAAGTGTGTGGGTGTGAATGGAGAATCGAATGTTGTCGTGCGACAATATCGCATCGCACACCATGTGCATTGTCTCATTCAAAACAATGGAATCGAATTCGCGGTGCGACAAAATCGCACGCCGTGTGCATTGGGCTTAAGATTCCCAAGAGCCTGGAACAACCCCCTGGCCGCCCTATTGTAGCAGGTGTTGGATCACTGACATCATCTATCTCATCCTATGTCAACTTTTTTATTCAACCCTTAGCCGAGGACATCCCATCCTTCATCAAGGATACAGGTCACATGTTATCTATTATTGAGTCTACAAACCCTCTTCCAGATGATGAACTGATTCTTATTTCTGTTGATGTCACTGTGCTGTACACCATGAAGGAGGGGTGGAGGGGTTGAGGCACTGGAACATTTCCTCTCTAAGCGAGACTGTCACTCTACCCCCCTCTTTAAACTGTCTTGTTCAATTTGTCAAACTGATTCTCACTTGTAACTATTAAATTTTTGGGCAAGACTCCTGGTTTCTTCAACAAAGGGGCGTGGCCATGGGAAGTCCATTCGCTATTCCCTCCTTTGCCAATCTTTATATGGCCCTTTTTGAAGCGTGGTTAATTTACACTAACAATATCTTTACATCTAACATATTTATTTGGAAAAGATATATAGGTTATATTTTTGTGTTATGGAGGGGTAAATATTGAACAGTTACAATCATTATTTGCTTATTCAAACAATTGCTCAGAATACCTCACATTTACTACAGATTTTGATTACAGTCGTATTGGTTTTCTTGATCTGTGAGTTATATGTGAGAACAGCACTTTATATCTTTTTACCAAACCCACTGCTTGAAACAGTCTCCTTAGAGCAGACTCCTGCCATCCTCTTCCACTCAAAAATAGTCTTCTCTATAATATATTTAAGAGAATTTGCAGCAGAGAGCCAGACTATGAGAGAAACATGAGTGCTACGAAGAACAAGCTCAGCGCAAGAAGTTATAAACAGATAAGAGGTATCATTGATAACCATTGGCATAGAATGCTAACAACAATGGTGGCCAGGAACAATGTGCTTTCAGTTAGTTGCTAGTGGGTAATAATAAAGAAATGTCTAAATACATGAACACACTGGTTTCAACTAGTAACTAACTTAACTAACAAATTCGCTATGTACATAAATAAGAAGATCTTACCTTACGAGTCTTAGTGGAGTAAACAAACAAGCACTCTGCTTCCTGACTCTTCTCGTAGCCAAATCGATCGACCAATGAGAAACAACCTGGAACCAGTTCCTCCCCTCCCACAAGGGAAGATTTCTCAGGAGGATTCAGGCTAAAAATAAGCTTATTTTGTTGATTAAGTACACGTATTTAACTATCGTAAAACTGCTCGAAAAAATAACGAGTGGGTAGTTCAAAACCTTAACTTGTGTGGGTAGTTAAAAACCCTGTGACAAAAAAACGAAATCAGATTTTTTGGTCTAAAAAACTTTGAACGCAAATTTGAAGCCTTTGCACTTTGCGCCCACATCGCAATTCGATGACGTTGCGTCACATATACTTACATCTGACACCAGTCTGCATAATACTTTTAGGGATCCCCCCCTCACTGTGTTTAAGCGGGGTAGCAACTTGAGAGATTGACTAGTTAACTCGGATCTACCTCCCACTCGTGCCCTACCAAGTCAATTGCTTCTTAAGGCCAATGCACACGGTGTGCGATTTTGTCACACGACAACATTCGATTCTCAATTCTTTGAATTCTTTCAATTGGTGTGAATGGAGAATCGAATGTTGTCGTGCGACAATATCGCATTGCACGCCGTGTGCATTGTCTAATTGATATGCATTCAAAACAATGGAATCGAATTCGGCGGTGCGACAAAATCGCACGCCGTGTGCATTGGGCTTTACACCTATCCCAGATGGTAATTGGCGCTGTGGAGCCTGCTCCCAATGTAACTACACCTACCTATGGAGCCTGCTCCCAGTGTATCTACACCTACCTATGGAGCCTGCTCCCAATGTAACTACACCTACCTATGGAGCAGTGGAGGCTCCTCCATAGAGGTGGAGGAGGCCTGGCCTCCCCAATAATTTGAGAGAAGAGAGAGATTTAAAAAAGCAATAATTATATTTTTTATCAGACACACAACATACAATTCAGAACAATACTTCATCCATTTCTAATATTTATCCTGCAGAACAGCACTCATACACGCGTGTGGCGGAAAAAGGTACTACACGGAGGCCAGGCCTCCTGTCGGAAAGTGGTTTCTCATAGAAGTCAATGTAATGCAATTTTTTTCATGGCAATATGTGATTGGCCAAATCACTGAAAATGGGTGGGAACAGGAGGCCTGGCCTCCGTGTAGTACCTTTTTCCGCCACACGCGTATGAGTGCTGTTCTGCAGGATAAATATTAGAAATGGATGAAGTATTGTTCTGAATTGTATGTTGTGTGTCTGATTGACATAGTGTTTGAGTGCTTTTGACATGTCATTGATTGTATTTAGTATGTTGTGGTGAATGTTGTGAGCCTGAGCAGAAGGGACAATAGCTGCTGCAGGCGGACCAGAGATTCATGCCAATTGTTTTGTTTATTTGATGACCCATTGTGCAGGCAATAAAAGCTGCTTCATCCACCATCCTGAGAGTGTCCCAATCCCTTCAGTACCGCCAAACACAAATTAATAATTTTTAACAAAGACAGATAAGAAGAACAGGGAATATTCCATCGCGAGTGAAGCGAGCAAGCGGAAAAAAAATTGGCCTCCTCAATTCTGGAAGTCACCAGCCTCCACTGCTATGGAGCCTGCTCCCAGTGTGACTACACCTACCTGTGCAGCCTGCTCCCAGTGTGACTGCACCTACCTGTGCAGCCTGCTCCCAGTGTGACTACACCTACCTGTGCAGCCTGCTCCCAGTGTGACTACACCTACCTGTGCAGCCTGCTCCCAGTGTGACTACACCTACCTGTGCAGCCTGCTCCCAGTGTGACTGCACCTACCTGTGTAGCCTGCTCCCAGTGTGACTGCACCTACCTATGTAGCCTGCTCCCAGTGTGACGACACCTACCTGAGGAGCCTGCTCCCAATGTGACTGCACCTACCTGTGTAGCCTGCTCCCAGTGTGACTAAACCTACCTATGCAGCCTGCTCCCAGTGTGACTACACCTACCTGTGGAGCCTGCTCCCTGTGTGCCTACACCTACCTGTGGAGCCTGCTCCCAATGTGACTAACTACACCTACCTGTGGAGCCTGCTCCCAATGTGACTAACTACACCTACCTGTGGAGCCTGCTCCCAATGTGACTAACTACACCTACCTATGGAGCCTGCTCCCAATGTGACTAACTACACCTACCTGTGGAGCCTGCTCCCAGTGTGACTAACTACACCTACCTATGGAGCCTGCTCCCAATGTGACTAACTACACCTACCTGTGGAGCCTGCTCCCAGTGTGACTAACTACACCTACCTGTGGAGCCTGCTCCCAGTGTGACTACACCTACCTATGGAGCCTGCTCCCAGTGTGACTACACCTAACGCTGCAGCTCCTTTAAGCACTGACTCGTCTTTTGGTTCTGTATGTCATAAGAGGGCATAATAATAATAATAATAATAATAATAATAATAACTTTATTTGTATAGCACTTTACATCAAAGTGCTTTACAATAGGTAAGCAACAATTTAAAACAATTTAAAACAACTATTTAAATTTAAAAACACACATCATTTCACAGCACAAATACAATTAGGTAAACAACAATTTAAAACTATTTAAAAACAACTATTACAATTTAAAAACGCACATAATTTCACAGCACAAATACACAGGCTATGACATATAGACAACAGAAAACAGGTGGGTCTTTAACCTGGTTTTGAACACTTTCACTGATTCAGCCTGTCTGATGTCCAATGGAAGACGGTTCCAGAGAGTTGGCGCACGGAAGGAAAACGCACGCTCACCGATTGTCTTTTTCCTGACTCTGGGAACAGTCAACAGGGCAGAGCCTTGTGAGCGCAGAGCCCTTGAGGGCACATATAGGGTCAAGAAGGTCCTTTAGATAGGAAGGCGCAGTGCCATTTATAGCTTTGTATGCTAGTAGCAACAACTTGAAGTCCGCTCTAACATGGACAGGGAGCCAATGAAGGGAAGGGAGGCCAGTACTGGTGAGATATGGTTGTATTTCTTTGACCCAGTCAAAATGCGAGCTGCAGCATTCTGGACCATTTGTAGGCCATGGAAACTCTCATATTCATATCAGGGCACCAAAGGTTTTGGGAATAAATCATATTATGTCCAAATTATGTTAGTAATTGGTAGAAAGTCTGTGGCCCATTGACCCTACATACATTGAATACATCCCATGGTGATGCTCAGCCTGGCCTGTGTTGTAGACATCTTCATTTGTTGTTTGTTTTGATGTCTTTCTGCCTCCGGCCCTTAACAACTCCCTAGTTGCTATGAGGGGTCATTGCTGATGTTTGCTGTATGATAAAGTCTTACTGTATGATAAAGAAACATTTCACACAGTGAAATCAGATTCTCATCGCCAACTCCTTATGTTACAGTATGTTGTCAATTTCTCCACACTTTATACTGCCATTACTCTGGTACATGTTAATCTTTGTCTCATCTATCCAAAATACTTTTCCAGAACTCTGCAGGCTATTTTTAGGCACTTATTTTATCCTGACCAAGTACTATTTTATTTGATTAATGTTTATTATTGTTGTAAGTCGCTGGACAAAGGCGTCTGCTAAATGCCCTAAATGTAAAATGTAAATGAAAGTTCAACGCTAAGGTAAGCAGAGGAATAATAGATTGACACAGCACACAGGGCACTTTATCAATGTACAGGTAAAGTGTGTAAGCATTGGTCAAATTAGCATTTTAGTGGCAGCCAATATGTAATTTCAATCTGTAATTCTTTACACACACAAACATGCATCTCATCTATGCATGCTGCTGAGTAACTATTATTGCAAATAATATAAGGCCTTTAATATGAATGTGCTATCTCTGAAGAGAGATGCGCAGGACTGCATTTTTACAATCCTTCTCAGCCCTATATAAAATGCTGCATCTGCAAAATGCCATTAAGCTGAAATGAATAAAAGGAGCATTCTTTTTTTAGATGGAGCCCTTTCACTGCAAAGTAAATGGAAAAACCCAGATGAAAGCAAAGCTAAGAAAAGCTAAAAAAAAAAAACTTCAATTCAGGAGAGCTAAAGGACAATCTAATACAGTTGTCAAAGCAGCTGTGTGTGACCTGTATGGAGGCTGTGCAACCTGCAGAACTTTTTGAAGATTTATATGTGGATCCTCACATATTTGCTTAATAACTTGCAATAGAGTTGTCTGTAATGGAACAATCCAGATCGGTAGTTGAGCACAGCCACTGCTATAGCCAAGAGAGCTATCATTCTAAACAGCCTTTGGGTTAGCCTGTGATTCTTTTATTAAGACTAAAGTAATACAAATTGATCTCATCGGACAGTTCTAAGAGCTGTTTGCATTGATACAAGGTTTGCATTGATAGATATAAGATACATAAAAAGATTATAAAGATTTTTAATGACCCCTATTCAAATACGTTGACCAGCTCAGTGGCCTTGAGGTTAGAGTGTCCGCCCTGAGATTGGGAGGTCGTGAATTCCATCCCCGGCCGAGTCATACCCAAACATTTCCTAAATTTCGTTGTTTGGTACCTGTACTGTAGCAATGACAATAAAGTCCATTCATTCATTCATTCATTCATTCATTCATTCAAAGACTATAAAAATGGTACCCGATGCCTCCCTCCTTGACACTCAGCATTAAGGGATGGATTGGGGGTAAGACCCTGCGACATACCAGCGTCATGTCCAGGGGGTGTACTTGTACATCAAGCCGCCTCACGCTACGGAAACAGGAAGTAGGCTCTTGCCCTAAGGGCCGTTAGGCTCGAGAACCATCAGCTCGCAATCAGACCAAATAAACACATCTATTATTAATTCACAATTTATTGTTACACCGGAAATAATGATGTTGCCTGGAAATGACAGCAAGGGATTTTACCGTAATGAATGCTTTTAAACTCGCTTATTTGGAATTCATTAGCTGATTTCCTGACAATAATCATGACAAATCTACATTTTTAATTTATTTTCCCCAAGACTATCTGCAGTGTAATTTTAAGAGAAAGAGGGAACCCCCTCTTTAAAATAATTTAAAGTCTAGCAAAGCTGGGTAATTATACTGCATTGAATAAGAGAACACTTCAGAGTTCCTGTTCCCGTTGAAAAAGCCAAAACAGCTTAGGAAGTAACATGTAGAACTGTGGTGTCTCCCTAGTATTAACGTCCCTGGGGTTTCACAAAAGACTCGCAGAGACCTCTCTGAGACATTCAACTAGTTTTGATGTGCACTCTACTGTATTTCATAGTAAGCAGATTTCTAGGCTCATAAAACAACCTCTCTGATCACAGTCCCTTTGTTATGTTTGGCCTTTCTTAGTAACATTAAATATGTAATGTTTTAAAGCATTACTCCCACTCTTACAAGTATTTCTTCAGTAGATGATTATAAGATATGAAAACACTACATGGTTATGCTATATATAACTGGTTTTAAGATGAGTTATTTTTGGAATGGTTCTTTTTAGGTAGCAAACTGTATGTGACAGGGTGTGGTAAAAAGGCCCTAAGTAGGGCAAGGTCATTTTTCAGATTTTGACAGATTATGAAATGGCAATTGTAAGCTTTCAAATGATGTGTCATACTAACAAAGAGAATTACCCTCAAAGTGTTTACACTTTTCACAGGGAGGTAATGGGTGGGAACAATAGCTGGTTAACTCCACCCCCAAACACAGTTTATAGAGTGTACAAACTTTACAATAGATCCCACATTATACCCTTTTGTGTGTTGTGTGTTCAGGGCCATCCAGGCCCTGAACACAGCAAAGACCTAGGTTCTGGGCCCTGGACAGTCTGGACGGATTGATGGCAGCTGCTGGACTTAAAAAATCAGGTGTAGTGCTGAGGCACAAATATGTACATTTCAAGCCTGCAAACTGCGACACTTTAAATGAATGTGCAATAACACTATGTGCAATATGACAACCCTAGTCGTCTATCTGTACAGTATAGTATAGTGGATAGTGTACATAGCCTTTATTTATGTAAACCAGCTCCTTCCCTTCTTGTGTTTTTTTTTTAAAGTTTTTTTTTCTTTCCTAACACCAGGGGAGCCACCCCTCCTAAATTTCGTTGTTTGGTACCTGTACTATAGCAATGACAATAAAGACCATTCATTCATTCATTCATTCATTCATTCATTCATTCATTCATTCATTCATTCATTAAAGTCGACATTCTGACACTCTATATCAGGAGTTTGAGATCAGGATTCGACTTTAACACTCAAAAGGGTATATATATATATGTACTGTATATATTTAGACTGGTGAGCTGCACTTTATCTAGGCCAAGAGGGTTTTCACCTGTGATGTGACTGGTCAGGACTCCACAGTATGCTATGAATGTAAAATACACATTTACTTATGCCCCAGTGCATCATGGGATCCGGAATGAACAACAAAAAGATAATGGATACCATAAACTTCACCAAACAGGCGACGACAGTCCTCTGGAAGCTGCCTCGACAGACAAAAAGTATCGTGAGGCAGATGGAGAAAATAATGAAAAATGAAACCCACACTCACCTGCAGAAATCTTGGAACAATGCTGACAAATGGAGCACTCTGGCTGTGCTGTTTCCATCAAATCACATCGGCTCTGCCTCAGTTGTCCCATCGAATTTCACCGGCCTGTTGTCCTTGAGGCAAGTGGGTCGAATCCAAATAATTTCGAGTGGTAATCTACTTCAAGGTGAAACAATAGAGCACTCAATTATTTCAGCATGACATATTCAGGCCTGATATAATGATCAGGCCTGAGTAATGGGAAATAGAACAAAACCAATGGGAGGAGGATGCCCCCTTTCTTCCTTGTTATTTACCTTGATATTAGCTGTTCAAATCACAGTGACAATGCATCTGTGCTTGGCGACAATAATATGTGGTCACCTAAACTGAGGATAGTGGTAATTCACCCATCATGATGCCCTCCTTTTTGTGTGAGCGGCCGATATGGAGGTTTTAATGACAGACAGATGCATGCTTTTGGCTGTCACATTTTTAGAATTGGGAGCTCATGACTCTTTCATTGGGGTGTTAAATAAATTAACAGGGTGGATTGCAGTGCCCAGACAGACGTGGCTATGGCATATGTCCCTGTGAAAAATGGGTCTCGGCAGATTTCTCGACGTTTTGGACAGGGCCCCAATGCAGGCTTGATAATCATTGACAGGCCAAACAAACAAAGCAGACAGTCAAAAGTGAAAATAGATGGGAGTGTGCGTGGTTATATATATATATATATATATATATTATATATATTATATTATATATACTATGTAGAACTGTGGTTGAGATCATTCCAAAGCCAGATCTAAATTGACGTATCACTAAGCCACTCCCCCTTTGAAAACTCTGACAAACAAACAACGCTTCACTGACAGTGACTGACTGACCGACCGTGACTGAATGACATTCAATGACTTACAATGGAGGGAGTTGCTAAGTTTTCTGATTTACCACAGCAAGTAATATACATGTTTTTAAAAGATGACAAGAATATTTAGTCTAGACTCTAGAAGCTTTTCACCATCAGATATTAGCGAGTTGTTTGTCCGAGTTTTCTGCCTGTCGTGACTTTTGCTGTGATATGATTGGACAATTTATATTTTGGGGCGTGGCTTAGCGATAGGTATAAACCTCTGGACCCAGGAAGGTGAAAGACCCTGAAGATGGAAAGTGAACGCCCACCTTTCAGCTAAACTGCCTTTGAATATTAAGTTGTAAATATAAATAGGGCACCATCGAAGGCTTTTCTCCATGGAACATGTCATAATTACATATTAAGAGAAAGCATATAGGCGGTTGATGCTACTTCAAGTCTCTAAAGACTAAACAACCCACATTTACACATTTAAAAATATCTGCTGGTTAGTTTTCTATTTACAGTAACCCTTGCTCCAAATGTGCATGAGCTCTACACCCTGTTTACATTTACATTTTTGGCATTTAGCAGGCGCCTTATTCCAAAGCGACTTAGAATCAATACATTTGAATACTAAGCAAGGGAATCATCAATCCACCAGTCGTAGCAGGAAGAGTAATCCAGCTCAGGCCCCGGGCCGTTGATAGAAGGAAAAATCTTCTATCTTATCTTCTAAACCTAGGGTTTTTTTGTTTTTTAAAAAATATTTAGACACTGGAGAAACAGTACAAGGGGGCAATAGATGTTTTCTAGGGACACAGTAGAGGGGAAAAGCTGGTGTCAGGAGACGTGGTGTCAGGAGACGCAGTGCTGGGGGGCAGTAGATGTCTCAGGAGGAGCAGTTAAGGTGTAACCCCACTGTCCCTGCTCAAATTTAACCCTGAATAAATAATACATTTGGTTATTAATTTGCACCTTGAGTATCCATATCGTAACTATAAGTATATCACAAGGAGATTTCCGTGCCAATGTAAAAAGAGAATGGTTTGCTGCGTCAACTTTTGAAGTGTTTTGGCTTGCACATACATTTAGGGGGGATAGTCAGGGAAAGCCATTTTCACCTGGACAGCGTCCAATGTCACAGGGCTTCGGTATGAGTCGAGGAGGGAATTGGGGTCCTGCACATAATGTGACAGCAGCTAGTGAAAGCGTGAACAAGTCGACAACCGGCCAAATGTCGACAACCGGCCAATTTATTCTGAAAAATGTTAATACATTTCAAGTTGTTGAAAATCACTGACACACTGACATAAAGTCACTGACACATTCGGTGAGTAATCCCCACTACTACCTAGTTAGTGTCCATTGCATTGCAATATTTTGGCTTGACTAGCGAGTGTGTCATTGATAAAAGTCAGAACATTTTGATTGGCTGCCGACTTGTTCCCGACTTCACCAACTGCTGTGACAGATCTGCAAAACCTCAGCTGCATGATTTAACTTAAGTACTTAACACACGTGTCACGCCTTGCCTGTACAGTATGGCTGATTCAAAACTCTCCTGACAGTCAGGATCATAGTTTTCTCTATGTAAAGCCTTCATCTGTGGTTTAACATTATTCTGTCAATACGTACACCTCAGAATGGACCTAGCTAAGCCACGCCCCCTTTGAAAACTCGGACAAACAACCAACGCTTCACTGACAGTGACTGACTGACGTTTTCTGCCTGACGTGACTTTTGCTGTGATATGATTGGACAATTTCTATTTTGGGGCGTGGCTTAGCGATAGGTCAAGGTGAAGAATAAGGAGAAAAATAGAACATTTCCACATTAGATGAATCGATCAACGCATAGGAGAAATGTATCAACTTAATTTTTTAAGCAACTGGCAGCCCTAATATATATTTCTAAAAAAAGGATAATAATCAATTATACCTCATTGTTTAAAATGTTGCAACAGTTGTTTGGTGAGCTCACGTGGCTACACTGTTATCACTGCTTAATACATGCTAATGCTATGTGCACACCAACTTAGAAAACCTTCATACGGGTAACCTTCTGGGCACAATCTGGGATTTGTTCTGCCGTTCGATTCTTGACTTATAAATGCCCAATTAGGTTAGTACTTCAATTAGCTTACACTCACACACACACACACACACACACACACACACACACACACACACACACACACACACACACACACACACACACACACATGCACACACGCGCGCACACACACACACACACACACACACACACACACACACACACACACACACACACACACACGCATCTGAAATGCAACTTATTGTAAAAAAAAAAAAAAAATCTCCCTGATTTCTTTCAGAAAATATCTGCTCTTGAACTTTCCTTCTAACAGTATCATGTGCACATGCAAACACTCTCACACACAGTCTACACTACAGTATATCACTCGCCCATGAAATTGAATATGAAATCGAATCTTCACAGATGCATAGGGCCACATGGGGAATCTGATATGCTAATGCTATATGGAACCATGTCAAAGCTGCCAAGTTCGAAAGGATTCTACAAGTACGCACTGTACGTACCGCAAATGAAACAGATTATTGTCTGTTATAGACTGTTATCTACAGTACTGTATCTGAACAGTGGATATTATAGCTGTGTTACTCTGGGATAAAATCTCTTATTTTCTTCCTTGTTTTTTTCTTCTCCATTGACATCAGTGGGAAGACACATCAGTGTGCATCGTCTGCATCTTCCCTCCTGATGTCAACATCCTGGCTGCCTGCTGCCTGACCTAGAAATCAAGTGCACATCCAATGCACGAGGAACAAAAACAATGGATTCTCCATTGCTACCAACGAGCTGTGGGACTTCAAGAATAGCTTTCCTTACCCTCCTCTTCTGCCTGTCTATTTTCAAGAAGATAAATGAGTATGCTTTGATACTGCTTGAGGGAAAAATCGTCAATGGCCTAATGGATTCCTCACCATATAGCATAAAGAGAACAGGGCTGAATTCCAAATGTAAAGCAGAGTAGCGGGTAGGGTTTATGTAACAAGGGTTCCATCCCCTGCTGATTTAACTTCACCTTCAAGGGAAGGGTAACCCAATTTTCACATATTTGACAACTGAAGAAATATGAATTCACAATGCAATTCTGATCCCACAGTAGAACTATACTGTGTTGATGCAACGACTGTACATAATGTCTCTTCTTTGGCAAGGCTTTTCTGTAAACAAATACATCGTTATTTAGGCTAACATACTGTATTGCATTTAAGCACTTACGAGTAAATAGGTAGACACTGAATAGGACATGCATCAAAGTTGTACTTTGTACTTGTACTTGTAGTATATTTTTACACATTAACGGCCTTCTTATATTCACGTATATTTTACACATATATTCACGTATATTTTACACATATATTCACGTATACTTTTGATACTTCATTATAAACGATCTTGTCGCACATGCGCTGAGACACACACACACGAATTGTTGCGCATGCGCAGTCACACACACACGCATATGCACGCCCCCGAGGGTCTGGGCCAATCAGAGGCCTAGGAGGAGGGCTATAAGACTTCCGTGCAGAGGCGCGAGCGGCCTGCTTTTTGACTATCTCGATTCACGGTGTGACTGTTCAGTGTGCCTGTAATCTGAAGACCCAACCTTTTTTGAATAAATACTTTTAAAACTTTGGACCTTCTTGTATCACTGAAACAGAGAAAATACTCTACATAAGTGGCAACCACGAAGGGACCCTTTTTAATAGCTTATAGCCCTCCTCCTAGGCCTCTGATTGGCCCAGACCCTCGGGGGCGTGCATATGCGTGTGTGTGTGACTGCGCATGCGCAACAATTCGTGTGTGTGTGTCTCAGCGCATGTGCGACAAGATCGTTTATAATGAAGTATCAAAAGTATACGTGAATATATGTGTAAAATATACGTGAATATAAGAAGGCCGTTAATGTGTAAAAATATACTACATACTCCTTCGCTGAAAAAGGTTTGGGGTTTTATTTTGATGCCTACATCATCTTTCCCATATCCCTGAACATACTTGGTCAACACAGCTATTTATAGTATCAATGGACCTATCGCTAAGCCACGCCCCAAAATAGGAATTGTCCAATCATATCACAGCAAAAGTTACTACAGGCAGAAAACTCGGACAAACAACTCGCTAATATCTGATGGTGACAATATTTCTAGATGAAATATTCTTGTCATCTTTAAAACACATGTCTATTACTTGCTGTGGTAAATCAGAAATCAGAAATGTGCCTTCTCCCGCCATTGTAAGTCATTGAATGTCATTCAGTCACGGTCGGTCAGTCAGTCACTGTCAGTGAAGCGTTGTTTGTTTGTCCGAGTTTTCAAAGGGGGCGTGGCTTAGCGATAGGTCCATAGCAGAGCCATCTGAAATATTCATACATTAATATTTTTCTCCATATTACATGGCCCTTGATTCTGGGTCCTTAACGAATGGTGGATAATTAAAAGTTCAGGGCTAATCATCATAATGAGGAGGCTTCTGATTTCCTGTAAACAGATACAGTAATTATCTTGCTATTGCCACCTTCTTTAATAAGGGGTTGTATTTATGAAGAAAACATATTTATGAAGAAATACATCCTAAACATTACTTTTTGAGTGGTAGTTAAGGTTT
This sequence comes from Nansenia antarctica, assembly GCF_963989245.1. Lineage (NCBI taxonomy): Eukaryota > Metazoa > Chordata > Actinopteri > Argentiniformes > Microstomatidae > Nansenia > Nansenia antarctica. The sequence continues at coordinate 25,949,209 of NC_137684.1, read as the reverse complement.
GGTGTCATATTGTATTTGGCCACAATTCTGTGTTCAATGTTTTAAATCAAGATAGGACTATCATTTGTTTAAAAAACTCCATAGATTGTTTAATACAACATACCATATTTTCAACAATTTAACATCAAGAAAATGTTGTTAATAAAAAAAAAAAATCTGCATATTACCTTTATTGCACAGAACAATTTGAATGTATTTTTTCATCGGTTTTTTAATATATTTTCATAGAAAGTTGTCTTGGACTACATGTTGAACATGTCCTGGGTCAAAATAAAAACAAAAGTAACAAGAGAGAAGAAAATAATTTCCCATGAATCTCTGAATCAACCAGGACCAAAAAGGCTAAGTACAGTAGCCACACTTTGAACAAAGAGAGCATTCATAATCATTAAGAGAGAGAACCATGTGCCATATCCAATGTAGTTTTTTTTCTTCTGCAAAACGGATCGCCCCATGTGCCTCTCCGCCATCTGTATACTCAGTCCATACTTCTAAACCGTCATTGTGTCTGTCTGTCTGTGATGTCATCCAACATAAATAACATATCCTTTATCCTGCACACATCCCTAAAAGCCCAGCTGTCCACACTGTGTACTTAAAAAGGTAGGGGCATTACACACAGATACACATGGATATTGTATATCCAGGATCATCGGGGAACATATTTTGTTGTACTGTATTTTTTTTTTCTTCACGGCCTTCACACATTTTTTGGATATCATATCATAATAGTAAAATAATCCTTGCAGGAATGTTTGCATGTTTGTGGCAGGGGAGGGTTGAGAGAGAAAAAAACAAATCACAGAAAAAAACAAAGCTTTTGATAACCAAATCTCACTAATATGGGATTAAAATGAGCATTTTTACAGGTTGTTGAGCACATTATCTACAAAGTATGGCATCACAAATGTTACCCTCCGTAAACATGTAAACCACAATATAAGACTTTTACACAAGACACCCTTTGAAATGAAATGCTAAATATTTCAAGAGGCAAGAGATAATCAGATACGAAGATATCCATGCAAAAATATGCACTGAGAATCATATTATGATGGATTAACCATTAGTTGTTGTTATGCTGATAACATAATCCAGAGTAGCATCTAAAACATTTATGGATGGATTATCCTCTGAACAGAGAGAGGCATGTGTATAATGTGTGGATATGATTATTGAAATCGTATGCATGACTATTGGACCTTGACCAGCACGCTCATGAATTCTTTAGCTATAAAGTCGTACAGGTACACTATATTTTAACAGTATCAGCATTCAGCGGGTGATTCCTTTGTATCGTCTTTTCTTTTTAATTGTCAAGTGGTATCTTTTCAGTGTCTCACATTTTGATTCCATATCACAGTTTTGAATATATTTACTAGCTGTCCACTCCTTAAAATGGCCATGCCCAACATACAGTAAATGCAACAATAGCAATTTTGCACAACAGGAACATGTTAATGTATTAATTTAATAATAACAATTACTTTATTTGTTAAAATAGAACACTTTTGAGGTGAACATAATAACTGATTTATGATGTTGAAATGACTTTAATTAATATCTTTCCTTGGCGTTGTCCTGTTCTGTCTCGTGCTGCTCTTCCTGTGGAGTTAGACCCCTCTTTTTGACTGAAAGGATGAAAGGGTTAGGATTAGGGGTTATGAAAACATTGTGTGATAAATGAGATGACGGGTAGACAGTTAGACAGAATATCATTTAAATGTGCTCACCAACCCATACAACTCTTCTTTTCACCTTTTGATAAAACAATATTACCATTTCCTTTAAAAACAAATCAACGAACAAAAAATACAGGAAAAAGGACTGCAACGGCAAAAATGATGATCTGCCTTTCGCATTCTGGCTGTTGTTAAGAACATATAGAAGGATACATCTCTATCTTTGAAACCATGTATATTCCCCCCCGATCTGAATCCACAGAAATATGCAAACAACTATTCAACTTTCCCTCAGAACAAATGGTCCCTGAAAGCCTTGCAGAAATTGCTAACGCACTGGAGCGTTTGCTGTGCTATCATACCCCCTCATATACTCAACATATTACGAAAGCAAGGAACTTGCATCTCCAAAGCATAAGTCAGGAAAAAACAGAACACTCTATGATAACATCCCAGGATTCCACAGGTTTGTAGTGGAGGAATTGACACTTTTGTCTTTTTTTTTTTTTTCAATCGTTCCAAGTTAGTTCCCTCCCTAGATCTGTTAAATCATTTTCATGTTAAACTTGCGGGGAGCGTCCGCGGCGCTGCTGCTCATACCAGCATCCGACTTACGCGGCACATATTCGATCTCTATGTTGTGCTTGGTGTTGCCTTTACCTCTGCTCCACAGGAAGAGCAGCACGAGACAGAACAGGACAACGCCGAGGAAAGATATAAAGCCCATGGTGGTGGCGATGATTAATGTCTTTATGTCGAAGGGGAAGGGGACGGTGGCTCGCGTCCCGTTTCCGCCGTTTTCATTGGGCTGGTTGGAAATGAAGGCAAAGGTCTTGTTGGGCTGGTGGGGCCAGTCTGGCGAGTAGCTGTGGACGTGCAGGTGTGCGAGGGAGGTGTCGTTTCCACCCGCGTTGCTGGCTATACACACGTACGTGCCGTTGTCCTGGATCTGGGCGTAGCGCACCTCCAGAGTGCCGTCGGGAAACACCGTGAGCCTTCCGATCGTTTTGGTCGTGATGAACTGCTTCAGCGGGGAAAGCCACATGATGACCGGGGCAGGGTCACCGTCAGCCTGGCACCCGAAGTGAACGGTAGTCCCCTCGTCTACGAACTTCTGCTGGGCTTTGCGGTCCCGGATCCTTGACTTGCGACAAGTGAAGTAGTTGGGCTGCAGGACGTCAGGGAAGTCTTTGAACTCTTTACCCTGGACGAACTCAGGGGAAGCGCAGGTGGGTTGCTGCCGGTTGAAGTTCAGCCTCCAGCGTCTCCGGAACACCCATAGCAGCCGGCAGTCACAGGCCAGGGGATTGTCATAAAGGGCCAGGGTCTCCAGGTTGCCGACAGAGTGAAACGCAGACTCCTCCAAGGTGCTCAGGGCGTTTCCGGAAACATTGAGTATCTTCATGTAGTTTAAGCCCCTGAACGAGTAGGGCTCTATCATAGCCAGCCTGCCCCCCACCAGGTGAAACTCCTGGAGCCTCAGGAGATCGTGGAGCTTATTCCCCTCGATGGTGTGGATCGGGTTATAGGACAGATTCAGAAAGCGTAGGTAGACCAAGTGCCGGAGAGCCACGTAAGGGATGGCCGTCAGGTTTCCGTTGGTGATGGTCAAGGAGGTGAGGTTCAATCCGTAGAGGCAATTGGAGGTCATGGTATCAAGGTAGGGCCAGTTGGCGATCTCCAACACTTTGAGCCGGTAGAGCCTTTTGAAGGAGTAATCCCTTATGACGTTGATGTTGAGGTGGCGCAGTCTAAGAGAGACGAGACTGTGGAGGTGGGTGAAGGCCTCCGTGGGCACGGAGGTCAAGTTGCACTTCTCCAGAGTCAGCTGCTCCAGGCTACTGAGGCCGTGGAAGGCCCGGTGAGAGATGAAGACCAGGTCGTTATCGCCCACCTCTAGAGAGCGGAGGCTGTACAGGTCCTGGAACATATAGTCCAGCAAGATGACGATCTTGTTCTCGCTGATGTCCAGCTGTGTGAGGTTGCTGAGGCCCGTGAAGACACCCAGCTGGATGAGCTTGAGCTTGTTGCTGCGCAGCCCTAATGTCCGCAGACCGTACAGGTTGTTGAAGGCCCCGGGCTCGATGGCCGCGATGGTGTTCTCGTTGAGCTCCAGCTCCTCCAGGTTGGGGTAGTTGGCGAACTCGTCCGGATTAATGGTCTTGATGCGGTTCTTGCTGAGGTCAAGCAGCCGTGTTTCCGTGGGGATGCCCTCGGGGACCGACATGAGCTTCTTGCGGTGGCACATGACCGAGCGCTCCTGGGCATTGCACTCACAGCGGGAGGGGCAGCCTATGGTGGAACCGGACAGCACGGTGCCCAGCATCAGGATCAGGATGGGCTGCCAGCAAGCCACCAGGTAGCTGTGCCCACTTGCTTCCCCGGCCACCATCCTATCGGTTACCTACAGAGACACACAAAGAATCATAATCACAATCAGAAGGGCTGAAGAAGAGAAGGGTTTTTTTTGTTAGAAAATGTGATAATGATTGTCATTTCTTGTCGATTGTCAATTGTCATTTAAATCTATCTTTGTGTTCATGGGGTTTAATGCTGCTGAAATATCCACTTTGGTCCCATATTCTGCTGCATATAAAATGCTTTGAAGTATGGGAAAAAAAGAGCGCCTTTTATAAAAAAAAGAATAGTACTATACAATTCTCTTTTGACATAAGAGGCTACTAATATCTGCAATGCAGTTGGAAACTACCCCAACAATTGAGAGTAATGAAATGTAAAGTGATGCCATCCATATGTGACACCATTTTAAATAGAATCGAGTGTACAAGATCTACTGCAATATTCATGGCACAAAGGAGAGAGGAACGCGGGCAGGGGGGTTACTAGGAATAAGGTATGTGCTTGCATAACAGGAGAGAACTGACATATTTGAATTCTGCAATGCTCACTATTCTACGCAGAGCTTCAAAGGCATTTCAAATGTAGGAGGTGAACCGATGGAGCAGCGGTAGCGAAAGGAATCGAAAGCAAGGTGTTACATCAGCACCCTATTAGATGTATGTGTGATCTATAAGAGGAAATGCTGGCCTTGGACAGACAGTAGAGTAAATAATCTCCCTGGCATGGTGCTGCATGGTTGTGTGTGTGTGTGTGTGTGCGTGTGTGTGTGGCTTGCACACCATTCCAACGGTATCCTGCAGACCTTGCCCAGCACCTTTGCTCAAGATCAATCAGTCGACGTGAGCGCCCTAATATTAAATGATGGCATTTCAAAAGAAGCCAGGTGCGGCTAGAATTAACCGCATTTTTCAGAAGGTAATCCAATTCACGCTGTGTCAGAGACACGTATGCTGAGCACATCTGTGGCATGTACCGTTTTTTCTCATCCTCCCCCCTCTTTCTTCCCCCTCTATCTCCAGCTCGAATGTGCTGTGTGAGTTAAAACAGAGTGGGGGGTGGGTCAGCGGCAGCGGGGAGCAATCAAAGATGGATGGTGGCAAGCGTGATGTATGTGCTATGGCTAACACTCAGCTGGTGCAATCTTTTACGATGAAATATAGAGCATGCAGCACAAAGGATGTGGCTTTAGGAAGATAGAAAAGTGTAAAAACAAAGCTACCAACCCCCCCATACACACATACACATAATTAGGAATTGATTTTGTCATTACAGAATTTCCATATAGTTTTTTAAGCGAATAACCACACAGTGACAGTGATTATTCAGTTATTGAAAAGGGTAGATTGAACGGTAGGGAACGTAATTCATGCCACATTAGACGAATAATTATTCACCAGTTTTACCATATGTCTTTACCTAATAGATTCCAACATTTACTACATTTTTATAAGGTCTCTCACAAGAAGATTTGTACACTTTTTCTGTCAGTCACTGGAGAGACCAGTGAAAGAAAGTGTTTTCACCAACGGGACTTTAATATGGCCCTGCACACTAGATTGTTTATATTCAAGTCCAGAGACACAGTGAAAACCTTAAATGCCATGTTACCACACAGAACAATAACATGTTTGCCTTTACATATTCCTTTCCATCCGGTTACCCCTTCCTCATGTTATCAGTTAACACTCTAATTGCACACACATCAAACTTGCATGAACATCACAGACTCAAAGCACTTTAGCTGCCAGATTAAATGTGTATGAAAAACCATACACGGCGACCCACTATACATCAGATGGTCTCTTGTCTCGACACACACTTCCCTGCGAAACCCCTGTCAAGTTATGATGACTGTTCGTATCTTATCAGTGCTAAGGATTTTAACCCTGTATTACTAATTACACATCAATAACTAACGAACCACACAGGCACATGATGGAATGTATGTGAAGGTGGAAAATGTACACACTGCATTTCAGCATGCTAATGGTCCACATTACACATGACAAAATGTGACTTGGACGAGAACAAAAATCTATATTGTTATGGCAGACAGTCAATTAAATGGTGACATATAACTTTCATTGTAACCAGCGCAGATAACTATTTTTTTCAGCCACAGACAGACAATACACTAGATTAGTTTTATTTGCATTACATTCGATTCCTTCTGCGGGGTCAAAGTTTAGGTGAGGAGGTGTCGGTCGATAACATCTACAGCAGGGGTCGGCAATTAGGTTTGGCCTCGGGCCAAATTTTTTTTGAGCCACTAGATGGCGGGCCAGAACATAATCAAAGGCTAATTTAAGTAATTGATTGTTAAAAAATGTGACACGTTCTAATGCTTTGACTTTTCTTTCGAAAAATGTACACATCGCTAGTCAACTAACACAGCTTGTTTTGTGAGCCTGCTAACAATGTAAAGTAGTGTTCTAGTTAACTAGGTAGCAGTCCAATCCATTACGTTGCAGTATTAGGCTTGACTAGCAAGTTTGTGTTGTGATTCTCAACAACGTTGAAACGTAGTTTCACCCTTTTCCATAGTTTTGAATAATAAATATGTGGACTGACGATGTATCGCAGCCTAACTTATTCTAATAATTATTTAACATCGTTTTATTCTGAATTATTCCCCCCTCCTCCCAGAGAAAGGTCACATTATTTATTATTGGATTGGTTGTTTGCGTGCCGGGTGAAGTTAGCTAAACAGTTAACCTGCTAGCAAGAGAAACATCATGTCACTCTCCAAAGGTCTAAAGAGGAAAGTTGACGGTGGAAACAGGGCATTTAAAGAGGAATGGACAGCGAACTATACGTTCATCCTACCTGGTTTCATCAATGCAGAGCCGTTGTGAGACTCACATCTTCCGTGCTCACGATGTTCCCTTTCTATACAAGTCGTCCTTTTCGTCAATGAATGTGATAAAGACGCACGAGAGGAATCGATTGATGCATAAAAATAAAAATAAACTGCCTGCGGATTAAAGTGACGTCAATATCACCAGATATCAAGCAAATAGTGACCGATGGGAGATGCCACTTTTCACATTAAGTGAGTACCAAGCCTGTCGTTATTGTATTTAATAACCTAATTGTATTTTGTATATTTTGAATGAATGGCTCATTGTACTTATTATCCCTAATAGCGCGTTTGCTCTGTCGTTTCAGGAGCATAGGCCTACCACCACTTTGCGCCGATTTTGTTGTCAATGTTTTTCACAAAATTAAACAGAATTTGCTTTGTTACTGTTCATATGTGTGTTGCAGTCACATACGTAAACATTACGTTTGAATGATTTAATGAGCTGATGTTATTTTTTTCAAACCACACACCGCATGTTGGCTATTTCAGCACCACGCCTTGTCCACCTACTTATGATTCACTATGAGGGGTTCAGCGTCAGTGCGCTTCGGTGCACCCCGCTTCCTGATTGTCTGTCCCTGTGTCATTCACTCTCAACATGGATACAAGTACAATACGCATTATTCAGGTGGAGGTAGATTCTCTATTCGGACATTATAGGCGCGGTGTTGGACTGTCGGTCCGATATTGTAAAAAATAAAAAAAAATAAAAAAAAAATAAAATAAAATAAGTGGATTCTCAAAATAATCTGCTGGGCCAAATATTATTGGTGACGGGCCAGCAATGGCCCACGGGCCGCCTATTGCTGACCCCTGATCTACAGAGTATTCAAATGGAAGTGCCGTGGTCTCAAACCAAAGGTAAGATTATAATCCAGTCCAGACATAAGGCCCATCTATGGGGAACAAGGAATTATGGTCAGAGTTAAAATGCTGCTCTCAAATCCTCACTGTCATTGTAGCCTCCAACCTGACTTCACCAGTCTCCCTTTTGTGTGACTTAAACGGAATTGATCAAGTTAATGCTCAGCAGTATACGAGGGCCCCGGAGAAAACTTGTACTGCAGCTGGGGGGGACATCTGACAGGAGGAGAGGATGTGCTGCCAAACTTCATCTCTCTCTCGCTGCACCTTCCTTTTTTTTGCCTTTTCAGTGTGTCTATTGCATATTGGATATTGCTCTCAGAGACGCTATTATGTCCAACTCCATTATCATTGACACCGAAAACTAATCAAGAGAAGCGATCAAACCTAATCCCTTGCTGGTAAAGCTCCACGTCTGCAACTTCAGCCCAGTGTCTTGGACCACAGTCAGGTATTAGCATCATAATGAGAACTGTCAGTCCTCCTCTTCAACACTGGGGGTTAAAAGCCCGTCGGATAATAATACCCAGTCTGATTGCTTCATCATGGCGCATCTGACGATTTGCCAAGGTTCATTTGACAGTATTCTACTACTGTAGCTCTTGTGGTGTAATAAATAAACTAAAAACAAGCGTACATGGGATGTCGGGATGTCATCCGTGAATGGCCAGTTAGTACAAGTTAAAGATGCAGTGGACTTAGATTAATTTGATGAATGTTACCTGTGTTTAAACATTTATTGCTCCATTTTGTTAATGTGGTCTTGTGTTATCTGTTCGCCTGCAGGCATGCAGTCGTTTTAGTGCAATTCTTCACATGCCAGTGGGGTCCTGGATAAATATATTAATTGCAACAGAAGTGAAGAGAGGCCCACTTCTTCTCTTACAGAAACTGAATTTGGTAAAGTACAAATGAGACAGTCAATCCCTCATTAAATGAGGAGCCATTGGACCAAGACCAACAGTTCTAAGATCAGCGAACGAGCAGATGGATGAATCGGCGACATCCAACTGGAGAGAACTGGATTTGAATGTTGGAGTGCAGTTCTAGAGGATTGTCTGGGTCCTCAGACGATGAGGGATGAAGTAAATGGACTGCACTTATATAGCGCCTTTATCCAAAGCGGCTGAAGTAGGCTGTGGTTGGGGATATGGCAGCACCATTAGCTGTGACCTGATGTGAAGTAAACAACTAATGTAATGTACACGTCGCTAGAAATGTGTCTCCTCTAAACATTAGACATGTGCCGCCATGAGGTCAATGGTGACTTTGAAACAGATCTCAAATATAAAGGTTGGAGTAACACTATCTATGGGTCAACAACATCTCAGTCACTCCTCACACCTGGCCTATATGGCCAGATAAAAACAAAACAAAAACATAGCTGAAAGAAAAGGCTGCTGACAAACTCAATTCAGGAATGGGAAGTCCTTCTTTTGTAATGGCTTTACCTAATTATAATTGTAATACCTATTCAGACAGGACATGATCTGGGTTATTAATTAAGTATTTTACCTGTCACAATACATCACTGTATCAATCAATCCTCATTAAATGCTCTGTTTAAGTACCTGTAAGCTTGAGGGGAAATCCCATAGGATGCTGCTGACAGGTGCGAATGAACAAAGTGTTAAACGCCCTGAGCCAACACGCCAACGAGGCAAACTGCTCACTCAGCTCTTGGTGTAATCCTGAGGGGTAGCCCCCCTCTGTTTATTAAGGCTTCAATTTTCATGACTTGACTTGATAGTCTATTCCAGAACAATTTGCAGTATATGCCTACCTTTAGTAGGATTGACAAATTCATTTGAGGTTTGACGCCTTTTTATTGCTATTTCAGCCTCTAGATTCTGCTTCCCTAGTGTAAGGAGTCAGATGTTAACACTAGAACAGCCGTACCTTTTTTACCTACTAAAAGAGCCGCCACAGGGGTCACGCGCTCTTTACAATGCTAAGCTACTATTTACACACAACGACCACTAGTTGGCCGCTTGTAAATTAGCCTGCTTCCTACACAGAAAAACGGCAAAATAGCTTTATGCTAGCTTATCCTGATGTGATTTTGAAAATGTAAGGATACTGGGTGGTAGAACGCACATATCTAGGAAAAGTCATGAAAGGAGGGTCCTGAAATGTGATCGAGTGCTGTTCTAGTGTTAATTTGGTCAATTAGAGTTATAGTTAATTTCTTTAAAGCATTTTCCTCTAGTTTTCCTACAGTGTGTATATATACATACAGTATATGATACGGTTCACTGTCTCAAAAAGTTCTGTAGACTGTACAAAAACACAACTGTACACCCAATAAAAATGTGTGTGTTTACCCATATTCATATTCATATGTACTGTATATTCATATTCTTACAGCATTGTGAGGCTTAAGTTATTTTCCCTTTTATCTGCCTCATTAAGTCTTTCCACTTTGCTCCACTGTGGGCAGACTGAATTCCAAGAGAAAGGTGACCTCGGTGTCATTGCCAGGCTTAGCCGAGGGGTGGGATAGCCTGGGCTGGCCCCGTTCTACGGCAAAGCTTAAATCTAAGTTGACGCCAGACAGATGGGTCGAAAAGCTCTAATCCAGGGGAAGAAGTTGGTTGGTGCGAACAAGGTTGCAGAAGTCCAACGGTGGCCAGCTGTTCTCTCACTAAGGCGGTGCTGTGAAGCCTGTCTACATGTCCCACCTGAACCCCCCCCCCCCCAGAAGGCACATATTATATTATAGGCACCGCCGCTACCGTTGTTGTCATGCTGGCTTCAAAGCACCTGCTTTGGATGCTGAGCTAAAATGGCTTTTTTACACAGCTAACTCCACACTGACTCATTACTCAGACACATGAGTAAGTGCATCTCTATCACAGAGTTGATAAAGCGGTTCAACACAGCACTCAGTTCGACACAGAATCCTTGCACAGGAGCGGGGGGGTTTGTTAACTCCGACTTCACATAGCACAGTGACAATAAAACTCCAATGGTGGGATCCCGTGCCCAAAGATCTGTACGCCTAATGATGATGGTTGATAGAGTATTGCATAAAGTCGTATTTCATTACTCTCAAACCCTCAGGCCCTAATTTACTTTGCGAGTGGGGAGGTTCGCACTGAGGATCTGGGGTCTCCACTCTCACCATTCCCTCATTACGTTCTGACAAGCTCATTATCCCTTCTCTCACAAGCTCTTTGAAAATGGATGCAATAACAATCTGTGGCTTATTATGATTATTTCAAAGGGCCAAGAAGAGAATGCTAGACATTACAAGCTATGAAAAAAAAAGACTTATTTTTGATATTGTTCTTCAGTGATTCAAATGGAAACATTATCTCACCCAAAAAAAGAAGGGTGAACTGAACACAAGACAATTGAACGTGGCAACTTGCCTACATGGACATTTTCGTTTCACATTGGGAAGGAGAGGGACGACAAGAATAACTTGATTACAGATGAAAGATTGAGATCCCGCAGAGCGGGAGTGAAGCTGTAGGGACTGACTTTCAACTTTTCAAGTTACTTTAGTCAAATAATTTTTTTTTCTCAGACAGGAGGTCTGGTTTTTACACAGCTAACCCGCACCCTTGGAAACTCTATTCAGCAACCTCTCTGTTCCCCCTACAAAGGCCAGACGTCTTTTAGTTGGAACAATCTACCTCAAAAGGCTATGAGACTTCTATCAACTTCACACACACACACACACACACACACACACACACACACACACACACACACACACACACACACACACACACACTTTCTCACACACTCTCTCTCACAACTCTTCAGCCACCCCAGGAGCTGGCGACCTTCAGCGCTCCTTAGTGCTACTTGCTGCTAAACCAGTGGAAATTAAAACTGTGCAGCCATGGCACAAAATGAAAGAATAATTGATTCAAAGGTCACCTTGCCTCATATTTCACATGGACGGTGACCTTGTCAGAGTGTTTGATCCTTTATGCAGGGCCGAGCAATATGCACATAGCCAATTGCCACTGCTGCTAGTAGGAGGAATCAGCGCTAGCTAGCCTAACAAGGCCCTGAGGTGCTCTGTTCCAAAGCAGGGGCCAGAAAAGCTTGGGCTTGTGGTTAGTCATTCTCTTCACACTCACAGTAAGTAAGGACATCATGACCTTTGTCTCAGTGACTCCACTCAAAACAAAGCCTAGACAGTATACTTTAGTACTGGCTCAATATAAAACCAACAGACAAAGCTAGATATGGCAGCCACTAGCTACCATAGGTGTCACAATTTGAGGTAAACAGACACCTCTCGGAAATGAGAAAGACGTGAAATTCGTCTTGAAAGTTTTTCTGACCTAAAACTCAGATTTTCGTTTTTTTAGCTAACATTCAACTCGAAGATGTGAAGTACCCACTCGTTATTTTTCCGAACAGTTTTACGTTCATTAAATAAGTGTAATCTATAACACAATGACTTCGTTTCTTGTTGTTTGATGGGGATTCATTATCTTTGATGGGGATTTTCTGTGCTTAGTGATTTCAGGTGTAGCAACTTTCAAATACTCATGTCGTCTTCAATTTGTTTCCGATTTCAATGTATGATGCATCATTTGAAAGCTTACAATCTGTAGTTTAAGCACATGTAAAAAACTGAAAAATGATTTTGCCGACAGGTAGCCCTTTTCATTGGCAGTTGTCACGGCCAACTTCACAGCACAAAGAACTTCCCAACGTCACACTTCAGGAAATCAGATGCTATTGTACACAGTTCATTATTAGATGCTATTGTACACAGTTCATTAGCTGTGAAGTCATTGTGAATAAGGAAGTATCCAACAAGCAGTTGTGAAGGCAGCTGGTGAGACCGGGAACAAGTCGGCAACCAATCAAATTGTTCCGGCTTTTATTCTGAAACATTTAAATAAATGTCAACGTTGTTGAAAATCAACGACACACTCGCTGGTCAAGACAAAATATTGCAATGCAATGGATTCGGTGAGTAGGCTAATCCCCACTACTACCTAGTTAACTATAACACTACTTTACATTGTTAGCAGACTCACAAAACAAGCAGTGTTAGTTGACTAGCGAGGGTGTCACTGATTTTCAACCACGTTGAACTTGATATAATACATTTTTCCGGGAAAATCGGCTGCCGACTTGTTCCCAGTTTCACCAGCTGCTGTCACAATGATCTCATCGTGCACAGAATGCAAACCAAATTCACTATCTTCTCCCTCGTGAAGGGATCCGCAGATACATTATGACATGATGCTGTTCTATGTGAGCAACCTAACAAAAACACATCATGAAAGTTACGGAGAAAGTCACTTCATGTATAACGGCTCAGTCTTTACTCAATAAAACACAGAATGTCTCAATGTTGTCCACAAGGCCCTTTTAAAAAAAGCTACATTCACTAGAACATCATGAAAGGGAATAACAATTACACCTTCCATGCTCATAGGAATTACCTCTGTTCTTGTAAACAGCACACAATTCACTTTTGAATATGCACACCACGCAGCTGCATTTCTTCACAGTGCACTCGACAATGTACTCTATAGGGTAAACAATGGGGGGCAACTTTCTGTACTGTAGGTGTTGGAGTGCTGTCACTAGCCACACATTAAGTGGCAAACGATATCACTTTCGGCTTCTGATCGTCTCAAGGTCCTAAATGATGCAGAGAAACACTGGAGCCTTTTGTGTGGCTGGCATGGTTGGCACAGCCATTATTTGTTATTCACTCGCAGCCTATTATGCAGAGAGAAAAGGAAGGAAACAGAGAGTAAACAGCTCGCGACTGAAGGCATTGTTATTTCGCTGTGCCGGTCCATGAAAACACTTAACACTCAAACAATAATCCATCGTTTCTCATTTCTTCCTCATCTGTTTTATAGTTGATAATTTTAAATTCTGTTTTTTTTTCCTTGGCAGGGGAGTAAAGAAGAAACAAATCACATTGATATAAGACACAGTAGCCACAAATTATCTTCAGCGGCTCGCTTGAAGTATTTTTCTCATGAAATAAACATGAAACACATTTCTATTTTCCTGTGAATATGAATAGGAAATATGATTGCTATCCATAATCTGGTGGCGTTGACCTCACTGCCCGCTAAAAAATATGATATTATATAAATATGATATATTCAGTTCCCAAAATGGACTCCAAATGAGGTTATGACCCAAGGCGAGGATTTGGAGGGTATCAAATAATTATAAACAAATAAAACAGTCCCTGGCAGCCCTATCACATATCGTACTGTTAAATCCAAACACATTTGAATAATCCAGATTTTCCCAGAATTATTCTTTCATGAATTATGCAGTTAAATCAACCCGTCTTCCCTGGTTATACATACGTATTTGTCAAATGACGGCAAGACAGAATGTCTCTTAATATAGAAGCTGTGCAACTACTAACTAATGTAGCTGTCCTCAAATATGCCAGTTATGCGGCTATGGACAAAGGAAATTATCAATCAAAAAAAGGTGAAATATTAAATGGTAGAGTTTGACAGTAGATCATTCTGGCCACGAATTAATTCAGATCAAAATTGTCTGTGAAAATATTTTAGCGGATGGAATAAATGAATGAAAGTCTTTTGGGGCCTAAAAACATTATGTTTCTCACCCAATCTGTGCATGAATAAATAGTTCTCTACATTTCAGAAAGCAAAATCAGGCGGGTTTCTCAGGGGTAGTAACGAGTCACGCTCAGAGCCCTACAGGCCTACCCGTCTGCCGCCCTATAGGACAGGACAGGCACTTTGATACCACACCATTGCAAAGCACATAAGTCCCTCTGTACGGGGGGAAAAAACATGGAAAACATGCCTTCAACTCACAATGAATAATTAAGAAGCAGCTTATCGTCTGCATGGGTGTGTGTGTGTGTGTTGTGTGATGGGCGCAGCGTGGAGCGACTGGGGCGATTCTGACTTTAATCACGGCTGGCATTTAAAGTCTTCCTCCCACTGCTGAGAAAAAAAGAACAAAGTCCCACTCGCTTGGCTGGCCTGCAGATCACAGACAGCCATTTAGAGGGAAATGAGCTGTAATTAGAGAGGGAGAGAGGTGACCCCCATGCAGGAAAATGCCATAGCACCTCTGGGCTCAAGAAGGACAGTACATCACCTCCACCTGAGAGAAAACACTCAGTGTTATGCTAGGCTAGCTATGCAGCCATCTTGTCAAGGTGGTAAAAAGGGATTTTCTACTCAGAATGAATGTATTCCTCTTGTTCCACAGGGTAAATCAGGCCAATGGCTGTGTAAGAGTTAACCGTGCTGTAACAATTTCATCAGCTTTCAAGGACTTCGAATACTATCACAATTTAAAATCAATAGTCCTCACAGGAAATGCATTGAAAAGACTAAAAGACTACCCCATGCTATAACTTCGCCTAACTTTTGTGATTATTGAGGGGGCACCACGTTTCCCAAAGAGACAGACCTCTAGAAGGTTAAACAACGTCTGTGAGATCGGGAAACGAAAGTTTTCAGAGGAAACACAACTTTGCCCTCACCTTCAGGAAGTTGAGAGACAGATTCAAGATGTAATTTAATCTCAGCACAAACCATGGAGGAGAAAAATAATTGCTGCTGATTCTCTCCCAAACAGTTTGTGATTTATGGGCCTCGAATGCACAGGCTCTTTCTTTGAAGGCTATATAAAACTGCCTGCGCAAAGTCACTTCAGTTTACTCATTTAGAATTCATCTTCTCCAATGCGGTGGCTCCAGAAACAATTTCTCATAAGTGCTTTATCAAAAAACTGGGGGTGCGTCGTAAGAGCGGCACATGAACCAACGCTCCGGGAGATGAATGGCTGAGCCACGACCCCAAAAATTAGCTGCTTGCTAGCTTTCCCACTTGCCTTGTGAGCCGAGTCAAAGGGTTCTATAAACCTCCCACATAATCTGCAGCAGGTTAGCTCCGTACAATATCAAGCTGCTGAGGCCGCCATATTTACCCCTCCTCCATTTATATATATGGCTCTGATGCAGTTGGTTTTTAATGGGTGTTGACCTCCTCAGCCTTGCACCTGTTGACTTGGACCATGGCAATATAGCAGGAGTGGACCTGGGATGAGCTGTTTGAAATTCAGTTGATGCTCCTGCTGCTGCCTAGGCAAGCAGTGAGTCAGTGTCTGCACCATAACCAGGAGCTTTAGAAACGCCGGGGCATGTGGAGGCATGTGGAACTAATTGTGAAATACATTGTTTAATGGCTACCGTCCAGTAGATTCTACATTTAATATGGGTTAAAATGGTCTAGACCCACCAGGGACATGAGGACAATAGTGACACGTATCAGGAACTGAACCCAATCTCCCCCAAAAAGTTTAGTGAACATTAAAGCTCTAAAGGAGGTCTGAGCAGGGTGCGAGTTGAAAAGAAACGCGATGGCGGTGATGATACACACAAAAAAAATCCTAAAACAAATCCTACTCAAATGCTGTATCCAATCCTATGGATTTAAACTCCTAAGTGAGTCTCTCTTTCTCGGTCAGGTCTTTTTCTCGTTGCAAACGAGTGCAAACAAGGCTGGGTTTGGATGGAGGCTCCAGCTCTGAGACAGAGGAGCTTAATCCCTGTCCTCTGAGAGATGGAAGAGAAAGATGAAGCCTTAATTAGTCAGATAAAAACCCACTTAATGGCGTTATTGATATGGATTGGGAAATGAAAACTAAGCAGAATGAAAAGGAAGAAGACTGCTGGCTTTGAGGCTGGGGGAGTTTAGATTGTGGTTAACATTAGAACAGCCGTGCCTTTTTGACCTACTAAAAGAGCCGCCGCCTCTTTTGAATGTAAAATCTGCTATTTACACACAACGACCACTAGTTGGCCGGCTTGTAAATTAGCCTGCTTTCTCCTACACAGAAAAACGGCAAAATAGCTTTATACTAGCTTATCCTGATGTGATTTTGAAAATGTAACGATACTGGGTGGTAGAACGCACATATCTAGGCAAAGTCATGAAAGGAGGGTCCTGAAATTTGATCGAGTGCAAAGATATAATATGTTGTTTTTACTCACAAGGGTCACAATGACCCCCCATGGCTGTTCTAGTGTTAACAAAGTAGCCAGAGGGGTAAAAGAACAGCAGTGGACTCTGGACACCAGTATACCGTAGGCCCTCATTAAAAGCGATACAACCTGCTCATATTCAAACCTACTGTAAGAGGCTTACAGGAGAATGCTGACCTTCATATAATCAAAGATTATGGTTCCCCATGAAAAAAAAAAAAGTTTCGCAAAAGCGTTTAAACATGGAGCTCTTGGGAATTATGGGTAATTAAAAAGCAAAATTACTTGTCTAAGGTGTCCTTGCATCTTTGTTTCCCCCCTCCTTTGTTTTTGTGTGTGCTATTGTGTGAGCTGAGGTCATAAAGATGGTGGATATCTTCCCAGCTTTGGTTAATTCTGGGGGTTCTTGAGGAGGCAGAATCCTGGCTTTGAGAAGGGAAATCTAGGTCACCTTCCATGTGGTGGATCAATGACACGGTAACCCAGGGTGACTATACCAAATGCAGGGCTCTCAAGTCTCACGCATTGGGCGTGAGACACACGCATTTCAACCCGTTCACATGCCGCGTGTGTCTCACGCCCAATGCGTGAGACTTGAGAGCCCTGCAAATTGTTTTACCGCTGACACCAGAAATCCCCTGTCAACACTTGTGAGACACAAAAAAAAACTAAAAGAATGAGGCCTCATCTCAGCTCTCAAAACTGTGAGAGCCATGTCTTCGGAGCCATTTCAAAGTAGTGAAAAAGAAAAGATCTGAAAGTGTATCTTTTAGGAGGGTCTACATACTGTAGATGTATTTACATCCCTTTGTGCTGGGAAATGTAATTAGATCCCAAACACTTGATATCAAAACAAATCTAACAAATCTATCAAACCATCTACTGTGTTGAGATCTGTGACGCAGTCTGCCACTCAAGCCTTAATTAATGAGTATGATTTTGCCTCTTACGTTTGCTTCCCTTGAAATAAAAGTGTGTCTTCTCCCAGATTCCCTTTCATTATCCCACAGCACACACTCACAGTGAGATTTTCTCCAACACACACTTTTGGGAAGGGAAATGGCCATCGTCTTCTATCACATACATAATTTAGGAGCTCTGTGCAATACCTTGAAGCTAAGAGCACAGTGTTTCTCCAGCCATCACAAAGTGTTTCTCAGATGAATTAAACTATGTTATGAAAGTGGGTAGATATTTGTTGACATTTTGCTGTTCTATTAATGCTTGTCTGTGTCCCATTGCTAGTGGTTGTGCATTGCTATCAATTCCCAGGACATTTTGTAGCATGGAAATGCATCATGGGAGGAAGCAAGTTAAAAATTGGCCAGGTTTGTTTGCGCGAGCCCGACGACGCTGCTAGATCCTGGATATGTTTACCTGTGTGCAGGAAGACGGCGCAGGCGCCAGACTAGATGATCGTGGAGTGAAGATATTAATAAAGCGTACGCGCCTGTCGATCACCCGTCGCATTGCGTCGTCTGGCTCTCGCAAACAAACCGGGCAAGCGGGCAAGCGTTAATGTCGAACCCTGCCCTAGGGGCATGCCAAGACATGCCCACAGCCTGATGCTTAAATCTACCCTTATACCTGACACTGGAGGCTGGCAGAGTAGCCAAGGTGAATAGCACCTGCTTTCCTTATCGCCGGTTCGCTCCTTATTAATAACGTATCAGGAGACGGCTCCATGAAACGAAAAAAGAGAGGAATTATTTATTGGACATTTGCATATCCAAGGGCTCTGGCTAGCGGCAGGGGATTGTATTGGTTCGTAAGATTAATTTCAAGGCTCCTTTTTAGGCATAACACTAGCTTCCCCAATTCACAGTGCCCATTACCTGTCGTCTTAAGTAAAAATGTAATGCATAAAGGGAGTCATTAGAGTTCAATAGGACTACGAGACACACCGGTGGAAAGTAATTTATTCACCTGAGATACGCTAATGTTTCTTCCATGAGCAAGAGCAGACCCCACCTGCCATATTGCTGATGAGACTGAGGGTTCACTTCGGCTCTCGAGGGCCCCACAAACGTGCTCTTTCCCACAGGTATTTCCCACACTACTTTGCACTTATGTGGCACACGGCTGTCAGGCTTCAGAGTCCGGCAAGGTCACGGCATTTAATTTCCTTACTTTTGATCATCGCCCTGCTCTTTCATCAATCTCGCGCCCCTCTCTCTCCTCCACCTTTCCTCCCCGTTAAACTGTCTCGCTCTTACCATTAGAATTACAGTATGGGACTGGCAGTGGCTGAGGTAAAAAGAAAAAAGAGCTAAAAATGAAAGAGCTAATGCATAAGGAATCAGAAGGTACAGTACGTATCGTTTTGTTTTGTTTTGTTTATTAGGATCCCCATTAGCTAATGCCGTGACATCAGTTGGTCTTCCTGGGGTCCGACACACAAAATGAAATATCGCTGTTATCGCCAGTTACAAAGGCATTGGTCAATTGACCCTTTGAGCTCTGTTCTATTCCGGGTAGCATGCCCCTTTTGACATCATCAATCAGGATCACTTCTTCAACTCCGGTTCTTGCTGTATCCTTGGGGAATTTACAATGTTGTTCTAGTACATCACTCACACGCCCGATTCAACTAGTCGACAAGCGTCAACCACTCTCATTCTCAAGAAAGCATATGAGGATGAGCCAGCTGTTTCAATTAGAGCGATTATATTGAAGAACATAGATATTATTCATCATACACTTCCAATATTGGGTGTTTGCAGAGCTAGTTATAACAAAACTATTACTGCAAAGTACTCTCTTTGAAAAATAAATGCAATTGAATTACTTGTATTCTTATTACATTTAGACAATTAGCCATTATTAAGAGTGCTTGGGAGGGGAGTGGCAGTGAATGTCTATGTTGCATTGGTCTTGGTGTTCGCAAGTGGAATTGCCGGTTGCTACAGTATTTCTGCCATAGATATCATAATAAGTAAATGTTCTTAGAGTTCTGTGATTTCTGCCACTTGACTGTGGAAGGGGGGAATGAAAACAGGCCTGAAACTAGCAATGTCCATCTCACTTCTTTTGACTCGTGTTACACCACCTCTCCAAGATGTGTATTATTTGCTATGGCGTCAACGATTATCCGTAATGCTTCTGACAACATCATGCTTTACCTCGAACGACCCAGGGCCGCCACCTGACAGGCAGTCTACCCTGCTTTCCCTCTTCCCTGTTTCACTGTCTACTTCCTCATTGTCAAAAGATAATTGTCAATAAAGATACAGAATGAGAGTTGAATTTACCAGAAAATTAAAACCTCAAGGCCCCATTTTGACCATGTTCCTTTTTTACAGAACAATACCCGTACAGAACAAACTCTCATCATCCGGATTCCTTTAATTAAAAAACCCTTACAACTGAGGAAGCTGTGTATGTCCGGTCTACCAAAGTGCTTCAGTGAATATGATATGATTAGCCTATGTTTCTTTCCATCTTGGTTCCTTGTCCATGTTCCCCCATCTATTGAATAGAATAGGAGTCCTCCTTGACATCTCAATGAGAGAATGGATTCCCACAGCACCAGCCCTTGGTTGAGTTTTTACAGATTTTCACATGTCCATTGGACATCTTCACATGGGCGTGTTGTTGTTGCCGACTGGTCGATAACCTGAAATCTGACCCCCTGCACTTTCACTCCCTTCCATCAATAGCATTATCACTTCTCTCTCCCTCTCCACACCTTTCTCCCTATCCCTTCTGTCTGTACCTATCCTTCCCTGTATACCATTAAAAGGCACATGTAGCCTATCTCCTTCTGAGGAAGTGTGAAGATGGCCGCTACCCCATATATACTGGCTAATGTCACAGAGCCCTGTCCATTAAAGACTAACAACACAAATCGGCCATCGGAGTGTTTCAACGGAGAGCTTTCAGACAGCTAAAAGACAGTCATCCCTTTGTTCCACAGAAAGGGTCACATTGTAAAGAACCGTGATTGCAAAGGGCTGTGGCTGCTGATGGACGGGTTGAATGCAACCGCATTGATCCGCCGAATGGAGGACACAATGGTCTGGAAACACATTAAAATATTATAATCATCAGAAAAAGCTGTAATTCGAGCATCAGGGAGGGGAGCCAGAGAGGTACACGTCCTTAATGAATTCTAACGTGATTAACTGACATTAGTGGTACTCTTACAGTATGGGGCAACACAACAGGGGGGCTTCCATTAGAAGGGTTGAATCCTATTGGAAATGTATTCACTTTGTGTGTGTATATTACAGTTTTTTACGGTCGCTAAGTCACCATGTTCAATACTGAAACCACAGTTTCACAACTCTTCATACAGTCAGCAGAGCAGAAACCCATGTGAACAAAACTGTGACTCTTTCTCTGTGATTTGTGCATTGCTTTCATACAGAATGCATTCAATGACTACGTTCTCCAAATGCCATAACACTTCTCTCATTCAAACTCCCCCGCTTGCAAAATACTATGTATTTGCAACACATTTTTTCATTGTTAAACCACTGTGTTCAAAACTGTGAAGAACACGTTCAAAACTGAATTATTTGGTGTAATTTTGCAGTAATCATATTCCTATCATATATGACAGAAAGCTCGCAAATAAACTGTTTTTTTGCACAGTGTTTGAGTGTGCAGATGCTGTTATTTTGCACTCTATTGATACTCTTCAGTTCCAGCACCTCAGCAAAGTCTGATAATGGATGAGCGGTGGTATTTTCACTATTTGCAGTAATCATATTGAAATGTCTAGAAAATATTACTGTAGCAGAATATATACAATGAAATTAAATAGACTAGATGCATTGCCAGGGAAGACATTAGATGTGACCAGATGCAGACCAGAGGGTGGACCAAAACCCTCAGGAGTGAGACATTTTTGGTGTGATTGCTATTGTATTGTAGCCCTGGAATTTCTGTTTTTCTTTTTTATTTGAACTTTGCATCTTCCACTTTATTTTTCACTTTTCATTTTACACAAGTAAATGTAGTGTACTTTGAAGTAAATGTACCGTAACTTACTTTCTGCAAAGATACTGAAAAAAAGGATAAAACAGAATACAAAGGATAGAAGCAAAAGATAGAATAAAGGATAGAAGCAAATTGTGGCATTTCTGATTCATTCTTGTTGCCTAATACTTTACAGTTGTACAGTCAACTATTCTGTCTATGATTACTATAAATCAAACCATTTTTATAATGAAATATTCATTCTTGTGAAAATCATTCAAACTATGTAATGCTCCCTGTTGTTAGTGTTTTGTAAGTCAGAATGTTATGAATGACAGTGTATGCTTCTGAGTGAACATTGTTGCCAGTGTGTGGTTGAACGAGCTTCTTTTGAGACATGAATGAAGTCATTGGCCAACATGAGTGTTACGAATGCAGACTGTATGAAGAGTTGTGAAACTGTGGCTTCAGTATTGAACACTGTGACTTAGCAACCGTAAAAAACTGTAAGAGCAAAGTTGTTTTTCATGTCCACATCAAACCGGAATCTGGTTTGGCCCCAGAAAAGGCCTCTATCATAGATGCTTTAAAGGAAGCAGGAAAAGTACTGAGTACAGTCACTTTGCCTGCATTCTGAGCTTCAGTGCTTCACAAAGAAATAATGAATGGGGATTATACAGTGAATATGTCAGTCAAGTCTGAACTGAGGAGCGCTGGACCCATGGGGCTGTGTGGAGACGACGTCCTTTCTTCCTCCACAGTCAGAGAGGTCAACATTACAGCAGATGAGAGACTGGCAAAGCTCTCGTCTCAAATGTTAGACCAACACAGCGTCTCAATGGGATATTCTCCCAGCCATTACATCTGTGTGAGCTACGGTAGTATCGCACAATTACAGCACTTATCCTCACTTCAAAAAAAAAATACCATCCAGTTTGTCCCTCTGGAGTGTCGTTGTAATAGTAGCTGTTGGGAGCTTACGGTACTCAAAGTAGCCTAACACAGATACACATGAAATTAAACATCCTAGTAAAATTGTATGGTAATGCATTATAGATAGGTTAAGCATTTGTTAAGGCCTTTATAATTAACCATGAGTCCGTTCCATGAATCCTCATGCAAAGTGTTCTAATGCAATTTGAGATTTAAAAAAAATAAAAATAAAATAAAAAAAGAATCTGTGTTAGCATTATAAATGCATTTATACACAGTGTCTCATATGATCAAAACGCCTAAACAGAGATGGGACACACACTCCCAAAACACATTCCAGTTTTCTCCCCAGGGTGAGTGGTCTATGTGTATCCAATTCAAATGGTTACAAACCTAATGAATATTGATGCTGTCACAGCTCCATAATATTTACGGTGGGGTTGTATATCAATATGGCGACCACAGATAAATAAACAAATCCAATTAAGGAGCTGGATTCACCGGGCGCTGCTTACCTCAGCGACTTCTCCCCTGGCGCACGGGGGGGGGGGGGGGGGGTTCTTGCCACTTACAGGCGAGCCAGTAACCCTACAGAGGCCCCATGCTGGGGCTGTTAACCGCCCCATCTAATGTAATTTACACTCCCCCCCCCCCCCCCTCCCCATTGGGCCAGTGACACGCATGTCAATCTTGGCACCGTCCAAATGATGGGTGTCGTGGTTTAATTCCGCCCAGTAACACAGGCGCCAAAGGAGGCATTGATTGGCCCCCGTGTGCGGAATACTGATTTCCCCCCGTCCACAGAGGGGCTCACGATAGGGGGCCTTAGTAAGCACAATCACACCTCCCGGACCCTTGAACCATGACCTCCGCCCACGACAGCCGTTTTTTATGTTGACGCATTCTCTCCGCTGGGCTTGAGGTGCCGTTTTGACTGGCTGTCACGACTGCCACCAGCAGAGATGATGAGTTAACACAGACGCCGTGTTTCACTTCACACAGGATGTGTGCAGTGCACTGAAGATCTTTTTTTATTTTTTTGCCCCTCCTGAAAACGCAGAGGCAGTTTTCAGTTGAAAGCCTGTGTAATATTGGCCTATATATCAAGCGTTTTTTAATCAAATGTGGGCGAATGCTCTCTACGGTCCCCCCCCATTTAGGCTGCAAGGGGTGGGTAAAAAAAAGTTGAGCTGGTAAAGATATTGCTTGCTTTAATCCAAATGGCGGAATAAATGAGGCAGGAAACAGCTTCTGGAAATATCACCGTGGAAACGATCATCAGCCATCCGTTTCTGGTGGCTATTGCCATTTCGAGATGTGCTGCTTTTGTGCTTTGTTTCTGGTACCTCAGGCTTCATAATACGCAAGGGCAGTCATTCTGAAAAAGCACTTTTTCTTGGCTTTCTTTTGACACGTCCGCAACAATGCTACATACAAAATTAATTGGTCTAACTTATTCAAGCTTGCTTAAGCACCACGTCGTCATGTGTCCCCCCTTAACACTAGAACAGCCGTGCCTTTTTTACCTACTATAAGAGCCGCCTCAAATGACCCTCTTTTTCAATGCAAAGCTGCTATTTACACACAACGACCACTAGTTGGCACGCTTGTAAATTAGCCTGCCTCCTACACAGAAAAACGGCAAAATAGCTTTATATTTGCTTGTCGTGACGTGATTTTGAAAATGTAAGGATACTGGGTGGTAGAACGCACATATCTAGTCATGAAAGGTGGGTCCTGAAATTTGATTGAGTGCAAAGATATAACATGTTATAACATGGCTCATGGCTGTTCTAGTGTTAATGGGATCCCTATAGGCCAGCGTGTGAATGTAGGCGTCCTTGACATGCCTGAACCACGTCTCAGCCGCCCACCGACATTTCCATAGAGAGATAAAGCTACTGTTGTTGATTTAATTGATTCTTATAGTAGATATATAGGAGTAGATTGAGTAGAACTTATAAAGCACAAAGAGCTTAAATCAATTGACTCAAAAGAAGCCATTTATTATGCAAAGTTACAGCAGCTCAGAGAAAAAGTAGCAGTCAAAAAGCCCCCTCCTGCGAGAGGAACCCATATTTATAGTGGTCATGAGGTCACTATTCTTGGGAACCAATCATATTATACAAATCTGTGATTGCACAAGTTATGTGCCCTGTCCACAGTCAGACTATTTCACTGTGCCACAGTTCTTGGCACATTTCTTACACAAAGGAAATGGGGGGGGGGGGGTGCTCCATGATTGCTCAACTTCCCAGAGTGTAGAGAAACAGACCCCAATTCTCAGCATGTTTTATATAAAACTACAACACTACAGTAGGCCACTCTTTGAAATATGCATGACAGTGCAGCTGACAGTATTTGTGAAGAAAAGTGCTGCCGAAAGCCACCACCAGGTGGAGGCAAGAGCTGTGAAGGATGTGTTGTAGTTTTATATAAAAAATGCTGAGAATTGGGGTCTGTCCTCTCTATCTTCATGGCTGTGACAGAGATGCCTATGTAGTGCATTGTGCATAATGCGGAAAACATGCTTTGCAACATTGAATTCACCCTTCACTTTCCACCATCGATTTATTAATAACCTGCTTCAGGTTTTCACCACCTAGTCAGCAGTTACAATCACACAAATACCATCAAATAAAAGTGCAGAATCGCTACATGGCTGGTGACAGCTATACTGTCCATTGGGAGATCTACACATTGTACTGTAGCCTATGTAAAGATGTGTTGAACTGGTTTGGTGTCAGCCGAATCATCCCCACAACTCAGGAAATAACATCACCACCAAACACTGATCAACCATTGCGAATAAATGTTGCATGATTTCACATCAGGGTTCGTTTTTAAAACATTTCTAAGTGCATTTATACAGTTGCAATGCCTGGCTCCTGCTTGCAAGCTCCCCATTTGGCAAGCACCTAGTGAATTAAAAAAAAGTGATTTATTATTAATATAACTAATTATAAACCATTTATAAACCCAAATGTGACCTGAATGTAAAGTGTTACCATAATTATTATGACGTGCTACAATCACATTATAACTGTGTAAGTAACGTTTTTGCAGCATATGATGTCTTCTCTCCTGGAAGAAAATGGCTCAGACCAGTCTTTACTGGTGAAGCACAATTTAGGCCTCTTCCTCAACTGTATGCTCAAAACAGTATATTTTTTAAATCCGTCAAAAAATAACAATTATTCAACAGGGCTCTTACCTCAAATCAGGGTATATAGCATGTTTCATTTAAAGAGTAGCTGCTCTAAACCTGTTCTTTTATTGCCACACTGTGTGACGATACGATTTGGCCTCCAAGAGGTACTGTACTGTACTGTACAAACCATAATAGCTTAACCGATTGAAAAGCACATACTCCTAGTCCTAATACCAAGGCTTCTAGATCCACCAAATGAGCCACACATCTAAATGGGCCAACGTACAAAGTACAAGCACAGTCAAGCACAGTCATTTTTCCGAACTTTCACAGATCAGATATGTGGTCTATATTTAGTTTTAGTAGATCTGCCTATTTTACATATGAGTGCGTTCTTCTCTTAGGCACAAGGGACAACAATAAAAACCATCACAGAAGAAGCTGAGCCTTGACTGAGTGGAGAGAGCGAATAAACCACATAAAAAAAAACTGTTCCCGGAGTGACACCTTTGAAGACAAACCATCCACGTCAAGCTGGTTGGGGAGACTTTCACACCAGGCGAGAAATCCAGCTCTCTGCTGGAGTCCAAACACAGAGGACACACATACCGAAAAAAAGAAAAAAAAACATCTTCACAACAACAATGCTCCAACATACCTTGGAGAATTGCATATGGCTGCCTCTGAAAGGAATCACACGAAGCCCATTGCTGTGCCACTAGGATTCGAAAAAAAGGACCATCAAGGACAAACTGAAAAAGGTGCGGGGAGTTTTCCCAAACAACACATAGACGACGAGGAACCTCCCGCAAAAAAATAATCACAGTAGAAGCAGCAGCAGCACTTTGCCTCGAGGCAGGAACCATATTAAAGACAGCATCGGATAAAACGGCCAAGTAAACAACGTAATTGCTCTCTCCTATGTGAACTGAAATAATGTCATCACAGCATTAGAGAATGATGGGCTCACGACTGGGGACTCATAAACACCTTGTCAACGCAGCAGAAGGTGTGAGCTTTACACCCAGGGTGAGTGTCTCTAGGAGACAAGACGAGAACACATCACAGGCCAATATTAGACTTAAACTGGCAGTATTTAGTCATTGTGTGCTGTGACTAGGCTGTACAGCTCAAGTGGCAAGTGAGATTCTGAAATTGTGTTATGTTGAATTATACAACAGTTAGTTTCCGACCAAGTAATTTGATTGGACAAGAGGCATTCCATGAGTGCTGATATACAGTATAACAGCACTGGGACTTTTAACTATATGTATCACTCCGCCGCACACGTGTTCTACTACTGTTAAATAGACTACATTGTTTGTGTTCAGGTTACTAGGCAACAGTCCATTTGAAGTTCAGTTGCGGAACTATTTTTGGTCTATTTTATGATTAAATGAACAAACAAATCATAATCTGTTGTCGCTTATTACTGTTAACTAATACATCGCGCTGTAGAACTGTTGTATAAAAGCAATACCTACGACCGAATCACAGCCGTGCTGATATTCAGTATAACACACTCCCTCTCGTGTGATATTGCTTAAATGACCTCAGAAGGACCCAGAAGGAGGCTGGGAACAGGCCAGGTGGTGCCATGCGGTCACAGGGACGAGGCCAGAGGAAGTCAATTAAACATGAGGTGACCCAACCTGGCCAAAGCAGCATGAGTTACCAGGAGACTTTGACAAGAGGAAGTTAACACTAGAACAGCCAAGAAAAATGTTATATCTTTGCACTCGATCACATTTCGGGACCCTCCTTTCATGACTTTTCCTAGATGTGTGTTCTACCACCCAGTATCCTTCCATTTTCTAAATCACATCAAGGATAAGCTAAAATAAAGCAATTCTTTTGTTTTTCTGTGTAGGAAGCAGGCTAATTTATAAGCGGCCAACTAGTGGTTGTTGTGTGTAAGTAGCAGCTTGAGCATTGTAAATAGGCGTTTACCTACTATAAGAGCCGCCTCGGGGGTCAAATGACTACAATGGGAAGCTGCTATATACACACAACGACCACTAGTTGGCCGCCTTGTAAATTAGCCTGCCTCCAACACAGAAAAACTATAAAGCAAAATAGCTTTATATTAGCTTATCCTGATGTGATTTTGAAAATGTAAGGATACTGGGTGGCAGAACGCACATATCTATGAAAAGTCATGAAAGGAGGGTCCTGAAATTCGATCGAGTGTAAAGATATAACATAATAGTTTTTCCTCACAGGTCAAATGACCCACCCATGGCTGTTTTAGTGTTAATCCCGGCCTCAAAAACAAGAGATTCCAAACTATCCATGAATCAGCCAATGGTTCCATGTGGATGTTACAGCCAGTCGGAATTCAAAATTGGCACAATATAACTAAAACGCTCCTAATAATAATCCTCCTTTTGATCATTAGTGTATCGGTAAACAAAGTATGTTCCTGTCATAGACATACTGCATCTGTACAATATGTAGGCTAACTAAATACATGTATCTAAAATACTACCTGATCCTCTCTACGGAAATAATCTGATTACGGTTGTGCTTTGTCTACAACTCAGGATATGGTATATACTATGTAGTGGATTCAGTTATTGCTGGCAGACATCCATCAAACTCACAGAGAGCCAAACTCACATGTCAACGTTAGCATGTGTGGTTGGGGGGGGGGAGGGGGGGGGGGGCAATAGCATTCTGTTGCAGCTTTCTGTGGGGCGAAAAAGGTGGGTCCTATTGACAGCTACTGTAATGTGCCAGCAAGGTCAACCCACTCCTCATTTGTTTAATGAAGACAGGGGCGATTGGACAAAGCGGATAACACTTAGCCGCCTGTCAGCTGATATGAGCAGCCATCATTGATTCAGAACCCAGACGGGGGGGGGGGGCAGACAAATAAACAAAAGAAACCCTACCGTACCCAACCCTACAGTATAGAAAAACCAAATGAAAAAAGAGAGAAATAACAATTTTGTGAAAAAATAATTGAAAAATATGTATTGTAGTGCTACACAACGTGCCACACCCTTGCAGATGTACATCTAGCTACAGCAGACCTAAGACCTGAAGCATCCATCAGAATCCAGGGTTGTGTTTGTAGATAACAGGGAGAGGCTGTGTGCTATCAGAGAAGCCATCTCAAGCTGCTGTCTTTTCTCCTTGCTTTCACCTTTCTCCCTCTGGCCATTTAGAACCACATACACAGCAGAAGGGCACAGCATCACACGGTACACACCCTTATGATAAACCGTTATGATTGTCATTCAGTGTGGAAACGGACAATAGCCTACCGGTATCCAAGTTACAACAAATGAGTATTGTGCTAAGATGGACCTCTCAAGACGAAGACAGACTTGGGTAACAACCCCATATCCTAATAAAGAAATGTACAACCATAAGGAATTGCATACAGATGACAGTAGAGATATGTTCAGATCATCCAACCCTGGATGCCCTATGCTGTACACGTAAGTATAGCCTCCTACAGTCCTATGACAATACTAGTACAGCAAAATGACAATTCTATTGAAACTTTGTCCTATGCAGAGTTCATTCACAGCCACATCGACAAGATAAGGACAATATGTGAGTGCCACACTGCTTATGTCTCTCCGGCACCATCTGTTTCATTTAATATTCTTCTCTGCTAAATAAACACGGCTGATTGGAGCCATCACTTCTGCACCACAGACACCGCCAACACAGGGGCTCGAAGACAAAACCTTCTCTGTATATTCATTATCCTCTTTCGTTGCCTTCCTCCTCCCCTGGTAACATACATGCACACATACATCTCTCTCTCTCTCTCTCTCTCTCTCTCTCTCTCTCACTTCCATACAGTAGCCTACACACACACACACACACACACACACACACACACACACTCTCTCTCACACACACACACACACACACACACACACACACACACACACACACACACACACACACACACACACACACACACACACACACACACACAGAGAGAGAGAGAGAGAAGCCTACCTGTCCTCAGCTGCATGTTTTTTGCAGAGGTCTGATGCACATTCAAAAGCCGCAATATTGCCTACGTACATCGCAACGGAAACATTAACGAAATAATGCTATAACGTCTATCCGAGATAAACTGGTTGAAATGCGTGTGTCTCACGGTGATTGCGTGAGACTTGGCAGCCCTGTCTATCCCTCATAGATATATGAACGTCCTTATTTGGTTTGCCGCGTCTACCCTAATTCCATAATCATCATTCTAGAAACTTGCACAATCAATCAATCAATCTTCTTCTTCACCGTCAATCTTAATCACTTCCATAAAGACACATGATGATGGAAAAAATAAACAATCAATGATGCCATGCCATTGATTGTCAGGCAGGCAAACGGGTTCGGAATTGATACAACGACGCAATCGAAGGAAATGGGTCTAAATGCGTCTAATACAAATTCGAAATACATGCACACATTTTTGCATTTCAATATCCACGCATCGCGTTTCGGACGTGCGAAGAGTCCGGTTCCAGCTTTCATATTCCCCCGTATACCCTAGTTCCTAGGCTTCGTTGTTCATTTCTATTCAATTTGATTCCCAAATGAAGCCTAGAAACTAGGGTATATATTCATATTCATATTCATATTATGTCCTATCCAAATGGATCACGCTTAGGTGACAATACTGGAGCCCCGTTACTCACCTTCCACTATTGTCACTGCTTCCAAACATCCTTACGCATCTCCCCAACGGCAACTCCCAGCAGAGAATGAGACAAAATCGAGACCCACTGATCAGATCTCAAGTCCAATGCTTTAAAAAAATAAATAACACGTTTCTTTCCAAAACACACACAGACACACACGTTTCAATCCCCACAGATCCCGATAACCGTCTGTGATTGAATGGAAATGGATAGTCCGGTGGAACTGTCCAGTGCTGAACCGGCTCGTATCCACCCAGCTATCCCTTAGCTGAAGAGAGGGGTTCGCGAGATGCGCCTCCTAACGGTCCGCTGAAGAGGAGGGGATGAAAATCGTGACGTTAGAATGATAAGGTTCTATCTCCATTGTTTTGTCAAAATTGAGTTTTTTTTACATAATCTTATCCATTAGGTGTTTATTAATTGACGCCTGTGTGGTGTTATTTTTAAAATGTTATGGACATTTTTGAGTTAGTTAATTCACAAAATACAAAGGTTCCATCTCACAAAACACAATGGAATGCAAAAACGTTGACGCTCAATATCTCTGAACTGCCCTAAACGGAGATAGAACCTTATAATTCTAAGCTCACCGAATAACAGTCCCACGCCGTGCCCAAACACACCGTTCCCTCTCCTTGACGCACGACCAGCCCAGAGAAGGATAGTGTGTGACTGCCGTCTACAGTGGCAGCAATCCGCTAAGCTTGATTTAGGAGTTGAGGGAGGGACACAACTGATAATAGGGATGTACCTTCTGAATCTGACCATGCACGGCTGTGTGTGAATAGCGAGTGTGCATGCAAAGCCTGTGCGCGTTTGCGTGCGTATGTGTGCGTGTGTGTGTGTGTGTGTTTGATCGCTACATTTGACGCATATTAATTTGGCCCGTGATTAATTCGTCGCACGTTCTGTTTACCAGCGCGTTGTCTCTTGATTTCAACCACACTGCTGAATATATATATATATATACACACACACACACACACACACACACACACACACAGATTTAGAGTAATGGTGAATCAAAACTCGATAATTCGAGTGTAGAAATGCAGAGTTCACAAACTCCCCATCAGAGACAAAGAATGGATAGAGAAATGGGGTGATACAATCTTTATGCATGTGCTGCACTTGAGTGTGTGTGAGAGAGAGAGAGAGAGAGAGAGAGAGAGAGAGCGAGAGAGAGAGAGAGAGAGAGAGAGAGAGAGAGAGAGAGAGAGAGAGAGAGAGAGAGAGAGAGAGAGAGAGAGAGAGAGAGAGAGAGAGAGAGAGAGAGAGAGATAACTGACTCTTTCTGGGGATGAAAGCAGTACCTCTTATGAGGGCCTGGTGGCACTGTGGGCCTCAGATAAGCCTCACACTCTCCTCAGCATTGACAGGTGTTTTGCAGTGCTCCATAAGACAGGCCCTCATATTGGGGAAAACAATACAATGTGACATAGGTCAAATGTATACTTCTATCATCGTACCAATGAATTGGTGTATCTTTTCTTTTTTTTCTTTTTTCTGAGTGGGGCAGTCCCACTTATATTTTTCTTTTTATTGTGATAGAGACCGTAGAGATATGACAGGAAGGATGGGTGAGAGAGAGAGAAGGGATGTCATGCAGGATATGTCCGCGGCCGGAATCGAACCGGGAACCCTGCGGTTACGTGGTCAACGCTGAGTCCGCTACGCCACCTAAGCGCCCCTGGTGTATCTTTTCTAGATGATTCAGGACTACTACCCATGTAACATTTCTTGTGACTACTCTACAACTGATGCCAGTGCTCGAGCTTAAAATGTCACCTGTGCATTTCTCTCACGCTGCTAAGAGTCCCCCCTTCCATGTGTCCTCCAGCCGATGTTGCATGGACCCCTCATAGGGCTTTCACTCCGCCATGGAACCGTTCCCGTTCGTGTTCTGAAACCTCCGAACGTTGGTGCTGTCTGGCGAACCAGTCCGCGTTCGTACCAGTGTAACCAGAACCATAGTGTGGAAAAACAGACAACATTGGTATCCTAGTTACAACAAAGGAGTAGGTAGTGTGCTAAGATGTACCTCTCAAGACGGAGCTAGACTTGGGTAACCACCCCATTATGAATTACATACAGGAGAGATGTGCTCAGAGATCCTCTACATAGTGGTGTATCTTTTCAACATATGACTCACGACTACTGTCGCGACTAGATAGAGTCAAATAGTAAAAAGTCGCCGAGAGACGCGAGCAGGGTCTGGGTTGGTGTATTGTATGACGTGCCAAAACAATTCGCTGACATGAAAGGTACGTTTAGAGCATGTACTGAATTGAACAATCAAACTGGGTGAACGTACAAAAAATAATCCATAAGCGATCAAAATGAGAAAATAACAAACAATACGTAAAAAAATATGCCGTCAACAAAAATACAGCGACCGTGTCTCCCCTCTCTCTCTCCACTCCCGCCACACAGGTGAACAGGTGCTTAAATTAACCTCAGACTATCCCTGCCCATAATCAAGTTACTTCTGGAAGGTCTGAAATACCGTGATTAAAACAAACAATGAAATAAACTCACAATAAACCCATTAGCCTTTTATACTAAATACCCCGATAAATCATATTCATGGCGCCTACAACTACTACCCCTGTACACATTTCTTCACCCCTTGTGGCTACTCTATGACTGATGCAGTGACTAGAGCATCAGATTTCACCTGTGTATTTCTCTCTCACGCTTCGAGGCTTCCTAGCCTTCGTGTGTCTCCTCCAGCCTATGTTCCATGGACCCCTCAGACCCCTGGACCCCCCTTTAGCCCCTGAGGCATCTGAGCTACATGTGAATGTCATCAGCATCTCTTCATGCATGGGCAACAGGCCCTGGCTTTAAGGAGAATGCTTTTATTTATTTCTTTAAGGTATTTGCTTGAGAGCTATAGCCAGTGGCCTGAGTGTTAAACCTCTCTGGGGGGGGGCGAGAAAATGCTTTAGCCTTCCAGAGCAAGACTTCGACTCCATGTAATTGCACAATCAACTCAACAGCTCTCCCATGCCAGTAACATTGGACACTAACACAAAAAAACTCAATGAATTGTGGGGAAAGGACGCCTTTAGGAAGGAGGGGAGTAACTATTGTAAGGTCCAAACTGAAATATAAGATGACAGTTTCTGGTGGGTTCCTCTCCTGGCTTGTTTTGATACAAAAATGGGACTTTATTTTTTCTGTCTGTCAGTGTGTCCTTATCTATAATTCTATTAATAATTGTCTATAATCTGTCTGACATCAAATATTTAATTAGAGATTGAAGAGATTTGAAGAGAGCAACTGGCCGACTGAACTCAAACACAACAACAGCAACATAACAGCCGTATTGACGTCATAGGCTTCGGAAGCGTAACATGAATAATAGATTGATCCGTGATGTTTTAGTCACAGACATGTTTGCAGACTACGTCACATACTGGTGTACAGATCCCATTGGGTTCATCATGAGGCTGATTTTTTTGCCTCAGGGCATTATGGGCCTGAAGTGTTAACACTAGATGAGCCGTGTCTTTTTACCTACTAAAAGAGCGGCCTCGGGGGTCCCCCTCTTTTACCCCCTCTTTTACAATGCGAAGCTGCTATTTTACACACAACGACCACTAGTTGGCTGGATGGCTAGATGCTTCCTACACAGAAAAACAGAAAAATAGCTTTATACTAGCTTATCCTGATGTGGGTTTTGAAAATGTAAGGATACTGGGTGGTAGTACGCACATACAGTATCTAAAAAAAGTCATGAAAAAAGGAGGGTCCTGAAATTTGATCGAGTGCAAAGATATCACTTTTTTTTTTACTCACAGGGGCCGAATGACCCCTCACGGCTGTTCTAGTGTTAATGAGCAGATCTGCTTATTACCATTTAATTATCCTACATTGTATTGTATACATTGTACTGTAGCTTACAATTACTGCAGCGTAAGCACAGCAAAGCACTGGTTATTACTATAAGGCACCACAGGTCATCTAAGGGCAAAAAGACGTATGTACACTCTTAGAAAAAAGGTTTCCAAGGGGCTGTTCGGCTGTCCCAGGAAGAACCATGGACAGTGCCAGAGCAGTAGAATTGCCAAAATGGCATTTATAATTATCATATAGAATTCATGTTCTGTTCTAGTCAGCACCATGTACAATCACAAGCACTGCAACAGCACCATAGACAGTGGCCATTCCAGCAGTGCCAAACTGCCTCTAAGCTACTACCATAAGCATCAGTTGTTAGCTGTTTTCTTTTTCACTCCAATTAGACTTGACTGGGTAGATCCAAGAGTGCAGATCTCATTACAACTTAGGAGGGGACCACAAACATGACATTTTCTCAAGAGTATTTTCTGGTGGGGCCATAATATTATTATTATTATTACTACTACTACAATGCAACATGATAACCGCATGACATAAAGTCTGGCTACAAGAGATTTGTGGGAAATATTTAGTTGATCTCTAGAGGATCAACTGTCAAGGTTAGGATCTGTCCCAACCGTAAAGATCCATGACACCCCAATAATACGCTTGAGACATTAGCCAATGTAGGAGCCATGAGTATGATTTAGGGAGTATTTAGTATACAAGGCTAATGGGTTTATTGTGAGTTTATTTCGATTGTTTGTTTATTGCCTTGATCACCGTATTGAGAAGTCACATGGTTATGGGCGGTGATTTGGTAAGGTCATTTAAGCACCTGCGCACCTTTATGTATTTTTGTTTTTTGACCGCATATTCTTTACGTATTGTTTGTTATGTTCTTACTTTGATCGCTTATGGATTATTCTTGTACATTCACCCAGTTTGATTGTTTAATTCAGTAAATGCTCTAAACGTACCTTCATCTCAGCGGATTGTTTTGGCGCGTCATACAATCATCAACCCAGACCCTGCTCGAGTCTCTCAGCGACTTTTTTACTATTTGACTATCTAGTTGCTACAGCCAATGACCTAGTCTCACAAGCCAGACTGGGCGAGGCCAGAGGGACTACCAGAGATGTGAACCAACCCTTCCAACAAGGCTACGCTTTATTCATTCCTTATACTACTGGCCCCGACTTTCTTCTATGTCTGTAATGAGAGC
Organism: Nansenia antarctica; assembly: GCF_963989245.1. Classification (NCBI taxonomy): domain Eukaryota; kingdom Metazoa; phylum Chordata; class Actinopteri; order Argentiniformes; family Microstomatidae; genus Nansenia; species Nansenia antarctica. The sequence continues at coordinate 25,913,705 of NC_137684.1, read as the reverse complement.
AAAGCTTAGCAAGGCTGCACACTCATTAAGTGTGCTACTGTCTGTTCTGCACGCAGACATTTTACATAATTACAATTAACAAAATTAACTCTCTTGCCTTGTCTTAATTTGAAGTTGATAGGTTGTTTAGGGTGTAAGTAGGACCCCCCATTGGCAAACAACATGAAGGTGCACATGTGTATGATGCACTGTATGATATAGCATTTTTTTGTTATCCTCTCATGGAATGTGTTCCTAAACTTGAATTCCAGAAGTCAACAGTTGAGGGTTAGAAGTAGCAGGCTGATAAATGTGTTTTGGATAAGACAGGCTATTATCATGCTATGCAAAGAGCCCCAAGCCCAACATAAGCTCCTCTCATGGCTTCTGAAATAATGCCATTTTAATATTAACTTGTTTATTATTTCCTTCTGTGAGGCGCAATCAATTGCCAGGACAACTGGGTCATCATCTCATTGCAAAGATATTACCCTATGGGCATTTTAGAAAAAAAAACATCGTTTTTTGGTAATATTGTTGTGTATCAGTCATGACGTAAAATGGCATTGTGCAGCAATCTCTAAATACGATTGATTGATTGAAAACTTTATTAGAAGATTTGCAGAAGTAGGTACATGAAAGTACATATTACATACAAGGTCAACTAACAGGATAAAAACCCAAGAAAGCCACTGGCTTATTTCAATTGGGGTCCTTGATTCTCAATTCATCGTTACATGTAAGACAGACAAAAAAGCTAGTACTATCTACAAGATAATACAGACAAATAACTATTACTATCTACAAGATAAACACACATCCATCATGGGAAGAACAATACAACAAAACATAAGGTATGTACAGCGGGTAGGACAGGTGGGGACATACACCACAGGTGGGGGCGGGGGACAAAACACAAAGTATGTACAGTGGGTAGTTCGGGTCTTTTAATCTGATTTTTGATTTAGGGGGTCCAGTTACGGATTGCAGCCTCCTGTAAATGTTTTTTGAGAGTGGTTTTGAAGGTGGGCAGTGTTTTGCACTCCTTTAAGATTATAGGAAGGGCGTTCCACATTTTTACGAATCCTTCCCTTTAATGGCTCCCCCAGTACCGCCAGAAGCACTTTTCAGGGCTCATTGCAAGTGCGCCTAGATGGACACCGTGACTGATGAGCAGGACCTGTGCTTCGTCTACCTCGGTGCTGAACACATCAAGGAGGCACTGGTCGCTTCTCCCCGATGCTCCTCCTGCACTCAGCTCCCCGTCTGGGAGAAGCAAGGTTCAGGGAGAACATGCCCCTCAAGGATGTGGTCTTGGTAAATGGTAAATGGACTGCACTTATACAGTATAGCGCCTTTATCCAAAGCGCTTTACAACGGCCTCTCCTTCACCCATTCACACACACATTCACACACAAAAAAGCTCACTGGGAGCAGTGAATTTGGGGTTCAGTATCTTGCCCAAGGCACACTTCGACATGTGGCCAGCTGGGGCTCGAACCGCCTATTTGCTAACCTTGCGATCATTAGATGATCCACATCCGCCCCCGCCCCAGTCTTCGCGATGCTGTCTGACTCAAACAGTTTCATGGATGATCGCCTCGTCGGAGAGACAGAGTTGCAGTCGGTCTCTACACCAACAACCTCCGCATGTTTAGCAGAGGCTGGCCCACCTTATCAGCATTTTAGCATATCTCAACGATCTACTAGCTCTGGCCCAATGCCCGGATCAGGCCATTCAAGACACAATCTCACTGGTGCAACACCTCACTCGATTGGGACTAGCTGTCAATCTGGCAAAAAGCGCTCTATCGCCATCTCAACAGTTCACCTATCTGGGCATCCGATTGGATACTGTCGAGATGAAGGCCAGCTTTTCGTGTGTGTCGAGTGGCAAGCACGGTCACCTCTCTGTCAATTATGCCGTTGTTAGGATTGATATATGCAGCGCATGTAGAGGTCGCTTTGGGCCTCTTACACATGCACAAACTGCAGAGGTGGTTCACATGACTGTGACTGGACCCAGTGATGCACCGTCACAAGTTGACTGATCAACTTGATCCCCGTGGGCAGACCGGCATCCCACTACCCAGTCTCCATGGAAGCATCGTTGATTGGGTCAGGAGGAGTGTGTCGGGCGCGCTCGGTGGTGGGGAGATGGGGACTGACGTTACTTCATTTTTGGAGTGAGCCATGAGGGGTCATTTGACCCCTGTGAGTAATAAAAAGTGTTATATCTTTGCACTCGATCACATTTCAGGACCCTCCTTTCATGACTTTTCCAAGATATGTGCGTTCTACCACCCAGTATCCTTACATTTTCAAAATCACATCAGGATAAACGAATATATTTTTGTAATATATAAAAATATGTAATAATAATAATCTATTTTGCCGTTTTTCTGTGTAGGAAGCAATTTACAACCGGCCAACTAGTGGTCGTTGTGTGTAAATAGCAGCTTGAGCATTGTATTTGACCCCCGAGGCGGCTCTTTTAGTAGGTAAAAAAGCACGGCTGTTCTAGTGTTAAGGGGATCTAGACGCGGTAGTCAGATCCGACAACAGGGTGACAGTAGCACACGTCAGTCGACAAGGGGGGGTGTGCGCTCACCATCACTTCATCGCCTAGCGACAGAAGTGTCGCTGTGGGCTGTCACACACCTGAGAGCTCGCTGAAAGCTCTCCACATCCCAGGAGTTCACAAAGAAGGACAGATGTTGTCGTCACGGGGAGGCGCAAGGAGAGGATGGCTTGGAGGCTAGAACCCTCCATTGTCTCTCTGATTTGGGTGCAGTTTGGACGAGCGGAAGTGGATTTGTTTACGTCACGAACCAATGACGTAGCAGTGTCGGCTTCGGTTCTCTCCGCGCGAGCATCCTGTTATAGGTGGTTCCACCCCTGGCATCTATCCTCTCCCCACTGTTGGCACGAGTGAGATCGGAGAGGCTGGAGTTCATTCTTATAGCCCCCGACTGCCCCGAAGCCCCATGGTTTCCAGAGCTGATGGAGATGTTGGTAGAGGGCCCGTGGCCTATACGTCATCGACAGGATGCACTCTCCCAAGCCAGAGGCTTGGTGAAGGGACCACCAGTGATTGAAGGGCCCTCTCATGGCTTGGTTACCTTGGTTACCTGTTAGAGTGCAGGGGGGCTATCAGACACTGTCATTCAGACCATTCAGAGTACGAGTGTCTACACAATGGTGTGAGGAGCAAGATGGTCTGTTGTCGGGTCAAAACGTTCTTGTGCTTCTTGCAGTCATGGTTTGACAAAGGGTTAGCTGCGGGAACTATTCAAGTTTACACAGCTGCCATCTCTGCTTCCCATAAAGGTTTTGTGACAACAAGACTGTTCAGTCATTCGCTAGTTAAGCGATTTTTGCCTGGGGTGTACAGGCTTAAGACGCCCTCCGAGGATACTCCTTGCACATGATATGTCTCCTTTTCTACAACAGCATGTTTGGATACTGGATTCTGATTGGCTAGCAACAGTGGTAAATACAACTCCGTTCAACTCCCTTCAGTTCAGCTCCAACCGCATTTCCAGTATCAATGCGCCTCCCAATCAATCTGACCTGTGCTGACTCCGCCCACTGTTTAGCCAATATCAGTCTACAAATTTGGAGTGTCCTTCCAAGGCAATGTGTCAATAACTGTGAATCCCGCTAACAATTAGGTTATGATTTGTTTTTGGCTCAAAGGCAAGTGAATGTGGCCTAGCCTACAATGCAATCGTTGATCTTGTTTATGGAACTACTATATTCTGTGGCAGAAGGATATGTATTCTGAAACGATTAATGATTGTAAATAAATGAATTTAATGTTACAACTGTGTATTTTTTATATTATGTGGTAGGTTTTGTAGAAAAGCAATTTACCATTCGAGGGCGGGGGTTGTGGAGACATTTACCACTGGTACAGTACTCGGCATCGCCTCTTGCCACAACCCTGTACCCCCTTTCCTCTCATGGTAAATTGCTTACTTTGACTAGAAAATACTGCTGTACCAATCGCAATGCAGTCAGTTCTGAGTTATTCTTAACACGCTGGCCCTCTATGTTCAGTACTCTACTTTACGTTTCAAACCTATAAGCATGTACTGTATATTAATTCAGTTAATTACACAATTACAGTCTAATGAACTGAAATGAAAACATAATGTCAATCCAACATTGCAAATGGCACATATCTCACTTTCAAAAACAAACAAACAAAAACTTGCACTACAGTGACACAATGAAAAATGCCCATGTCACAAGAGCTCCTTGAAAAAGATATTGTCGGCCCTTGCCTTCAGCGGCGAATACACAGTAATCTGGTCCCAAATCCAAATCTCATCCTTATTTTTTTCACAGCGGTGTGGGGAGGTTGGTCGACATGCATTGACATACTTAAAAGGCTGCTCTGAATCACGTTTCTCCCCCATGACATTAATCATTGAACGTCATAGATGAGAAATGAGCACAAGTAGGATGTTGACTGCATAAATATGTTACTATGAAATCAGTACGCCCATATGTCTCTAAATGTATTCATCCTTAATGGTATGGGTTTATGCCTTTTCCAGTATATGTATATAAAAAAAACATGTTTAATACATATAAAACAGCCCATCAACAGCAGATATTTAACTACATCTTATGCATGTACTGTATGTGCAAGCGAGTTGATTTATCCTCACTGTCATTGGTTTCCTGGGAGGCACTACATCAACAGACAACCTCCATTATCTGATCATTGTGACGTTTCAACACAGTCAATGGCTTGAAACACGACAAACAGTTGGTAACACACAAACGATCTTTGTAATTTGCTCACATTAATGCTCCTCAAGATACATTAAGGCCCAGTAAAAGTGAAAATCATCATCGGTTGGACAAATTAGCATCACCCAAATGTGCAACAATATGGTTTATGTCGTTTTACAGTACTTTTGTACTGTAAAAATCCAGCCCTGTCTTCTCATGCTCAAACACTCTGTATTCAATGGGTGGGATTGAAGCGGTTTAGGTGACAGAGGGGCCTGCTCATGTAATAACTCTAATAAGATGTTAGATCTGGGTCATACAACTCAATCAAATAAACCAATAACACCATTTGTTTACATTTTACATCGCTCGTATTTGCATTAGCAGAACCACACACAGTGATAGCCTGCAGTCTGTAGATAACATCTGAGACCAGATGAAACCGGCTGTAGTGGCTATTTGTCAACAAAAGAGTTTCAAACTAAATTAAACTTGTAAAAAAAAACACTGATGCACCATTTCAGTTAGGCTGTACTCAGGTACTTAAGAAGTCACATGTCCAGGCCAGAGATCCACGTTTAAGTTGATTTATTGTCCATTTCCAAGCAAAACACTCATGGTCAATGGCTGCCTCCCACAATTCCCCACAATTCCCTAGCAACAGAAGACACTTTTGCTAGGGAATTGTGTTCTAATATTTCACTATCCAATGTACCTGTGCTGCTGTTTCCTGTTTGATTCTACATCTGTATTCATGTTCATGTAGTATCCCAACAAACAGGTGCCTTGCATGGAATTATGTAGACAGAGATGTCGTCTAAGAACCATTTTGTTCTAAGAGTGTAGTCAATGCCTGTTCCACAGAAGGACCATCTACCAGCAATGATGGTTCTTCAGAAACGTCACAGTTGTAAAGAGTCCTCTCTGATGTAGTACCGAGAACCAGTGTTATGTGAATTGTAATTTGTGTGAAATTGAACCGTCACCATGACAAAGAACCCTAAAATAAGCCTTTTTTTGAGTGTTGAGTGTGAAGAAAATGAAAGACATCTTCCTTCATTGGCTCCAATCTCTTCCCATTACATTTTGGTCAAACCTATCTTGATAGGGCCTGGCGAATATGGCCATGGACTATGGATTACTTACGATATGATAGTAGTAGTTTATGATAAACTGTAAACTGAACACTACGTACTGTGTGAGATAAACCAAGGGTTCATGGTCACGTTTTTACTGGGTGGCCTCATGTGATGATTCATAGCTTTGATAACGCACACAGAAGAGTTTGTGCTATAAATTACTATTATGATCATGTTTTCACCTTCCTAAACTGGCACAGAGCCTCCCCCTCATTGCCATTTCCTCTGATGTAGACGAATGCTCTGATTCTATCAGATTTCTCTTAGACTGGTGGGACGTTTTCACAGCTTGAATGGAGTGAAAAGGGCAAAGATTCAAGGGTTTTAAATATGGAGACGGTCATGGGAGACGGACATTTTGTAACTGATTTCCCCACGTTTCGAAACAAAAGAAGATATCTTTGCTAGGAGGCAATGAGTCAGGAATACGGAAAGGATTTCACCCGTGTTTTGACGAGAGAGCTGTGACAGGAAGGAACGTTGTGTTTAGATGGTGAGGGGAAGAAAGTCATGGAGAATATGTGTTTGCTAGATAAGATGGTTTTACACTGCTCTGTGATATTTATATGAATATTAACAAATGGATATGGAATTGCAATATGAATGTTTAGCACTGAAATAAGGATTAGTTTTGCTTGGGGTGGTTGTGTGAGGCTGGTCAAGGACAGTCTCACATTTGAGAATTATATGTTCTCCTGACACAGGCAAGGTGTTTTTCTTGACCATACGGCCTGACCAGTAAAGAATCTAGGCCCTACCTGTAACCCAGCGTTTTTCTTGGTTAAAGGGTCAGGAAAAACTCATATCCTTACTCATGAGGTACATTTAGGAAAGAGCTCTACACGCTAACAGTTTTGACAACAGTATCAGGTCAAAGTAGAGATTCGTTGTTAATTCATTGTTTTCTTTTTTCAGATTGGTTTCCACCAATTATACATTACAATCCTTTTTATACATAGTCCCCCTATTTCAGGGCACCAAAGTTGTTGGAAAATTGGCTTGAGGTGTTTCTGGTTAGTCAGGTGTGTCCCGTCACATCATTTGCTTCATTAAGACAGCGGTCAATGTCTTGTATTGATTCTAGGCTTGGAGTCTACTGTTGGTGTCAACATGATGTCAATGAAAATCAAGGAAGCCAAATCTATATGAAACATAGCGAAAACCTTAGACTTAAATCAACAGTTAGTTGGTAGTGCAAAAAAGGAGGTTAGTGGAAAAAAAGGATACCTAAAAAAACAAAACTAAAAAGCCTGTAGAGGTCAAGAAAAATATTGTGGACAGATAAGACTAATATTATCAATATGATCATTATTATGAGTTGTCAGGGCCAATAAGCGGAAAGTTCTTGACTGGCCATCAAATTGAAGGTTAATTTCATTTCCTGATGATAAGATTGTAGGCAAAAATACATCTAAACCAACAACAACTGAAGATGTCTGCAGTACAGAGCTGGCAGAGCACGACCAGAACATATACCCAGTATCTGTCAGGGTCAAGACCAGAACATTTACCCAGTATCTGTTAAGGCCAATGCACACGGCCCCGATTTTGTCGCACCGCCAAATTCGATTCCATTATTTTGAATGAGACAATGCACACGGCGTGCGATGCGATATTAGCGCACGACAACATCCGATTCTTCATTCACACCAATTGAAATAATTGAAATAATTGAGAATCGAATGTTGTCGTGCGATAATATCGCACGCCGTGTGCATTGGCCTTTAGGCTCAACGGGTCACAGACTTAAGGCAGTTATTGCATGGAAAAGATTGTCGGCCAATACTTAACAAAAGTATTTCATTTGGACATGATATGATTGTTTTCCAATACTTCTGGAATCCTGAAATAAGGAGAGTATAATTTTTTTTTTCTCTAAATGGTTAACACAATCTGAAAAAAAAAACATCCAAACTGCTAAGTCAAAATGCTTCTTCCTCCAATACTTATGGAGGGCACTATAGTTTAGCTATGTGTGTTGTGCATACAACCCCACTTAGTGATTTATGCACACTCGGTCACCAAAAAAACATAAATAATGGAGCAAATACATTTTCACATTCAATAGTAAGTACTTGATTTCTATGACCTGGAATGACATTCCATGAGAACAGCATTACTTTTTCAAACATTTTTGCCGGTTCCATCATTTGTATATAATTCATATAAGCTATCAGTATTCTCTCCTTCTGTGTCAATTACAATTCATGACAAGGAAAGCCACACCCCAGAGTCTGTGTGAGAAAGACAAAATGTCATCTGCATCCTAATTGCGGTCTTTGGAGGTGAGAATGTTGCCTAAAATACCTCAACCGGTATTCTTGCTGAGATGTATTCATATTAAATGAATAATTGTCAAATAATTCCTTTAAAAGCAGGGGTTCCTGCACTGCAGACCAAAAGCCTATATCCACCACACATACTTAGAGGACTAGAGGAACCATGGAATTAACAATGGCGTTAACCATTACAATGGATAACATTAAAGGCTTAATGGAGGCCTCATAAACAAGGCCCAGATGTAGTAAAGTGTTACCACGCTGAGTCAGCAGCCTTACTCCATTGATTGTGGAGACCCACTGTGTCAAGTCAGAATAAAGAGACAATAACTTTTTATGCTGGTACAGTACATCAGTCCCCAAGAAGGTGTGTTTGAGTAGCAATTTTCAGCTTTTGTAATGACTAGCTAAGGCAGTTCGTGACGTTAGAATTATAAGGTTCTATCTCCATTTTTGTCAAAATTGAGTTTTTTTACACAATCTGATCCATTAGGTGTTTATTAATGCCTGTGTGGTGTTCTTTTTAAAATGTTGCAATTTTTGAGTTAGTAATTCATAAAATACAAAGGTTCCATCTCATAAAACAATGGAATGTAAACACTTTGACACTCAATATCTCTGAACTGCCCTAAACGGAGATAGAACCTTATAATTCTAAGCTCACGGGTTTGGTAACATCCTTTTTAGAAACCAGCATTAATTCATTATTGAGGCCGACTTCTGTGGTGTGCATCATCGTTTCAATCTCACTGTTCCTCCACTTCCTCAGGGGAATTCCCTTTTCTTTGGATTGGGGGGAAGTATTCCATAAGTTTCCATTGAAAAGAAGGGAAATTAAGAGAGTTTGAGACGGATTGAGAAGGATTGACGGAAGAGCTTCGGCTATTGTGTCGAGGACGTTCTATAGTCTGTCTCTTATCGCTGTCCGCTTTTTTGAACGCCGCTAATTAAGGGATTAGAGACAGCGAATGTCCCCTTTGACCTTTCCATTGATGCTTCAGAGACATGACAACCATTCCACATTGGATTTTGATGCTGTTCTGCTGGGGAAATGGCAGTAATGACCCCCCCCCCCCCCCCACCACCACCACCACTCGAGCGTGCCTCCCCCCCATGAGCAGGCCCATGTGTCGCTAGCAGCCACACATTGAGCAATGGTCATTACCCCTAGAACAAATAAAGCTTCGCAATTGAGATCCAACAAATATCATTTTTCTCCACGCCGATAATCTGCTTGACAACTGCACAGAAGTAATGAGATTCTACTGGCAGAGGGTTTTAGCCAGAGCCAGCGTAATGTATGTCTTGGCCCTCTCCAGAGTCAGGCCTAGGAAAGTGGGGGGTGTGGGGTAAACAGGATGTGTGGAGGTTAAATGATACTCTGCGATGTACTCTGCAGGACTGTTTACCTTTAGACGTCAGGATCCTGTGGAGCTGCCGCATTCATCTTTCCCTCTCCTCAGAGAACCGTTAGGAACAACTGGTACGACTTAGAGCATGCCGTTATAATCAGTTATCATTTCTAAATATCATCTGATAATTATCCTATCATCAGCCATTTTCAATCAGTATAAAAAACATGTTATAGAAAAGATTGTATAGAGAGATATTGTGTAGAACATATTATGTTACAACAACATTATAAGCCATCACACTATAATATGGCATTATGTGTGTGCCTCACAGAAATTGTAAACCGTTATAATTATGTACCATGAATGCACCAGGGGAGGCTGGTGGAGGTAGAAATCGGAGGACGGCTTATTGTAACGCATGACATGGAACGAGGAATGCCTCTGGTATACAGCCTCTAACCCAGTGGCCTCCAACTCCGGTCTGGAGTACATGCAGGGTTTTGCCCTAGCCCAGCACTAACTAAACAAACAGTGTTTTCCCGTCTGCCAGAAGGACTCAACACCCGACTCAATGCACTAACCCTGCCAGATGTACTGCACTTTATAGTTGTAAATATTGATATTTTTTGTCTTGTGGTTATGTGTGTACATTGTCCATTGTGATAGTCATGTGTAATGTGTGTAAGTTTGAAGTATTTGACAGTGCTGTATTGAGTTTTTCCATCTGTACCGACAACAAATTCCACCGACCTTGGTCGTGTGGTCATTAAACGATTCATTCGATTCATTCATTCATTCATTCATTCAACACTCCTGATTCAACTACAACAACTTGAACTGTATCGTTGGTTGATGAGCAGCTTCTAACCTCTGCAGATTATGATTTCATTGGGATATAATGCATATTATATATATACTGCATATCTGTGGGAAATAGCTGACACAGAGAGCATCAATCAAACAATGTTTCTGTGTGTGTGTTTCAAGTTTCAAGTTTTATTTGTTATGGTTGGGGTCACTATTTCCCTGGTGGTGACTCATTGGTGCCTCCCTCTAGCGGCCCCTGGTGGCCCTGGGATGCTACTACACTCCCTGTTCCTCTCCTCGTTGTGGACTAATGTGAGTCACCTGTGTATGTTTGGCACTTGTGTATTCATGTCCTCCCTTCCTGGCACTCCCTGCTGGTCGATCTCCTTGTTTGTTCTCTGTAAGTGTGTTTTCTGTGTAAGTGTGTGATCCTGCTTTGTAATTTGTCTGCCTTGCACAGGGAGTTGTGATGAGCTGCTCTACCCGGTAGTTCTGGGTAGAACCTGGTGCCGGTCCGGTCTACAGTAGTGACGGGGGAAACTAAGCTTTTCGACGCATTGACACATTCAACACAATTGTGTCTGAAAAAGTGTCGATCTAAAGTATTTAAGGTACCAGGGAATAAAACCACAGGCAATACTAGAATTCTTCAGCGATCAGCCGTCAAGAGGAACAGGGAAGTGGGACACTTAAATAGCAACATACAAACACTCACAGCTGACACAAATCAATAATTAAGTCCAGATCGAGTGCAGAATTCCAAGTCGCCAGGAGGAAGCATAAGGGAGTCGTCAAAATGAGTCCCCCCCCCCGTAACAAACCCCGACCCCAACCTAACCCCTCCGCTGTTAGCAATGCAGAACCTTTGTTAGATTTTGCTGCAGATGAAAATCTATCTTTTACTCCGGATGAAAACCTACTGCTCCTCGTTAGCTGTTAACTGTAACATCCTGTGTGAACTCGTGTTCCATGGTCCTGGTTCATAAATAACCTTGTTGAGTTAATTAATAACCAATGGAGGCTGAGGCTTTATCAATCATTTCAGAGTGTTTATTTAAATCTTGCAAGAGGGGTCTCTGTACGGTCAACATAGAGTTTCAAAGTACAAAGCCCACCCCTCCGTGGGGTTGGCTCGGTCTTATAGTTTCAACATTCAGTTCTTTGCACAACATCACGTGGGTACAGATAATACACAGCATAATTCGTTCACTTTACCCTTGGAGAGAAGGGAGTAAGAGTTACTCTTTATCTAGCACCTGCAGTTTTAATCACATACAATTATTATTGTTATTCATACAGTCTCCAGTGAACATAATATCATGTTTATTGTATTAAAGAAACATTTCTCACAAAACTGTAAACTGTTGGATGTGAGCTGGTGACTGGAGGGATGCTGGCATCACATCCTGCAGTTGTGCCATTGAGCAAGGCACTTAACCCGTAACTGCTCCAGGGGTGCCTTAATGCTGACCCTGTGCACATTATGTTCTCCCTGGGGTGTGTGCATGTGTGTTGTCTCACAGGGTGGGGTGTGCAGTGCATGTGTGTCTAGAGGGGGTTGTGTGCAAAAAACAAATTTCCCCTCAGGGATCAATAAAGTCTTCTCTTCACTCTAAAGGTGCACTCTAGGCCAGTGGTATCCAAGCTGGGTGCAAATATCCCTCAGGGGTTGTTAGCAAATTAGCTTAAAGGGGCTGTAACAGCAGATAATGTAATAACGCCGTATTACGGCTGGTTTTTGCATGTGTACCATATTTTGTCTCTTCACTAGTAGGGCTCTAGTTTTTGTTTACTTTTTCCTATTTCCCTTATCAAACGATTGACTGAAAGTCCAGGTTTCCTCACTGTCAGTTGGGTTGTAAATTCATGAGAGACGAACACTCCTAAAGACCCGCTCAGTGGCGTTCTCGACGAGGAGCAAAGGCACAGTCAGCCTCCATCGGTGTCCAACTGACACCAAAGCCAATAATCTCTTGTCAGTCACAGCCGGCAACAAACAAACCCCCGGGGGAGCTGAAGCAAGAAACAGGGTCTTTGGTTGATTCAGCAAGATGGTATCTGACATTTAGCTGTACCGATAACGTGTTGATACGCAGGATTATCTCAACTTGAAATTGTACACAACTGACTGGCATTGCGTGAATATGTACAGTATGCGTTGCGTGCAATCCAAAGTGAAGATACAGTATATATATATATAGACATAAAATGCATGTGTAGGTATGACCAGAATACAATGTGGATTGGAGTGTACTATGTTTATGTCGATTTGTTTATACAGCAGCACTGCATGTCCATGGCATTTTTCCAGGACAATAACCCTTATCTTATTAGCATGTATACAGTTATCTATCCAACAGGGCAACAATTAAAGTGGTCCCCTTCAATGCCCACCTTTTCGCATGTTTATCCTCCTAATGACAATTCCGTTGCAAGTTTATCTTCAAGCAATGCACACAATCATCTACTTATAAACCCTTTTTTAAAATAATAAACACCTTTGTTTAAAGTGTCCCAATAATACTCTCTAATTTAAAAAAAAAGAATAACAAAAAAGATGGATTGTGTAAGGCAGATGGTTGTGCTTTGTGGCATGTTTGTCTTAACCGCCGTCAGTTGGTCATTGACCAGTGTTGTGACTCCCTCCAGCTCCAGGATCACACATGGGGACCTACAGTAGTCAATCAAAGAAGAGATGGGGTTGCTTCAGACTGTCAGAAACAACAGAACAGTCTATTAGATTGTGTGGAGGATGTGGAGGAGGTGTCCCTAGGCGCCGATCCAGGTTAAATTAGGCGGTGTAGGTCCTGATGGTTGAGTTTGCCTGGCATAAAGGAACCAATGGAATAGTCTTAACACTAGAACAGCCGTGCTTTACCTACTAAAAGAGCCGCCTCTGGGGGTCAAACCCCCCTCTTTACAATGCTCAAGCTGCTATTTACACACAAGGACATGTTATATATTTGCACTCAATAACATTTCAGGACCCTCCTTTCATGACTTTTCCTAAATATGTCCGTTCTACCACCCAGTATCCTTACATTTTCAAAATCACATCAGGATAAGCTAGTATAAAGCTATTTTGCCATTTTTCTGTATAGGAGGCTAATTTACAAGCGGCCAAGTAGTGGTCGTTGTGTGTAAATAGCAGCTTGAGCATTGTAAAGCGGCGGCTCTTTTAGTAGGTAAAGCACGGCTGTTCTAGTGTTAAGACTATTCCATTGGTTCCGTTATGCCAGGCAAACTCAATCAAGCAAAGCGATGCATTTGTGATTTGTATTTTCCAGGTCTGAGGTGAAGCAGTTCCCTGATCACTAGTCAGGGGCACCGTCTACCTAGGCATGTCTTTATAGCCTGAGGCTGTTCTCTTCCTTATCCCAATTATTGTTTTGTGTTTTTTATATGTCCCGTGGACACTTGCCATTTGCTGCAACATTGATTTCCGAATGTGGGATAAATACAGGTGAAACTTGAAACTTAGAGCAAAGCACAGCCAACTGACTTGATCCTGTTAACTACCTGGCGGGGGAAAGAGCATTAAAGACCAATCTGCAACAAACTCAATGAACTATACTTCACCTAGGTGATTCCTGTCTTCTTTCTCTCTCCCCCACGTCTAAGTCAATTCATCTCTCACTGTACTGTCTGTTAATCCCTATCCGGACCGCTGTGGCACATGCACAGTAGGACATTATGAAAATGATGAGAACCCTCAATTAAATGTCAAGTGTCTATATCTCCAATCTTTATCACTGTGTCAAATAGAAGCATGACTAATTGAAAATAACAACAACCGCAGACATGTGAAAGACCGCGTATGTAAGCGTGAATAGACACTCACAGTTAATTGTGCCATGCGACTCATACGAGTAATTTATTTTTGCAAGTGCAAATTGTTAGCATTTCAGTGCAGCATCGCCAGCTGTTTGCTTGATTTACTTGCTTTGCTGCAAATGGCATTTGACGAGATGGTGACAGTCGTGTTTACCGAACACATGAGACACTTGGTGGAATCTATTCTAGGCTCTGTGATGGTACAGTATCTACCGAAACGAACTCACAAGAAATTGCATGTACTCTACATAATGTAAACACTTGACAATGCTCGGTAAACTTGACTGACATTGAGGCAGAACAAGTGCATAATAAATGGTGGAAGGAGAACAGTAATAGAAGGGTGAGGAGAAGTGGTGTTTCTCTTCTATTCTAGTTGCATTCAGCAATTCATTTCTAAGTGGTTTGTTGTTGTAAATACAGTGACTATTATATTATACTATACTATAAATAGTGTATCCAATAGAAACATCTAGAACATCACGTATGCATTAATTAAGGCACTGACAAATGTATCATCAACACTAAGTGGTGCTCTGGATCCAGAGGGACTGAAACGGTTAAGTTGAAAATAAACTTTCTAGGTCAAAGAAATTTCGGTTTTTATGGGCTCTTTTTGTTACTGTAGGTATGCCTTTAGGTCAGTTTGTAGACATGCACGTACATGTAGTTGAATCAGGGTCTATATCAGGGTCTTACCCCCAATCCAACCCTTAATGCTGAGTGCCAAGCAGGGAGGCATCAGGTACCATTTGTATAGTCTTTGGTATGACTCAGGCAGGGATCGAACTCATGACCTCCGAATCTCAGGGTGGACACTCTAACCGCCAGGCCACTGAGCTGAGACCCTGTGTCATGTCCAGGGGGATGTACTTGTACATCGAGTCGTCTCATGCTACTGAAACAGGAGATAATCTCCTGCTCCTATGGGCCATTAGGCTCGAGGACCATCGGTTCTCAAGGCTACTTACTTATATTCCCCCACCAGGTAATTAACAGGATCATATTGTGGCAACCCGCTCACCAACGCCCCTAAGCCGGGGGCGGAGTACGATGGACAGCGCCCCGAGCCCCTAGGCAGAGTGATCGACAATTGCTACTATCCGTGTCTGACAATCACCACAGAGGCGAGCGCGGGCCAGTGGAGGAGACGACAGGATAAGAAGACCTGGCAAACTCTAATCGGTGGGAAGCATTGCCAGTACACGGCACGATGCCGGACGGGTGAGGACCGCTTTGCAGCGGCCAATAATGTGTGTGAAAGTTTATAATAACGTGTCTTTGTGTGACCAGACCCAGATGACCTGAGGGGAGAACCCCGATAACCAGAGCTCGAGTGACGACGAGACGAAGATTGACAGAATAGCCGGAGAGAGGTACAGGAGTACCCCCTGGAGTACCAAGGGTGCGACGGAGCCCCGCCCCCCTTTCCTGAACGGACGGATCCCCGCTGCCTACCGGCAGCCCCCTCCAGTAGAGGGACACCTACATTATCCTTTTTTGCCGTTTAAACTGAATGAGTTCTCCTTTTGCCCCTGATGAGTGAGACATCGCCCCTTCCCCCTATTACTTGACTATGACCTTTTGATTCCTGAGTTGTCATAGGTAGTAGGTCTACCCATTGTTGAGCTTTATATATAAAACTCTCCATGGCCTGGTCCCTACCTATCTGTGTTCATATCTCCTCAGAAACCATCAACATTATAGCCTCCGCTCACAGGACACTTTACAATTATATGTTCCGCGTGCTCGTACTGAGCTGGGCAAAAGAACGTTTAAGTACGCTGCCCCCCTCTGCCTGGAATACTTTCCAGAAAGACTTAAAATTAAAATAAGTAATCAGTTATGATGCTTTCATAACGATTTTAAAGGTGAAAGTATTGGAAATTGTCATTGCTTTTAATTCAGTATCTGTGCCCGCCCAAACCTGCTATTAATTTCTTGTTATTCTGTATTATGTATCTTATCTTATTATCTGTGTATTGAATGCATGCCTGTGTCCTTGTGCTGCCCTCCTGAGTGGGCAGTTCCTCGACTTCTCCAAAGATAGGAATACATATGGCGATGCGCCAAAAAGTGACCTCCGTCTCCTCTTCTCTCTGGCTCTGTGTGTGTACTTTTACTCCGGTCGAGTGAGCGGGTTCCCGCTCCCGTTATATATATATATATATATATATATATATATATATATATATATATATATATATATCACTTTGAAGACCGGATACACAAAAACAACATGGGATGCCCTAAACCTTTGCACGCTCATAATTTTTATACAGTAATTCTATTAAAACTATTAATAACTGGTTAAGAAAACTAGCTATAAACTAAGAGCTAGTCTATTATCTAATTGGAAGCACTATATTGTATATCTTAATTCCTAAATTCTTCGCAGGTCCGCCAAAACCCTTGCCCATTAATTCAAATTATGTCACTCTAACTATAAATCATTTTGCATAATTAATAGTATAGTATAGTGGATAGTGTACATAGCCTTTATTTATGTAAACCAGCTCCTTTCCCTTCTTGTTTTTTTAGTTTTTTTTTTCTTTCCTAGCACCAGGGGAGCCACCCCTCCCAAATGTCGTTGTTTGGTACCTGTACTATAGCAATGACAATAAAGACCATTCATTCATTCATTCATTCATTCATTCATAATATTTGGGGAAGCCAAACGAAAAGAGCTCTTCAGGTGATTCTTATGGCCTTTGGGTTAAACCTCCTCCAGTCTAATTTCACAAAAGGGTTAAAAACAACAAGGAGTGTCGTCGCTCAGCGGACCCACGTGTGCGCCATCAGGTTGATGCATCTCTTTCGCAACATGATTCATTGCCTCTCGCACCTCTTCAATTATCCTCTTTCCAGATCATTAAAGTACCTTTGCTGATCCTCGGTCTGGCACAGATCATCTCCAGCTCATTTCCCAGTCCCACCCCCACTAACCCCCCCTCCCACAGTATTGAGAAACCATCCTTCACATTCCACGAAAAAAAAAAAAAACACCATCACCCAACAAATCGCTTCTCAATTTGAAATAAATGATTCCTTCACAATCAATGCTATTTTCCTTGAACGCTACACATTAGTTACTGTCACCTGGTACACACCCAGGTTCTTTGTCAAACCAAACAGCTGGTTTATGCACGCTCCGGGCGCGGCGTTGTGTTAATAGATTGATTTCTCGATGGAAACACAATGAAGCAAGACACATCTCTTTCTACCCAGATTCCGAGCATGATGGAGAATTGACCATTAGGAAGCTGTTAAACACCATCGAGGCCCACCAGATAACATATGAATTCGCAGTCGCACAGGACTGACGCCGCAAATGATGATGTCGTTAATGTTGTCTTGTGAAGAGTGAATCGTCCCGCTCTCTGAGCCCACCCTCCCCTAGTATTGTGCATTACAGGATTCTGGAGACCACTGTCTTGTATCTTGACAGGCAGCCTCATCCTTCTTTGTGCTAGATAGCGCGTCCACTGAGCCAGAGAACATTACTGGAACCGCCTACCCCCCCGGCTCCCATCAGCCCCGGCTCCACTCTCTGTAACCTATCACGCTCCAGCGCCACAAAAAGCTTGGGTAATTGGCGGTATCCATTTAAGGTCTGCTTACCGTTATGCTCCCACAATACATTGCTCTCTTTGCTTTTCTTTTGTTGTTGTTGTTTGTTGTTGTTGTACTGGGCGGTCACAGGATGATGAAGGCCCTTCACCTGCTCTTGAGCAGTCCCGCCGCCTAGGCCACGGACAATGGATGACGTAGGTATGAAATCCATTTCATAAAAGGGGGGGGGGGTTTATTTGAAAGATGAAACTAAATTGCTTCAGCTGCTACAATGAGAGGAGAGGTGCGGTGGGAGGTTTAGGACGTTTGAGTGGCCGACCCTTCACTTGGGTGGCCTCGCCAGAAGAGGTGGTCATGTGATGCTTTGCCATTGTTTGATTTTGGTTAAGTTCAGCCATATTGTCATGTTGACATCGCTGTATCCTTTAGCTGCACCTATCCATAGTATAACACAATGGCAGCCGCATACAGTATATCGCTCTCTCAAGTGCCTGTCACTTGGTAATAATAATAATAATACATTAGATTCATATAGCGCTTTTCTAGTCACTCAAAGACGCTTTATAAACTGAAAAGATTGAGTAGTTAAATAAACAAACAAACATAAACAAACAAAACATAAACAAACAAACATAAACAAATAAAATAAATGAATAAAAGAAAGTATAGGGGTCTAATTAATTTTTAGATTACTAAATCTAACTCTAAGGGCCAGTTTCACAGACAAGGCTTAAGCCTAATCCTGGACTAAAAAGCATCTTCAATGGAGATTTTACATTGAAAGTGTGATTTAGTCCAGGACTAGGCTTAAGCCTTGTCTGTGAAACCGGCCCCAAGTGTCTTTGTAGGACAATCTGCTCTGTATACTGCAATTACACCTAGATTTCGGGCGAACAAGCAACGCCAGCGTCCTCTCTCGACCGGCATTTGGTAGTCTTACTAGCCAGGGTAATGATAGGTTGTCCCATTGGAGGCACTCAAAGCCCAATGTACTATATGTCTATTTTTCTCTCATACAGGGTAATTGATCAATTCATGTCATTGATTGACAGAGGGTTCACCCACCCACGCAAAAGACTCATTGTGGCCTGACTGTGTTCTGGCTGACCAGATTGCAAGACGGACAAGCTTGATTTGTATTCCAATTTCTATCTGAGACACAATCTGGCCACCAAAAAGCACACACAGCTTATTAAATACAGCCAGGGGGAGGAAACAATGTGAACACAATGTGGGCACTGGAGAATGTGTGTAGGCGAGGCCTTTTCAAGGCTTGGAGCCATTGCTCCATCATTGCTTATGTTGTTCTGTGTCTATGCTTACTACAGTGACAACAGTCCATTACAACGACACCGAGAGACACACACACAGAGAATGAGAACAAGAGGGATAGAGAAATACTGAAACAGAAGTGCTACTTCAAGTGTTGGAGGGTTTGTCTACTCGACAATACATATAATAGATGCATAGTCTTGTACTTATCTGCTTTAAAAAAGAAAGGAAGAAGAGTTCATCACCCGTCAGACAGCATAGGCAGCTGCTGTGGCTAGTTAGTTTAGTTTTTTACATAATCTGATCCATTAGGTGTTTATTAATGCCTGTGTGGTGTTCTTTTTAAAAATGTTGACATTTTTGAGTTAGTAATTCATAAAATACAAAGGTTCCATCTCACAAAACATAATGGAATGTAAAAACGTTGACGCTCAATATCTCTGAACTACCCTAAACGGAGATAGAACCTTATAATTCTAAGCTCACAACCTGTTAACGAACCTTGTGGCTCTCTAGTCTAGAGAGCTAGGGCTGCCTAGTAGGTCGGTAAACTAGCCTACATGTATGTTTTGACTCGAGTCCGAAGATTATGCGGACCGTGTTGGTTGTGATATGACCTGGGGAGGCAGTTGGCTACTAACCCTAACCCAGGGCAAGCTCCGACGGGACTCTGCAGTCTTCCAGCCCAAGCAAATTATGATTTGTTCACAGGGTGACACATAATAATTCATAACATGCAAAAGACTCCCAAAGAGTGGTCGTTGTGTGTAAATAGCAAGCTTGAGCATTGTAAAGAGGGGGTCATTTGGCTCTTTTAGTAGGTAAAAAAAGGCAAGGCTGTTCAAGTGTTAATAGATACGTCATCTATTGGAAAAAGTGACAAAAGTCACTGACAAAAATAAAATGGATTATGCATGAATTATGTATGAGGAGTGTGGGGCAGCTCTTGCTGTCGAACAATTGTGTAAAGGCCTTCCATTCACAGAATGAACTTGTGAAAGAAGGACACCTCATTCCTTTGTTCAATTCAGAATAAACCTGAACCGAGTATATGCCGGTTATTCACTTCATGTACATTCTAAGGCTCTGCCATTTCTTTTTTTATCAGAGTGACCACCCGAAGGCCACATAATTAAAGTGGATGGCTGTTTGACCATTAATCCCTTTGGTAAAATCTTGCGCAATCCCAAGCACGAATAAAAATGCCTATTCAAGCATTTCTAAATAGATTGATTGAGTTGTGGCATGAGGTTAAAAAAAAGCAGGCCAGAATAATGGTTTAGCTTGAAACATAATTCATCCAATCAATTTGAACTGAATGATATTTCAAGTCACAGGTCATTTTAGCGGAGAGAATAGTGTACGGTAAGTTGAATGACATGTTCGAGTTCAGTAGGTTCTCTTTCAGTCAACTGGGTTCGACCTCTCACTATGGGAGGTGCACTCCCACTAAACAAAGAGTCCAAAAGACGTCCTCAGGGAAGCCGGAATGTGGGTTCAGATGACGTCTTTAAGACATCCAAAAGATGTTATCTGGATGTCCTAGAAAGACGTCGTCTGAACATACATTCCGGCTTCGCTGAGGACGTCATTTGGACTCTTTGCTTACTGGGGGTGTACCCAGTGGTGTAGTCTAGTTTTTTCTAGTGGGTATACTGTGACTTTGCCCTCCCAGTCAGAGCGACACCTGTCCCGTAGCGACACCCCATAAGCACCACCACACTCACTTATGCATACAGTATGCATCTACACCGGTGTTTGCTGCCTTGGGGGGGGGGGGGGGGGGGGGGTGGCGGCATGGACTGTACTTGTACATCAAGCTGCCTCACGCTACAGAAACAGGAGATAGGCTCCTGCCCCCTAAGGGCCGTTAGGCTCGAGAACCATCGGTTCTCAAGGCTACTTATGTGGTCTTGACTACGTACATGTCCACTTTCTCACCTGGTTCTTGCTGTCTCTCTGGTGTGCCGACACCATCCTGCTCTCTCTCATTCTCTCCCTCTCTATCCTCCTCTCTCCCTCTTTTGCTGTCAACCAAAAGGCAAATATAACAACCAGAGTATTTATAATTTAATAAGAGGTATACATTGAATTCATATCAAATCATAACATCATTCTATGAATATTGGGTTGCTGTGGGCAATGCACTCAGATACTGTCTTTACTTACTCTCTCACCTGTAAGAAAATCGTATGTCCAACTACAAAAAACAGACATTTCCAATGAGTGAGGGTTTGTTCCAATGCTTCAATCCACTGTCCATGTACTGTAAATATACCATTATGGTATTACCATAAAGACCAATTCTAGCAGAATAAGAAAGATTGTATATCTACTTTAAGTAAAATAATAAAGTGCCTCCAGTTAGCTCTTTAGCTGGCATGTGTGCAGCAGACTAGCTCATCTCATCACCTCTGAGCTAGCTAGCTTGCTAGTTCTTTGACACTATTATTCACACCATGAAACTATAATCAGACACTTTCTAATCACAATAATAACGACTCATTTGAACCAACTTTCTCTGTCAGAACACAGTAATTATATTTGCTAATGTTTCAACTTGCTTACTTTCTTCTGCAGAGCTTTCACCCTGCAAAAAGTCTCTCGCGTCGCACGCGCACGCGCACACAAAACAAAAACAAAACCATTCTCCAGCTCTGAAGCTGTGTGTGGAGGCAGGTCTGGCCCGCCCACCCCAAGGCAATTGTAGGGGAAATACTGAGACTAGCATTCTGAACGACTGGTTATGCGATAACAAACATGTCAAAAAGTTCGAAGTAAGTGCTTCGTAACACAGACGGGGTGAATTTTATGAATAAAAGTGTGAAAGTTCTGTCACAAAACGCCGTTACGTATCCTCGCGCATTTTCTAGTGGGTATACGCAAATCCTTGGCCGTTCCTAGTGGGTATACGGCGTAGTCCTGCGTATCACGTAGACTACACCACTGGGTGTACCTTTCACTGAAGACATGCAGCAAGGTTGCCATTTCATCCTCAATGACTGTCCAAAGTGTACTGTAGTCATATGCTTGTAGCTAGCTACTATTCTACTGAGAATCCTATGATTCTCCTGGTACGTTAGGTTGTCTCTACTGGAATCCTGCGCTTCAGCTCGACACCCTAAAATAGATTATCTTAAGAATTTGATGAGCCAAGTTCAACGGTTTTCACCTCTGGAGTATCTGTGTAAAGCCCACTAAAGTGATTCTGATTCCTATATGAAATAATTTCTGGATAAATGTTAGGTTATATACTTACAGCTTTTGAGGTTTGAGAACTCACAAGAAACAACATGAACTCACAAGAAACTGGATGTATTCTACAGTATATAACGTCAGCACATTTGATAGTGCAGGTATTGTATGTTCGATGATCTCAAGAAGCAATATTTATGTTTCACATTTGGGTTCAATGTGTTTACATTTACATTTTTGGCATTTAGCAGACGCCTTATTCCAAAGTGACTTACAATCAATACATTTGACTAAGCAAGTGAATCATCAAGTGTGACTAAGCACTTTGAGCTGCAACTTTTGCAGGAAAAGCACGATACAAATAAAGTTATTATTATTATTATTATCAGTTTTCTGCCTGTAGTGACTTTTGCTGTGATATGATCGGACAATTTCTATTTTGTGGCGTGGCTTAGCGATAGGTGAGATAGGAGTCTCACCACCATGCCACTATCCACTCCACGAACCCTTGAACCCACAACTCGGCCCCTGGGTGAGGTAGAGACACGTGGTCTTCGTGTACAGCACAGCGGTTTGTTTACATGTTCTTCACAGAAAATGAGCAAAGGCCAATGTATCATTTTTATTTGAGTGAACATTGAACATGGGTCCCACAGACCCAAGGACCATACAAGGGTTAATTTCCCTTTGATAGCAGATGGCCTGCTTCAGTTCAGTTCAGTTCAGTTCACCCGCCCATCCGAATTATCAACCAGAAACCACAAAAAGTACACCTGCCTAGATGAATGAAGTTGACGAACACTGATCATCTGAGAAAATAAAATAATGAACATTGGAATCCTTTCTCACTCATGAATAATTTAATAGAATGAAAAGTAGATGAATTAATGAATAATAGCCTAACATAGACCCATCCTACCTTGGTCAACCCCAAACAAAAGGGGATTGAACATTGTAAACTGTTTCCAGGCAGGAATGTGCATTCTGTAATTCGCCGAGTGTATTCTGTCCCTTCATTAGTTGTGGATAACATGGCTAAATTATGAGAGCTACCTACATCTTATTCTCAAAAAAGATGCTGTGATTGTTACAATCAGTAGCTTATCACATGACTGTTGATTATGAGTCTATGCAATATCAAATCAGGTCTACTCAGTATGTATGCTGGTTTTCAATAGTTATTTATTGAACACTGAGCCTGATACTCATTACACCACCAAAATTACACGCCCAGTGTCCTCTCTCTCTCTCTCTCTCTCTCTCTCTCTCTCTCTCTCTCTCTCTCTCTCTCTCTCTCTCTCTCTGTCTCTCTCTCTGTCTCTCTCTGTCTCTCTCTCTGTCTCTCTCTCTCTCCCTCTCTCTCTCTCTCTCTCTCTCTCACTGTCTCTCTCTCTCTGTGTCTCTCTGTCTCTCTGTCTCTGTCCCTTCATTAGTTGTGGATAAAATGGCTAAATTATGAGAGCTACCTACCTACATCTTATTCTCAAAAAAAGATGCTGTGATTGTTACAATCAGTAGCTTATCACACGACTGTTGTTGATTATGAGTCTATGCAATATCAAATCAGGTCTACTCAGTATGTATGCTGGTTTTCAATAGTTATTTATTGAACACTGAGCTTGATACTCATTACACCACCAAAACACTGCTAAACTCCATTATCCTTCAAAGCACTTACTGAATTACTATGTAAAAACATGTTCAAACAATGTTGCTAATTGTTAAAATTTCATACAAATCCAAAGTGTAATAAGGTGTCCCATGAGACTGAAATGATCAGCCTACACCTGGACTGAAAGTGGCTGCTACATGTATGCTGTACAGCACAGGCTCTAAACAGCATACGTAGGCCTACACACTTCCAGGAAAACCAAGACGTCTTTAAATGGCACCCTCCTGCTGAGCGTCACTGGCACTGTCTGCATAGAGACCTCCCATTTCGTTTTCTGCACCGACAATGCACAGCCGCGGGCCAGGAGAGAACAGTGCCTCGCATCAACAAAAGTTCCCCAGAGCTACAGTTAGCTAGCTAGCTAGCATAGCGGTGGGGCAGCCAGTCATGTCCAAACCACATGCGCCTTAACACTAGAACAGCCGTGCCTGCTAAAAGAGCCGCCTCAGGGGTCAAATGACCCCCTCTTTACAATACTCAAGCTGCTATTTACACACATCGACGACCACTAGCTGGCCACTTGTAAATTAGCCTGCTTCCTACACAGAAAAACTGCAAAATAGCTTTATACTAGCTTATCCTGATGTGATTTTGAAGACGTAAGGGTACTTGGTGGTAGAACGCACATATCTAGGTAAAGTCATGAAAGGAGGGTCCTGAAATTTGATAGAGTGCAAAGATATAAACGTTGTCTTTACTCATGGCTGTTCTAGTGTTAACTGCCAAATGACATTGAAGGTCACAGAAATGTCACAGTCACTGAGTAGGTATTCACCCAGAGGTCGTCCCGCCATCCTCAAGACTGTGTTAGCCATGTGGGCTTTAGCTTAAGCATTAGCCACGGGAAATAACCTTGAGTAAAGCAGGGATATTCATTCACAAGAATGTAATGACTTTCGCTAAACCGATGCTCAAAGGAACACAGAGGTCTGAAAAGTTGAGCAGACCCCCCTAGGTACTGATCATAAGCATGTGTATGGGCGCGAAGGCGGAGGTCTTATCTTAACACAACGCTCCCCCTCAAAATCCCTTAACATCCTAGAAATATGCCCCCCACCCCGTCCAAAGCTGACCTTGTTTTCTCTCTTTGTGCCCGGGAGACAAGGATTAGAAGAAATCTGACTGCAACACACATTTTGCTCCCAGAGATCTGTGCCTATTTAGCCCCAGCTCTATAGCTAAATGCTAAATGACACCTTTAGACACAAGATGCTGAAGATGCCATGTGTCCTCTAACTTCCAACTAGTGTCTATGGCTGTTGACACAATCAGAGGATGTTAAGGGGAATCTAACTTTTTGTATAATTTTTTGTTTTTGTGCAGAATGTAGGTCATAAACAAGTTGGGAAAGTAACGGTTGGGAAAAATGTGTTCGAAAGAAAAACTTTTCAGTTTCAAAGTCAAACTGAACTCTGACGATGTGATTCCAGCAGCAATAATTAACGTTTCATAAACCCTAACCCTCAATGTACAGTTCTCAACTATAACAACACTATAACAATAAACCAAAACTATTTCAACCTCATGTCAAAATCTGAATATCTTCAGAGTTCGGTCTTGTCCTATTTCGGTTCATCAGCTCGTTTTTTTTCAAACAGGTACCGCTCCTAATATCAATGTTGGTATTACATTACCATACCATGAAGCTGAGTGAATGTTTAAGTGTTCAAAAAGCATTGAAACCGATAAGTTCAGCCACTTTGTATGGGGTTTATAATCATGCATCAGAGAAACATAAGACTCTCCAATCCCAAATGTGCATTGCTGCTAGCATAGCTGCTCAACTTCTATGCTTTACCTGCACTTATATCACGCCTTATTCCAAAGTGCTTTACAATGGCCTCTCATTCACCCATTCACACACACATTCACACACCAATAGCGGAAAGCTACCATGCACGGCGCCTGTAACTGAGGGCTAAGTGCCTTACCCAAAATACACCATTGCTTATCCATTTTTAGACCACAAGATATTGAAAGGAAGAATGGATGTAATCATTCAACATCATCATACATTCCACTATGTGAACAGCTGAGCTAGTGAGCCAACTATGTAGCTAGTAAGCTAGCTATTTGACTGAGCTTGGTGAGGTGGACACATACAATGTCTGTACTGAAAGCAGTTCCTTATTACCTGGCTGGCCACCCTCCCCACCCATAACCAGGCTTGGTAGTGGGGGCATTGGGCTCAAAAGTTAAGCTAGCTGCTAGCACACAGAACCAGAGTTTCTCTCCTCTCACCGACCTTGCAGTTCTTTTCGCTCGTTCTGTTTCACCTGGTGCTCCTTTAATAAACGAGACAGCATGTTGGCGTGTTGCTTAATGTGTTCTTAGTTGAGTTAATGTTTTAATGTCTGTTCATTTAGTATGCGCTACGATGAGCCAAGCTAACTGGCAGCAGGAAGAACAGCAGCAGTCTCGTCACATGACTGCAACTCTCGCGTGATTTGAAAGGTTTGAACGTTCGAAAGGTTTGAACGTTCGAAATGATGTAACGTTCGAAAGGTTTAAATATCCTAAAAGTCGTCATAATTCCGTTAGCTTCTCCGTGGTCTAGTGGTTACGTCCGAGGACACTAGTGGTTCTGGCCTATTTTAAGGTCGCAGATACGAGACGGCACTATGAACTCGAGTGCGACCTGTACGTCAGAACCTTGATCTGGACCGTTGATCCATAACAATAAAGCTAGATCACCACCCAGCACACCGAGAAGCTACGTTTTTATATTTATTGACCGTGAACTGTCTTCTTAAAGCTACTTTATTGTGTGTTGTCAGCCATGTCATCTCAAGGTCGCCGGTTCGAATCCAGCCGCGGACAGAACGAGCCTGTCATCCCTGCTCTCTCTCACCCATCTTTCCTGTCAATATCTACTGCCTCTATCCCATTAAAGCAGAAATGCCTATATATATATACATTGCGTACATAGTTACTAACTGACGCTAGGAGTTAGAGCTATAGTCCTGATAGGTCATAGCATTGCAGGTAATGTTGACTACAGTAGGAGTCTATCAACTCATCTCGTCTCATGGGTGGATTTCATGCCAACACCTAATTGAAATAGCATCTCTTTATCTTCTTATAACAGTAAGTAAGTAAGTAAAATGTATTTCTACAGCACTTTTCCCAGACCAAGGGTCACAAAGTGCTTTACATAGTAGAGAACATAATAAAGAAGACACATAATAAAACATAGTAAAAGAGTGAAAGTCACAGCAGGTTAAAATAGGCAAACAAGTGAAAATAAGAACAAGTAACAGACAACAATAACAATTTTAAAAGCCTCGACCGAGCCAGCTGATCTAAGATCCAAGGCAAGCTACTCAGCATAAATCCGAAGCGTTTACAGCTTTTTCAGGATTACATTGTTAAACAACTTTGTGACGCTAATAGTATTGCTGAAGTGGCACAGATGCTGAAATGTGTATCCCACATCCAGATTTGAAAGTATAATCAAACTCAATCTTTTACCAGATGTTAGACTCGTCTATGTTCTCTAAGGCCACAGGAGGCTTAGAGCTGGTGACAGCAGTTGCAGAACACATATTCTATTTTGAGTTTGAGTTGTACTATACGTATTACTATATTATTGGCAGTAATCTCTATACAAGGACACATTACTAGCCAGAGTCAATATACATTATTTTGCATTACTGCATGTGTCAATGGACACAGGAAATGATCTGAAATCGTATTATTGAATTGAATGAATGATCATTCAAGATAATGGATAGTTCCTTGAAATCATGACTATTTTTTTTTTAAATTTGACTTTGAACTAACCTGGCTTTAGATTGATGAGATCGATCTATAAGAACACAAGGTGTTATAGACATTTTTAGTTTGAACTTTTGTTTTGGATGACTTGTGTTTAATGCTTTTGAATTATATTTTGTATTTCATGATGTTTTATTTTATGTTTTTGGTTATATAATTATTTGTGTTTTATTCATAATTGAATGGTGAGGCCGTTAGGCCCAGATGTATATTAGGTAGATGATTAGTTGTACCTGGGAGAATGGAAACAGGTTAGTTTTGGGAACTACATTTTTTTTTACCACGGTCACGCTGTTCTTTGATCACTCTTCTTTAACGTTAATTTTGTTACATGGTTTTCGTTTGGATATTTGGATTAGTTTGGATGTTGTATCCCAACAGTGATTGTGTCGATACAGGTTTGTGTCTCACACCATTTGTTGTGTAGATACAGCAACTGTGGCATAGCTAAACCCCAAAAGCACTGTTTTAAATAAATCATTATTTGTACTATAGACTTAAAATGGCCTAATGAATATGATCTTAGTGCTACAAAACAATTGGGAAAATCACTCCAGATCAGATGGTGCCATTAATTTGCCTATATTAGCTAAATGTGCACAACAGATGGTGTCGTACATTGAAAGCAACTGGCTCAGATTTTGGAGTGAACTATCCCTTTAAAGATGGCTGCCGTCCTGTCAAGCTAGAGTGATTTGCATCTCGGTTTAATTATCATGCAACAGCTCATCAAAACACAGGGTGTCATGTTTTGTCACAACAGATGCACAATTGAGACATCAGCGGAGGACAGGCAGTATAAATAGTCATATGTGTTAGATTCGATGAGATTCAATTAAATCATTTGGTATGGTTTCTAGTGAATTCCAGTATCGTGGTCTAAACCCTTATTCCAGATGTTCTTGCTCATTAAAGTCTTGCTTATCATATATGACTCATGGTCAGTACATGGCATTTAGCATTATCCTCACATGCACTACTTAGCATTCCTTTATTTGACATAATGTACAGTACAGTTGTACACAATGCCACCAGAATGTTTATATTGCACAGGCCAAGCCCTAAGGGTTTTGGCATGCAAGACAAGTCGGCAAGTTGTACGGGACAATGCTTTCTCATTTTGGCTTTACTCATGCAAAATGTATGGACTCATTCTTGACATAGAGAGATCCCATATCCCAACACCATACTCTGTCCCCATCGGTGTTGGAACAAGAGAACACGTTCGTCGCTCGCCGTATCAACAACCACTGACCGAAATGCCAAAGTGGGTTATTCAATTGGAAAATAGATAAACATAGGCAATTCTCTGTTGCTACGGCACTTTTAGTACTTGCGTTACTTTTGGGGGGCGGGGACGGGACGGGACGGGGGGAATTAAAACATGCATGCTGGATTCACAGTGTAATTCGTCTTTAGTCATGCGGAATGATGTCCGTCAGTTTAACTGCACATTGGCTTCCTCTCGACACAGCGGCAATGACTGATGGCTCAGGCACATCCAGGCACATCCAGAACGTTCCGGTGGGGATGATGAAAATGTGAAAACAACAGCCTATACAGGAAATTGGCCATTTTGGATGCAATTGACACGGAAGAGGCATAGAGAGCACTTTTGAATTGACACGAACCCGCCCCCCCCCCCCCCCCATTCAACATGGTACAGCGGTGTCGGTTGGAAGATAGTTATGGTTCACCAGACTTATTGCTCCCTTCTGTATTCTCCCTCGCTACTCTCCTTGCCTCCTGTTACGTCTGTATATACAGTATGTGTGTGTTTTGTTTGTTTCTTGTGGGGGGGGGGGGGGGGGGTATAGTGAGAGGGACAGCTGAGAAGATCAGCAGATGTGAGCTTCCCTCCATCCAGGACACCTACAAGGACCGGTGTCACAGAAAGGCCCTCAGGATTATTAGGGACCACAGCCACCCCAATCAGAAACTGTTCGAGCTATTGCCGTCGGGGAAATGGCACCCAAGCATCGGGGCTGAAACCCAGAGGTGGTCAAACAGCTATTTACCCCAAGCAATCAGGCTCCTGGACAAATACACTGGGAGAATACAAAAGACTGCCACCCCCCAAACCATTCCCACGCACACTACAAAAAGGAACATGTATTATAACTACTGCACACTACTGGATTACCATTGGGCTAATTTACTACCATACTGTATTGTATTATATTGCATGTCATATCATCGTACTCTGCACAGCATTGTTGCACTATTGAATCCACTGGAAAATCTATGACTTCATTACGTTATCAATTTAGGGTTACTTTTTTGCTTACTTTACTACTACTACTACGTTACTTATTATTATTGTGTTTTTTGTCAAAACTGAATGCTACAATGTCAATGTTGAGAAACCAAAGCCAAAGAATGTTACTTTTGTGTACTTGTACAGTAAGATGTGAAGCGTTATCCAGGGTTCCCACTACTTCTGAAACATCAAATCCAAGGACTTTCAAGACTCAATTCCCTCAAATTCAAGGACCCAACACGGCATATTTTGAGACAGATCTATATGGGAATTTATATAATAGGAACTATCCGCTCACAGACAACAATTAAAAAGAGAGGCTTGAATGTGTGAACACTAGATGGTCTCGTGCCTTCTCTACCACAGCACAGCAAAACAATATATTGTGAAGCAATACAGAGACTTATTTACTAGTTGACGAGCTAAGTAAAACATTTTTGAATATATACATATTTTTTTAGAGAGAGAGAGAGAGAGAGGGGGGGGAATTCAAGCACTTTCAATGACCCATGTCTATTTTCCATGTCTATTTTGTTTTCCTCAAATTCACAAACTTTCAAGGATTTCAAGGACCCGTGGGAACCCTGCTTAGATGTGAAAGCGATTCTGATTCTGATTCTGAGGAGACGGAAAACAAACATGAATCCCACTAAATATGGATAACCAGGAATCATGTTAGCATGATGTCAACTCGGGGCCTCCCAGACAGATGAGTGTGTAATGAAATGAAAGTGTTAGTGATGATGCCTCCGCTGTGGTGCGAGTGGGTGTGGACACATTACCGAGGTCAGCAGTTTAACCTTGCAGGTGCTGATGGGAAAACCGCGGGTTGAGGATCATCAAACACCTACCGAACATTTGTCACGGCTTGACAACCGGTCCCATAACAACCACAAACACTATTCATAGACAAATAAATGTGTCAGAACGGATGTTGTAGTTGTTGTTTTTATATCTCAACAGTTGTCTTTGCTAATACCCAGCTTTAGATATGCGACCTCTCACGGGAATAACAATTGCCTCTACTTAAACATCACCTGCACAGTCAGTTTGTATATATGCACTTAAATGTGTTAAATCACTTTCACTGTTGAATGAATATGTAGTCTCTACTCTACTGACAACCAGTGCTGGTCTAATGCTTATCAAATGGTGTTATTTGTCAAAGGAGTAGATTGTGTTTGCTGGAGATGATTTTCTTATTGACCATGAATCAATGGCTGTGCTGAAAGTCCACCCAGGAGCCATTAAAGACAGATCGTGAGCTTAGAATTATAAGGTTCTATCTCCGTTTAGGGTAGTTCAGAGATATTGAGCGTCAACGTTTTTACATTCCATTATGTTTTGTGAGATGGAACCTTAGTATTTGATTAATTACTGACTAAAACATTTCAACATTTTAAAAATAACACCACACAGGCATTAATAAACACCTAATGGAACAGATTATGTAAAAAAACTACATTTTGACCAAAAATGGAGATAGAACCTTATAATTCTAACGTCACGAGATGTGCCATGACAGGGCATCCACTCCATAGGGTTTTAGAGCATTGCTGCACAAGCAGGACATTTCGGACAAGGTCCTTAAAGTGGCCAGAGAGTGAATGTTCTCTTCCAGATGCGTGGTTTTTAACTTTATTTCATTAGGTAGATAGATTAATAATAATAATAATAATTTGACAATAACAACAACCCAGAGGGTTGCATGAGCCAGTTGGAAGCTGGTTTGGCTTTAGGTTATTGGCCAGGATGTTGAACACTCCTACTCTAATGACAAATGCTCCAGGATCAAGGTGTTTCTCAACATGCATACTCACATGCCCCTGATCACGCAAATCTGAGCACAGAAGTTATTTTTGTCTACACTGTTAAAAACAAAAACTGTACCAAACAGTCAAAAGTCTGGCAGCAAAGTTGCTAGTCAAAAGCCGTCAAATTACAGTACAATAACATAACAATACAGTTAATTTAGAGACTTTTACGTATATTTAACATAAAATACCATGTAAAAATTGATTTATATGTCTATATCTATATCTATATATATATATATATATATATATATGTATATGGAAGTGCTTAAAATGGAGGCAGGATTTCCATCCATATTCTTTTCTTCAAATAGATAATTGAATGGACACTGCTCCCTTACGAAATGCTGGCATCGAAAATGTATTTTCCGCTGGTGCAAACGCATGCCAATCGGGTTGTAAACATGGGCACAGGTCATCACGAGAGACTGCAGTGGAGCTACAAGTGAAACGTTTTCACAGGTGAAAACACCTGACCCGTCCCCACGTTTGACTTCTTCCGCCCCCCAGAATCTCAATCGAGAGGTTGAGCTGGGTGCCGTGATGACATACCATATAAAACGAAAATATAGATAACTAATAAACAGCCATACTTACAGGCAAAAGATGCTGGCCTGTTGATCCCAATGGAGATTCCAATGGATTGTTCACTGGGAGGAGGGCAGAGGGCCGGAGGTGTGAGGTGGGCTCTGTCTGCCCTTAAACCACATTCCCTCTCTTCATCCCCCGCTCAACAGACCAGTCACCTGCAACACAGCAACACAGAGCATTACAGACTTGAACACTGTGCAGAACCCTCTGTTGCTTACAGAGCTGCTAGTAGACCGTGTGCATTGAACATTTATGTTGGTGAGAAGTGCCGGCCGGCACAGAGTTGATACAATCCTGTTGTAGACAAAGCTAACCGCTACATCGACCATGTGAGTACGCTTAGCTTTGAACACTTGGATGTGGCACACAGGGCTGGCCCGAGGATTTTGGGGGCCGAAACAAGATTTGGTTTGTGGCCTCAAAACACTAAAGCGCAAAACCACCAAATCACACACCACACTGCTCATACCTGAATGAACACACGCGCGCGCACACACACACACACACACACACACACACACACACACACACACACGCACACACACACACACACACACACACACACACACGCACACACACACACACACACACACACACTCAATAGTGATGGACATGGAATGGATTAACAACAAATCTCTTACTTTATTTGAAAGCAATATCGTAAATCCTCTAATAGTGGCCTCTATTCCATTAAAGGCAATAATGCGCCTGAAAAGATTATACATTCATCTGCTATTGTATCCAAATATGCTAATTATCCAATTATCCAAATATGTCCAACATGTCCAAAGATGATCTACACAAATACAATTTAACATAGCTAAAAAGAAAATAGTTACCCTGGAAACTATTTGGGGGCAATTTGAATATTTTATATGTTATGATTAACATAATAAATGAAAACACAAATGTAATGTTGCAAGAAAACCTTAACCAGGTAGCTACAGTAGGTAGTTCATTAACAGGTGTGAATGTTGCACCAGTTTCACTGTTCCATCACTAACTCAGGGCAGACTGTTTGAGATAAAAACAGCAAAATCAGATAACAACAAACAAAATACAGGAGATCAAACCAAGTAGGCCATTGTGAAAAGGTGTGTTTTAAGACAGGATTTGAAAGTGGTGAGAGTGTCAATATTGCGTAAGTTGGGTGGCAGAGAGTTCCAGAGGCGGGGAGCAGAACGGCTGAAGGCTCTAGATCCCATAGTAGTTAGGCGGGCAGAAGGGATGACAAGTTGGTTGGCAGAGGAGGATATGAGACTACGGGAGGGAGTGTGAGTAAGAAGGAGTTCAGAGAGGTATGAGGGGGCTAGGTTGTGGAGAGCCTTAAAGGTGAGATGTGTAGATTGCTCACCTTGTTCTTCACTTTCAGGTTTGTTGAAGAAAAGTTTTAGCCATGCTCTTTCATATCTGAGCAATTTATGTATATCTTTTTCCTCCTGCCCCATCCATCCCGTCTCCTAGTTTGTTGTGTGAAGGATTACACAATTTGTAGTGCTTACTGTACAATATTATAGTTTATAATATAGTTTATAATATTATTTGAATGCAGCCCAAGGACAATGATATATGAAAGCAGTCTGCAACGTATAATGAAAATATTAGTTTTACAAGGGCAGGCAGGGTAATGTCATCATTACCGGAACATCTCTGCTAATTTAGTCCT
Source organism: Nansenia antarctica (assembly GCF_963989245.1). Taxonomy (NCBI): domain Eukaryota; kingdom Metazoa; phylum Chordata; class Actinopteri; order Argentiniformes; family Microstomatidae; genus Nansenia; species Nansenia antarctica. Next base: position 25,879,746 of record NC_137684.1, on the reverse strand, counting down.
GTGCAAATTGGATAATTATTTTGGCCTTTTTCTCTCTCTGTTTTTGGCCTGTAGAAATTGTATCATAACTTAATTTGCAATAGGCTACATGGTGTGAGATCTGTCCCCTCTACTGATCATCAAAGACAGGGGAGAGGGGTCTATCAACAGTATCATGGCCCATGGTTTGTGGCCTGCAATTATTATGAAGCTGGGCGAGAATTGCTGGTAGTCATGTGGATAGTATAGGCCTACTGTGATCAGTGAAGGTAAGCTGCCATGTTGACAGGCTGTCATTCATAGTATTATGTAAACAAATGATATGTCCACTGCGTTACTGCCCGTATCCAATGACTCAATTGCAGTTGCCTGACTGTATTTTTGAAATGTATCATAGTTGGCTACAAGTGAATAACTTTCATGTAGGTATATAATTGCTGTTGCCTTGGCAGTTCTTGATCTGTGACATTCCTGATCTCTAGGCTACACTTAAGCGTTATGGAACGAGGAGACGTTTTTAAAGAACTATGGAGCCCTGGTTCACTGAAGGGGGTTAGGGAGACAGCTTGCTATGAGATATACATCTTGAGCTGAGTTGGTTGGACCTGGTACATTTCCATGTACTATATCAGCTTTCTGTATGGGCTTTGGCAATTATGAATGAATGAATGAATGAATGGTTTAATGACCACACGACCAAGGTCGGTGGAATTTGTTGTCGGTACAGATGGAAAAACTCAACACAGCAGTGTCAAATACATCAAACATACACACATTACACATGACTATCACAATGGACAATGTACACACATAACCACAAGACAAAAACATTCTTAGGATGTTGTGCAAATGTCCCATAGTGAGATCAACTCCATTTTACTACTATTAATAAAAATGGTTATGTTAATTTATGCATTTCAAATACATTTTTAGCCTACATAGCTTGGAAGTGCCGGTTCTAGGAGTAACCTAACCAGTGTGATAAGTGCAGGTTGCTACCTGTATATTAGTGAGCTAAGATAGAGGGACTTGTTAATAAATTGTTACTTATGTTCTCCATGTGTGGGAAACATGTCTTTAATACAATAACAATGTGACAATGATTACTTAAGACTGTATGACATGCAAGAATGGAAGACACCATACTCTCATGTGATAGACACCATACTCTCATGTGATAGACACCATACTCTCATGTGATGGACAGAGGTTTTTATGACTACTGATAAGCAGAGGGTTTACGAGGAGTTGCTGCTACTCCTCCCTCTGTAACAGCTTTGACCAACAGTTGAACCTACTAGGCCACCCCCAGGACAAACCGCCCACTGATGTTGTAAACCTATAAATGTGATCAACTGGGACTGCTCCGGTGGAGCCATTGTACTGAGAACCCCATTTTTGTTGGCCGGACAATCGCTCCTTCTTGCAAGAACTAAATAAATACTCTTAATGATTTGATAAGTCTCAGTCTCCTGGTTACAAAGTTTAGCATTCTGTGTGTCCTGTGACACCATGACAACTGTAGCGTAACAAGGCAGCATAAGTACCATAGGATAACTACCCATCTTCCGTCGTAGACTGAAGACCCATCTCTTCAGGTTACATCTTAACTGCTCCTCCTGAGACATCTTCTGCCCCTCAGCACTACGTCTCCTAAAGACACCCGCTTTCCCCTCTACTGTGTCCCTAAAAAGTTTCCCTTTTGTGTTCCCCTTCTATTGCCCCCCTTGTACTGTTTCTCTGTTTCTCCAGTGTAAAAAAAAAACAAAAACAAAAAAACTAGGTTTTAGAAGGTGATAGGAGAAGGTTTTTCCTTCTATCAATGGCCCCGGGCTTGAGCTAGATTACTCTTCCTGCTACGAATGGTGGACTGATGATTCACATGCTTAGTATTCAAATGTATTGATTGTAAGTCGCTTTGGAATAAGGCGTCTGCTAAATGCCAAAAATGTAAAATGTAGTGAGGCTATTAATAAGTTCACAGCCTAATAGACCCCTTACCTAGTCTCATTAGACAGATCACAGAACCCAGATCTCTGCCGCGGTAAGTGAGGTGATCGATGAGAACCAATGGCATGACTGTCAAAGTAATTGCAACCTCCCTGTCATCAGTTCTTGTTAAGGGGAAAGCAATCCAAAGTCAATGTTGTCAGAGTCCAGTACTGAACTCCCAGACCCTCCTCATTATGGTTATGAATATTATCGCCAATGATTATGTCACAGGTTTAACTGAAACGTTGCCACTAAGTGTATAGGAAGCATGCTCTGACAGAACAAGTCATTGTTCAAATGAAATTACATGTTTAAGAACTTAATGAAAACGGAAAATGGAACAAATATAAACGTTTAGTCAGCTCAATACTGAAGGAGTTTGGGTCAGTAATTTATACAGATGAACGATACTCAACTATTTCTCTTTTCAAAGGGAGTGTTTCATGGGTCTATAATGGCCAATTACAATATTATTGCATCACACTTAAAAGTTACTTCAACACCAAGTAATGCTACCATGATATCGGAACGGCTGTTAGCATTTTTTGAATATTATTTCCTGTATATGTGGTGGCAGTTTGCCAATGGTGTCCAATAACTCCATCAAATATGTTCTTAGCAACACCCAATAGCCCTTGCACCCTATATAGATTACTAGGCTAGGCTACTTTTGTTGCTCAATCCCACTGAAACCCTAAATCCGTACTCCTGTGAGAATCAAAAATCCACAACAATGTATAGGCTACATCAATATATATATATATATCTCTGTCCCAATTATTTACTTTAATCCTTAGTACATCCTAATAGACCGGTATATTCACTCTACTATTCCCAAAGTACACTAAATCACTAAATCAGTGAAGAGCTTTCTCTCTTCCACTGATGTCAAAATGTGCCAACCATAGCCTGAGGCTAGCATAATGCTAAGACAAGATGAGGGAATCAAGCCAAAAAAGTTAGTGACTGTCATTTGAATATGTTTATGTTTATGTTTATTTTATTTCGCACACATTTCGAAGGTACACAGTTGACAGAGAACACAATACATAAACTGTCTCACTGTCTTGGACTTTGAAAACCCCTACACTAGAGGCAACTGTGTGGAGCAGTATAGGTCCACTGAGTTCGGCCGTTCGGCTTTTTCCATCAGAGCTGTACATTTCTGGAACTTAATAACCAGCTTTGTCAAACAATGTTCTACCCTGACCGGCTTCAAATCAAAACTGAAATCATAGCTGATAGATAACCAATCATGTGACCACTGACCACATAGAGCCAAAACGTTTTTCTTTTCTTTTTTATGTATGATGTAATGTTTTCTAGAGTGTAAAGTGTGATGTTTTTATTTTCTGTAGTTCTGTTTCTTGTGATATTTGTACGTCCTGTAGTTCTGTTTTAAATTGTTTATAACATCTGAGGCCCTAATTCCCCTGTGGATTTACCTGCCCAGGGACTGCTGATGCAATTTAGCTACCCAGCTAATTCAGGGAGAGTCAATAACGGTCCATTGTCCCTTTTAAATAAACAAATACATGAATAAATCAGTATAGAATAGAAGGTCTTCACAATATCTTAATTCCAGATGGGGTAGATGAGTTGACAATCTGTTATTGTAGTTGGAAAATAACATTAACACTCCCCGTGCGAGAGACTTTTCTAATTGAAATATCTTGCAGCTGTGAAAGCCACATCCCCCTCCTCACCTGATATTACCTCAATTATTATTAGAATTTCAGAGAAAATCACACACAAATCTGGAAGCATTTTACTATTCTTTTGTAACCATTGCCACCATCAAAACATGTGATATGGTGTGAAATGACCAGTACCTGCTCACATGTGTGTGTGCTCACAACCATCGAAAGGGAGAGGGTTCATGTTGCAATAATATCAACAAATGACTCAAGTGTATAGAGTTGACTGTAGTGCACAGTATTTACAATTCTATTCTATTACAAGCTTTAGCCAATGAGGCCTGTCAAAACTATATACAGTGCTGTCCATAAGTATTGGAAAGAGGAAGCATTTTGTCTTCTTTTAGCTCAATAGCCCAACAGTTTGGATTTGAAATAAAAAACATATTGATTAAATGTTTTATTTTTTCAGATTGGTTTCACCAATCAGATATTGCAACCCTTTTTAGCCACATTATTTCAGTAATTTGGAAACATTTCTTCAAAGGTGTTTATGGTGAGTCACGTGTGTTATGTCACATCATTTTTGCAGGGATAAGAGAGCTGTCAATGTCTCGTATTGATTCTAGACTTCCTGTTTACCTTTGGGGTCTGCTATTGGTTTCTGTCGACATGAAAACCAAAGTCAAGGAAGCTATTATTGGACTGAGAAATCTGAAGGAAACATAAACATATGCGAAACCATATGCTTGCCAACAACAGCAGTTTGGAACATCATCCAAAAAAAGAAGAATCAATACTGATGAGCTCAGCAGTCACAAACGGCCTAGTAGGCGAAGGAAAACCTTGACAGTGAATCCTTACCAGCATTAAGAAACCCCCCCCTAAACGACTATCCCACAGATCAGGAACTCTCTCCAGGAGGTAGGCGTGAATATAATATATATAGATGACGCTTTTATCAAAAGCAACTTACATTGCAGTGAGTAAATCTTTCAGTATCACAGTGGGAATCGAACCCACAACCAAAGCATTGTGGGCGTTGTGATCTACCAAGTGAGCCACGGAGGACCACAAGTGAATATGTGAGAGACGACCATCTACCAAAACAACCACAGAGGCTATAATGCAAGGTGTAAACCACTAGTTATGCGGGGTACACACATAAGGATTTTTTGGATGTCTGAAAACGACAGAAAACGCCCGGTTATCAGATGGATCTTAACATTTTCCTATAACAAAATCCTGTGGTGTGAGGTGTGTTAAGAGTCAATTCTCTTCAATTGTGCAATCAACTCTCCCGGCAACCTGCTCGGAAAATGGGCGTGGCCGGCAATCGTAAATGTGAAATGCGTTCAATACTTCCGACCAGAAATCATAGGGTTGCCAGATTGTTTGGTGAAATTAGCGGTTTTAGAGAGAAATCTCGCGTGAACCCATCGTTTTTAATATTGCCTTTATGGATATGATTTTGTTTGTGGTTTATTTTCTCTTATTGACATGGCTTGGGGAACGAGACTAGAGAGTTTGGAGTCTGTCGTAACGAAAATCTTTATGTCTGTGGGGTGCTGAAATGGGGAAATTGGCGCACACCACACACAACACGACCAAGGCTGTTCAAATCCAAGATTTTGTTTCTTCATGTGTGGGGTCTGTCTCAGATAAGATTTCTGTTAAGATTTTGAAATTCCTTATGTGTGTACCCCGCTTTAGCAACAGAAACCGGATGGCCAGATTTGCAATGTGTGGAGAAAAAAAGGAACAGCCCTGAAATAGTATGTTTAAAATGGTGAAACTAATCTGTATCATAGTACTGTTGGAGTACACAGCTAAAAGAAGACAAAATGATTCCTCTTTCCAACACTTATGGAGAGTACTGTAGCTCAGGCAACCTGTGCATTATCATGTGACATGAACATCCATCACTTGTTCAGGGACGAGGCTTAAAAGCAACCAAGTTTGCAGCACTCCACCATGGTTAAACTGTGTGTCTTGTCATCTAATAAGGTTTGGTGTACAGTAATACTCGCTAGTTGCCCCCAAGTTGGATATTCTGATTGGGCCCACAGGCCTCATTTTCTATATTTTGTTTGTGTATAATCGGGTTCTCTTCAGAGTCTTCGTCTAGACGTGCAACGCTCCTCTATTAGTTTTGGAGGTCTTAACAACCTTGGTTGGTGCATGGTGTGAATTATTATCCTGCTCAAGGTGCCGAGATGCTTGGCCTGCCAACATGCCTTGCCCCCCTTTCAGTTAACGATTCTAAACTAAATGTGTTGTGTTCCTATATTATGTCCAAGGCTGCTCTATACAGTACATGCAAATGGACAAATGGGGCGGCAAAGGCGACACTAAAAGTTTTAACTTGATCTTATAACACTTTTCAGTTGCATTATAGTTGGTGTCATGTCTGTTAATATTACTCACAAGGTTTTTAAATGTTCCAAGATAAATTAGTACCTTCAGGTTCAGACGACAGAGCACTCTGAACCTGAAGGAACTAATTTCTCTTGGAACTTTTAAAAACCTTGTGAGTAACTTGGAATCAGCCTCATATCGTTCTTGCTCCTGCTTTATATGAAAGTCTCATTATTTCACTCTATTGCTCTGACCAGATTGTATTTTGTCTATTTTGTTGTTGTTGTTGATTTGGTGTTGTTTTATTGTGTAATTCTGCATTGTCCGTTTTTTAACTACCGAAACTCAATGTTTTAAGCTGCTGTCTTGGCCAGGCTTCCCTCGGAAAAGAGATCATTGTGTCTCAATGGGACCGACCTGGTTAAATAAAGGCTAAATTCAAAAAAAAAAAAATCCTTTGGTATGTATCTCCTTTAGTTACTGTGTTTGAATCACAGAACCTGCAGCCTGCTCCCAGGCTCAGATGGAACATTCTGTTCAGCTGCAGTACGTGATTCCTGCAGTATCGCTTTTTCGGAGATCCGTGTCCTCAACGGATTAAAGAAAGCACTTTAACTTTAGCATGATGAACAAGTTTTCCTTTGACTTTTCCTTTGGTGCATTAACACCTCCTGCACCATGTTTCACAGATGAGGTGGTATGCTCTAAATCTTGTCCAGATCCTTTTTTCTGCAAACATCCCTCTTGCAATCACTCTGGTCCATGATAATAATATTCATCTTATCTGATGACAATACCTTTATCCAGACCTCTGCAGGCTTTTAAAGTACTTTTTATCTGTACTGTAACCTGGCAGTCCCTTTTGAGAATAACTAGTGGTTTGCACCTTGCAGTGAAGTGTCTGTAGTTTAGCTGGTGACGTATTCTGTGGATGGTAGTCTCTGACGGAATCAAGCCTACCTCCTGGAAAGTATTCCTGAAGTGTTCCTGATCTGTGGCACAGTTGTTTTGGAGGTTTTCCTAATTATGATGAGCATTCTTCAATCATCCATGGTGGAGCTCCTCCTTGGCCTACCAGCCAGTTACCACTTGCAATTTCTGAATGGTGATGATATGTGACACAGTCTGATCATTTGGTCCGCATGTCGGCAACCAATCAAAATGTTCAGACTTTTTATTTGAAACACGGAACTACATTGAGAATCACAACACAAACTCGCTACTCAAGCCAAAATACTGCAACGCCTTGGATTGGTTGAGTAATCCCCACTTCTACCTAGTTAACTATAACACTACTTTACATTGTTAGCAGGCTCACAAAACAAGCTGTGTTAGTTGACTAGCGATGTGTCGTTGATTTTCAACAAAATGCGGAAATGTATTCAAATTTTTCGAAAGAAAAGTGTGATCATTACATCGGATCCAGACATGCGGACAAAATGATCAGACTGCGTCACATATGTATACAAATATAATCAAATACAAGCTGAGAATCTGTACTTTAACCTCATAGTGCCGTTAATAAATAATAATCAACTTTTGGATGTGGAGAGACAAAAGATGAACAAATGCTTCACTGTCACATTACTTGCACTGGGCACTGTATAGCTGTAACAGATCGTTGAATATTATAGCAAAACTACATTGTTTGAAATTACAATAAAAGGATGTACCGGTGTGTCATAGCCACTACTGAACATTGATGTTTCTCTGACAAGATGTTGGCATGTCATTTAGAGTAGGGTACATTGGAAGGGGACATTGGAATCCAGTCTATTGGAAATGTCGCTGCTAACTGTTAGCCTTCGCTGCAGTAGCGAACAGAGAACCAGAGAAGCTTTCACTACTGGCCTATTCGGTTGTTAAGTCTGACGTCAAACGTGACGTTTAGCAATTTCCGGGTCCAAACCAGAAATTCCCTGGGCCTGCACCATAGTACCATTCTACAGCGGTAGAATGACAGTTCTATCGTTTTTTAGACTCGGATCTATTCATACAACAAGGGGGACACACAGCACTTTCCTGTTTTTCCCATATTTGTCAGCGTCTTTGAGCCTCGGAAAAGCGCTATATAAATATAATGAATTATTATTATTACTGCGGCATTTCGAAGAGAGCGCCTCAGACAACTTTGGACCCGGAAACACGTCACGACTTAACAATTCGAATAAGGGCAACTCGGGGTAGGATGATATTCCACAAACATGAAAATAGGCTGACCCATCTCTTTAAGGGATTTACAGTACGTGAAAAAGCTGATGTAGGTGGCCTGGTCAATGAGACAGTTATTAGTATGAGTGATGTATCTCACATCAGAAGGCATGTTCAACTGATATCATGAATCCTCAGATGTTGCTTTTGCATTACTCGCTTCTCATGCTAAACACAGACGACACGTCTGAATACATCTGAAGACCGTGTCTGTCGGGACATGTTAATGTGATATGTATCAACATCAAGCAACAGCAAGCTTTCTGATGCTGTACGTCATGTTCACAACTCTACCCTGGGGCGGCTGTAGCGCAGGAGGTAGAGCCGCCGCCGTCTAATGATCGCAAGGTTGGCGGATCGGCAGTTCGAGCCCCAGCAACATGTCGAAGTGTCCTTGGGCAAGACACTGAACCCCAAATTGCTCCCAGATGGCGGGCCGGCGCCTTGCATGGTAGCTTGCCGCCATTGGTGTGTGAATGGGTGAATGAGAGGCTGTTGTAAAGAGCTTTGGATAAAGGCGCTATATAAGTGCAGTCAATTTGACCATTTACCTACATCCTCAACTACTTGCCATGTGAAGCCACAATGGTTAGTGGGTATAATAATAATTAATAATTCATTAAATTTATATAGCGCTTTTCCGAGGCTCAAAGACGCTGACAATATAGGAGATACGGAAAACAGAAAACAACAAGTAACATGGAACACAGAGTCAGCGAACGGGGAGGGGGGGACGGGGACGGGACGGGACAGGGGAGGTGGTTAGGGGTAGGGGAGGCTGTATGCATATCAGGGGGGTGGCAGGGTTAGGGGAGATGGGTAGGGGTAGGGGAGGTTGTATGCATGTCCAGGGGGGGGGGGCGGGGGGGGGCCGGGATGGAGGAGATGGCTAGGGGTAGGGGAGGCTGTAGGCATGGGAGAACAGGTAGGTTTTGAGGTGGGATTTAAAAGTGAGGAGTGAGGGTGAGTCTCTGAGTGGTTGAGGGGATGTATCTTATGTATGTACTGTATGTTACCTATATACTGTATATACAATAGTTTACCTATCTACATATGTCTGGATTAATAAATTGTGTCTCTGATAGATATAGTTGTATTCATAGTTGTAAATAAATAATCATGATATGTGCTGAAATCATTGTGGACAGCAGATGCGCGAGACTAATTGTATTTGGGAGAGTTTCATCTATAACAACGCAGGCAATGGCCCTGCAATAGAGATGTTGGTCCTAAAAACAGCAGTTGAAACAACTATTGCCCACAATTGATTTTCAGCTAATTCCAGTCAACAGAAAATCAGTGAACCCACATTGCTCAATAAACCAGCCATTTGGAGAAGCCCAAAACATTTCTTGGCACAAAGAAAATGCCCTCAATCTGATGCACACAGGCTGCATTGCGGAGTGGGCGAGCACACGGAAATCAAAAGGGATATATTTTTGCTTTGATTTCCTTGCAGAGAAAAGTGAGGCCTTTCAAAGGGCTCCAAAGAAAAAAGTCTTAGCATCTATGGTGTGGTTGATCTGCAGAGGTACTGGCAGGGGTGGACAGATCTCTTCCTGCCGATCCAAGACATCTCACAATTAAATCTCCCTCATCCTTTTTCTTTTTTCTTCTTTTTCTTTTTAACTTAGTTTGTTTTGAAGTGTGTTTTGAAGGCGGCTGCATTGCTAAATGTTGTTTCACTGATGATTAAATACCGTAGTCACAGCTGGACCAGGAATATAAATAATGCAGTGTTCTGAACCAATCTTGTAGAATTTGTGTGCACAGTTATCAGTTATCCCTGTTGTGTGCATGTATGATCAATATGAAAATACTATTTGGAAAGCTATGTCTTTCTAAAACCCTCCTTCTTACAGGGTTACATCCCTTTGGGAGTTGAGACCCACGTCCATGACTGAGTAATTAATAAAGGAGTCCACGTTAAGCGTGATGAATTAGATATTGACTGCGAGATCCTTGATGTGGATTTATGAAGCATTGGGGCTAGTAATTCTCCGGTGCACTCAGTCACTATGTTTAATTACTCTACTAGCTCACGCTTCCTCTTTGGACTGCCTGCTATAAGCAATTCCCTTGATGTCACATCCTCTCTCCAGAGCTAGCTATTACGTGCACTGAATTGGCTTTGCAATTACTTTCAATGACATTCTACTTCCCTCCCACATTATGAAGAAAATATCATTACCCAAGCTGCATCCTCTAGTCAAATCACTACGTTCACAATATATGTGAACATCACAAATCAACGCCTATAGGCTAAGTTACTGTATGTGTCACATCAAGGGGACGGATGTGTCCATGTCGGACCAAGCTCCGGACCTGGGGTGATAGGTGATTTTCAGCCGCAGCCCCGCCCCTCTGAAACGCCCTCCCCAACCACATCAGACAGGCCAACACCCTGCCAACATTTAAACAGGCCCTCAAAACCCACCTCTTCAAGCTCGCCTTCACCAGTTAACCCTCTCCCCCTCCCCTTCCCATGTGTCCCCAGAACTACCTCAATTAGGCCCCTATACTGTCTTCTATTTACCTTTTGTTTCTTTTTATTATTACTACTCAATCTTTTCAGTTTGTAAAGCATCTTTGAGTGTCTAGAAAAGCGCTATATAAGTGTCATGTATTATTATTATTATTATTATTATTATTATTATTATTATTATTATTACTATTATTAATAAACACAACTAAAATGCAGGTCAAGATCTCTCAGAGATTGTAAGGGTTAGGCTTAGGGCTAGGATTAGGGTTGGGGCTAGAAGTATGGTTGTGACTGATAGTAATGACTATATTAATGATGAAATGTTAATCTATTTACTATTAATTGATTTACAACCATAATGCTCTAAGGCAAATTCTCTAAACAATCGGACATCATCATACACAATAGGCAGAGGACGCAAAACACCCTGGAGTCAATGATGTCACACGTGGCAGATTTAGCTTCTGCTGTTGATGAAATCTGTAAGCAGGAATTTGTTCCTGTTGTGTATGATGATGCTATACTGCTGAGTCTACCCAAAAAAAGGCCTTGAGTCTCAACATAATACTTTAGCACTGCAGTGTCAGCACATATGAAGTAAAACGTTGTGATGCAATAATGCTGTACATGCAATCATTATGTAAAAAACAATTTGAATTTGAAAAATGTTATATGCCCAGAATCTCATAAACACTAATCTATGATCTGTATATGCTTGGATCCCTCTCTATTACATGCACGATAGCAACTTGTATGATGCAGAAAATAACATTCCGAGGCGAACATTCCGAGTGGCTGCTGGCATTTTGCAAAAAGGGCTGAATAAGGCAATTGCCCAATTCTTCTCCCTCTAAGTCTATCCATCCCTCTAAGGCGTAATTATTCCTCCAGCTCCATCACGTTGACAGGACCACTTTGAATACTACCCCCTCCAACAGAGGACGTACCAAGTGGGTAATCCTAGCCACTTTCATGGGTACAGCTGCGAGGGTAGAAGGAGGGATTATTCAAACAATGCCCGTCAGAGACAGAGTTAACGAGCAAGGTGGAGTGGGGTGGAGTGTTTTGGCCAGCTCTTGCAGACACCCTCTGGGGGGGGGGGGGGGGGGGGGGGGGGGGGCAGTTGAAAGACACACATGATCCTTGTGCAAACTGACAGCAACTGAGAAATTGTGTGTGTGTGTGTGTGTGGAGGGAGGGTCTGGGAGAGAAAAAGATGAGAGGGTGATGAATGGTGCTTGCTGCATTGGCAAGTTGGAGAAAAGAAACCAAAAAAAGAAACAAAATGGAAACCACAAGTTGATAGACGATAGGCATCTAGTTCACAGACACGACTAGTGTGCCTGGAACAGAAAGCAATTTCAAGGGTAAGGTGCAAGATAACACAACCCCTCAACTAAATATGCATAAGTGAATTATAGAACGACAGAAGCAAACCCGGCACCCCCCCCCAAAAAAAACGTTTCCTCTGTATCTTGTGTTAGCGCGCTTACAAAGTATTTCCCTGAGCAGGAGTCTTTGCCACCAATAGCTGAAGATTTTTTTTTTTTTCTCCCAGTGCCTGTGACAAGATTAGGCTATCTCCTTGTGCACATGGATGACTGGCTCCTTGGGACCGCTGGTATCACTCCTGCCCCGTTCTCTCCATCCCCAAGGCAGGAAAACATTTATTTTTTCAACAGGATTAGCTCCCGCCAGAAGCCACCTGACAGGTGGAAGCTTTAGCCACACCGCACATGCCTTAAGACCCCATAAAGCCCTAACCCCATAAAACATGTCATTGCCTCAATCACTAACATGCTACATGGAGAGCTTACCTTATGCAGTTCCTTCCAGTGGTGGGTCCTATTCATGACACTACACTACACTACACTACACTACACTACACTACACTGCACTACACTACACTACACTACACTACACTACACTACACTACACTACACTACACTGCACTACACTACACTACACTACACTGCACTACACGACACTACACTACACTACAGACGTTCCTTCCAGAAGTGGGTACTATACATAGTAAGTAAGTAAGTAAGTAAGTAAGTAATGTTTATTTATATAGCACATTTTTACAACGATAAGCAGCCGCCCAAAGTGCTTAACAGAAAACACTAGTAAAAGATAAAACAACAGATACAAATACACTTAAAACAAGGTGCAATACGAATACAAGTGCGGAAATAAAAGTACAAAAAGTGCAGTGTCGGGAGGCAGGCTCACATCAGGTCAAAGGCTACATGACAATACACTACACCCTGGTGGGTTGCAGTAATATTTCTACTTTACATGTAAGTTACAGACTACCAAAAACAGCACAGGTTGTGCAGCTTGTGTGTAATATTGTGTATGGCCAACAGTTTAATCAAGAAGTTTAACTTCTAATATAAGACACTTTTTGACAATAGGAGGTAGAGCCGCCGTCTAATGATCACAAGGTTGGCAGATCAGCGGTTCGAGCCCCGGCTGGCCACATGTCGAAGTGTCCTTGGGCAAGACACTGAACCCCAAAATTGCTCCCAGTGAGCGGGCCAGCGCCTTGCATGGCAGCTTGCCGCCATTGGTGTGTGAATGTGTGTGTGAATGGGTGAATGAGAGGCCGTTGTAAAGCGCTTTGGAGCTGCTTTGGAGCAGCAAAAAAGGCGCTATATAAGTGCAGTCCATTTACCATTTTACCATTTAACATTAAAATGTTCTGTAAAATGACCAGCTTTTCAACCATGTGACTGACAGCACAAGTAGCGGAGATTAAGCGTGAGACGGAATTGCTGAGAAATGACATGAATAGGCGCCGTGTGTGCAATAAGAACTATGAGGAACAACATCAAGTGAGGAATTTCCATGACACAGGATTCAGTTTAGGTTGTAGCAGCATTGGGACTGGACAGAAAAATAAGCTATCTAGGACAGGAGAACATCATTGCCTGCCCATGCCATTGCCTCCTGGACTCGAACTTGAATAGTTAACAGACTTCATGGCTGTGGTGAGATTAGATTCGACTTTGTTGTCATCGCAGAGTACAAGTACAATACAACAAAATGCAGTTTAGCATCCAACCAGAAGAAATAATGATATAAGTGCATGGTAAAAATAGAACAGGAGGTAGTGATCGGTAACTATGTAATATACAGTATGTGCAGAGGTAGTATTGGAGACAGCAATAGTTCAGCAGGGTGTGTGGAGAGGGGGGGGGGGGGTTATCAGAGTAATCAGAGCCTGCTGGTAAAGGACCTGAGGATACTGTACCTCCTGAGTGTCTTTGAAGGTAGGGGGTCAAACACTAGGCCTATGAATTTCAAGTTCCATGTTCTGTTGTTTAAGATCTATTTAGGATATTGGTATCAAAGTGTTGGTATTGTGACTGTACTACTGCAACTGAATGTTGCTTTTAGACAAATTAACAATAATTAACAAATAAACAAATTACTTATTTTGATGAGAAGAGTCAAGGAGTAGCAGGCACGCTTCCACTCATCAGACAGACTGTCTGCTCAACTGTCTGCTTCAATGAAAGGTCCTACATAAATAAAGCTTTACTTACTTACTTCAATTGGAATGTTTCTACATCACTATGTGTTTTATGTGCTGAATTCCTCCTACAGGGAAAACTTGAGATGCCTATTTTGGTATTAACTATAACTTTCTTTTAAGAGTGTAGGCCACAGCATCTCCATCACTGTGACCCAGGCACAAGGGCAGGTAGCGAAGTGACAGAAACTAAAGACAAAACTAAAATAAACAGGAAACAATAAATAAAAAAACATGAAACAAGGACAAACATAACCTAAGGGACAGGACGAGACGCCAAACAACAAGGATGTAACAAGCATTGGAAATGATCTTGTGCTCTTCTCCGTCACAAGATATGCTGTACCACTACATTTCAATGCAATCACATAGAAAACATTGTACCGGTAAGTTAAATATAAATGTCTTTAGAACAATCCTGACAGGTTTTCCATCCACAAAACTGTTATTGGCCCCCTCATTTATTGATTGCTTTGGGGAGGGCCAGGAAGATCATGGCTGACCCCGCACACCCAGGACACGGTCTCTTCGCCCCGCTCCCCTCAGGCAGGAGGGTGCGGTCCCTAAAAACTGTGAAGGCCCGACATGCACACAGCTTTTTCCCCACAGCCATCCGGCTCCTAAATGCCGCTGCCCCCCCCCCCCCCCTGACCTGACCCCTATCTATCTACCCTCCCTCCACCCCCACCCAGAGAGCTTTGGACTGTCTGGATATGAACACTTGAACACTTGATCTCTGCTCTTTATATTTATATTATTTATGACTCTTGCACTATGATGTTGGTTTGCACTGTCTTGTCCTGTCTTGCACCTGTCCTGCTGTAAACCGTGCTCCACTGTCCCAAACCAAATTCCTAACATGTTTACATGTCATGGCAATAAAGTCTTCTGATTCTGATTCTGATTCTGATTCTGATTCTGATTGACCGATATACTCAATCAGCAGTGTTGTACTAGCAAGTTTGGTGCATATGAATGAATGAATGGACTTTATTGTCATTGCTACAGTACAGGTACCAAACAACGAAATGTAGGAGGGGTGGCTCCCCTGGTGTTAGGAAAGGGGAAAAAAACACTTTTAAAATAAAATCACAAGAAGAGAAGGAGCTGGTTTACATCAATAAAGGCTATGTACACAATCCACTGTACTATACTGCACAGATAGACGACTAGGGTTGTCATATTGCACAAGAGTATTGTTTCAGACTGGTGTAGAGGATTAGTAGCAGGAGATACTGCCTAGTTAGTGGCGTCACACAATTATCCTTATTATACTTCTGTTTGACCATTCAGTCTTTAGCTGTCTAAAGTTAGTTATTCTAAAAGCAATGCTAGTTATAGCTAGTTAATGTTGACAGTTATTTCTTTAGGGAATTGTTTTGCAATGCAATAAATGGTAAATGGACTGACTTGTATATAGTACCTTTATCCAAAGCGCTTTACAACGGCCTCTCATTCACCCATTCACACACACATTCACACACCAATGGCGGCAAGCTACCATGCAAAGCGCCGGCCGGCCCGCTCACTGGGAACAATTTGGGGTGGGGTTCAGTGTCTTGCCCAAGGACACTTCGACATGTGGCCAGCCGGGGCTCAAACCGCCGATCTGCCGACATTGCGATCATTAGACGGCAGCTCTACCTCCTGCACCACAGCCGCCCCCCCCAATAGGTTTTGTATATCATCAGCTGACCATTGTGATTCATCTGTATATTGTCTCACTGAGTTCGACCAAATCAGTCCAGTTTTACTCTGAACTGGCCATTTGTGAAAGATATACTACTGCATTTAGTTAAGATCTAGAATGTCTTACAGGAAGTACAATGCCATCTGACCAATAAATATTAAATGCCACGCTTACTTCCCTGGAAAGAAAAGAGTAAGACTAAAGTAAAACTGAAATAGCCATGAGAAAAGTGCAGTGAGTAATATCTAAGTGTTTTCAAGTACGTACAACTCCTCAACTGCATGACCTTGCTGCAATATCTTTTCGGGAAATACTGGACGTTAGGTTATTTAAGTATAATGTGAATCAACTGATAGTACAGTTATTCAGTTTATTCAGTTTACATCATAACCCTTACTTAGGAAGAGCACATCATAGTATGAGATGTCACAGAAAATAATGCATAGAATAATGATGTTTATACAATTCATGTAATTAACCCTATCAATGTTTTCTTCAACTTGTCCAGTGGTACCCATAGGGTTGCACATTATATCTTCAGCCCAACGCTACTCTTGCAAAGCCATTCCTCCAAATCAAAATCATGTTGAGCTTACGCCTCATTTGGAGGTCTGGAGAATTTGAGATTACCCAATCTGTCTTGGAACGAACCTGGGGAACATACCCCCATACGCCTGTCGATGGCTGCTGGTTGTTTTGCAGAGAGTTTTCCAGGGCCATAAGTGTACTAAACTCAGCTAAGATCGAGAAAAACACAACAAGAAATCCGTCTGTAACCTCCCACCCTCTGTGCAATACGAGAAACTACTGTGCAATAACCAGGGGAATAGTGCAATGTTCCATAACCCTGCAATATGTTGACCTTCCTTGTGTTAGGGTTCATATACTAGTCCATATTTGTATATGTTTATAAAAGTACACAGTTACATGCCAACTCCCCCCTGTCTATATACCCCCCTGTGAATAGGCCATATAGTGTATAGAAGTATAGAAGTTCACATAATAGATACATACTCAGATTCCTACCGATCACTTATCCCCCTATTTATATCCCCCTCTATTTATGTCTCATTCTTGTTTTTTTATTATCTTAGGACTGTGTTTGTTTGTTAGCACCTAGGGTTTGCATTTAAATTATGTTGTACCTGTTACAATGACAATAAAGATCATTCAGAGAGTTGTTGCCTAAGAAAATGTAAGAAAACTTGAAGGAAAACATCTATTTTGTCAGAAGTGTGCTCTATACACAGAAATAATTGAGTTGAAGAGGTATTTTCTTGGTTTCATTTCACTCATTAACAACGGGGTTTCCACCCTTTTGTAGCTACATTTTGCAAAGAATTTCCCCAGGCTATTCAAACTACGAAAGCCTGGTCTCAACAGAATCCCAACATTAACAGACACTTTACTGAACTAGTCAACTCATCACCAAGCTCTTAATCTTCTGAATCAGTCTTGTTAGTACTGAGATAGAACAACAATGTGCAACTTTTGGGAAACCCTTTGGGTCTGAGTTGACTGGTATGACACATTGTCAATAGAAGCCTTTTTACACACATTCCCTGTGTTGACAACATTGTGGAGCGATTCCTTTGCAATCCTGACAAAGTGCTTGTGGCCTTGACGTCCCCCCCCCTCGACGTCCCACTAATGAACGACTCACAGAGGACCGACTGTTGACAAAACACCATCCCAGGCCGACAGCACCACCAAGGCAACCCTAGTAAGCCTCCCCACAATGCACTGCTCTGTTCCTGGTGGCCCTTGTTGACTTACGAAGCCATTATGTGCCCCCAAACCAGTTTTTTCTCGTGGTTCGACAAGTCTTCTTTCCCTCAAAGAGAGTTTTGAATCCATCCTAATGACTTTATTTAAAGCCGCAAAACAATCTCGGTAATTAAGGGGGCCTCATCAGACCTGGGAGACTGAAGTCAAAGGCTTAGCGGCGAGCTCAAACGTGCCACCGCTGAATTAGCAACATCTCTAATCAGAAGCACAGAAGAATAAATGGAGCCGGTGAAGATGTCTGGGGACCCATGCATATCCACTTTAATTAAGGGACCAACAATTAATCAATTACACATTTGTTAGGTGCAAGGGGCAATTAATCAGAATTTGCCACATTTAATCTTAATTGATGTGTTGTGTTGATTTAAATACACATTGTTCCATTCCAAAGGTCCTTATCCGCAATCACAGCCACTAGACAAGCGTAATTTAAGCCTGAATAGATCATAGATTAATTTGTTTGGTGAATGCTAAACCAAGCCGAGTAAGAGTTCATGTTCACCTGGTAGACCTGCCTTTTAAGTCTACAATTTGTGTGGGTTGTGGTCCATTGCAGAGTTAGCAAGCCAATTTCCAAGTGATCCATCATGCTTCTGCTTCATATTGCCGTATTAATATTCAGCCTGTAAATATACAGTAACACCTTTAAGACGTTATGTATCCCTGAAAATGGGGCCTAAATGATTTCATGAATCATTCATTTTGAAGCAGCAGGATAGGCTCAATGAGAGAAAGTGCCAATCTTCAGACAAAGCCATAGTTTCTCTCTTGAAAAGGACTTACAAGCTGGAGCTGAAAGTGGATGAAACCTTGATACTTTTCTGGTGACATTTCACACTTGTAGACTTTGATCTTCAGTCAAGTAATGGTATGACAAAACTATAACCCATTCAGTCAGGCGTCGTCTGTCTGTGGAGGTCACAGACTACTGTATCTGAATTATGACACCAACAGAACTGCAAAATTATACTTTCAAGATATACAGTATAATATAGTGGCAAATGTTTCACTTACCACACAATTTACATGACATTTACTGTGTTTTCTCGTAAGATCTTATTTTAAAGTTACATTATGGAACGTTTTGTTCTTGAACCAAAGAAGACGGATCCCCTAATAGTCAGGGTGCAAAAGGGGGCACACCTCTCCTTGCACATGAGAAGAAGCACATTTTGTCAAAATGTGTCATCCTAAACTTAAGGATAGTGTGGTTGAATGTGGCAATAAATTAATGGATATTGTATCATAAGAATACTGTATGATAACCATACAGTCAACACTTTGAGTTAAACCGTTAGGGATTAAAGTGGACATCTATTATCTATTTCAGTGTTGGCCAACACTGCTCCTACTCAAGAGCTACTAGAAATTCTACAGAAGATGAACACATTGGCCAATGTGTAAAGAGCATATGAATGAATGAATGAATGAATGAATGAATGGATGAATGGTCTTTATTGTCATTGATATAGTACAGGTACCAAACAACGACATTTGGGAGGGGGGGCTCCCCTGGTGCTAGGAAAAAAAAAACTAAAAACAAGAAGGGAAAAGAGCTGGTTTACATAAATAAAGTATAAATAACATATTTAAAATGTAATGTCATTACACTTAAGATAGACACTATAAGAAAAGAAAAACGGAATTATTAACTGAATCTGAATTCTGTGTATGAGTTATGACCAAATATAATCAACATAACTACATCTTAATGATGTATTAATTTAAGTGAAAGGAGATAATATTTTCTCAAATGTGACAAGAAGCTGGATTTTATCAGATAATTATGTCTGCTTTCAAGAACTGAGGTTTTGCATCTAATTCATATTTTCAAGCCTTTATTTCAACTCGGGGACCAGTGAGGGAGACCCTCATTTTCGGGCCGAGTGAAATTAGTCTAGTTCCATGACATTCCCCAAATGAAACAATTGTGAAATAATAATTGTTGATGAATTTTATAATACATTTACATTTTGAGTCAGTGACACAGACAGTGATATGAGTCTGGGTCCCATTGCTAGAGCAATTTTATCCCAGTAATTTTTAAATGTGTATCAATCTCATATTAAAAAAGTGAAGATGGAGTCCTCACTTAGTAATTGCAATATGACTGGTGTATTTCTGCCAAATTTACTGCATTACAGGGCCTTCCATAAGTGTTGGAACAATGATATTGTCTTCTTTTAGCTCCATACTCCAACAGTTTGGATTTGAAACTGAGAATTAGATATTCTCAGTTTAAAAAAGAAATAAGAAGAAGAAGATTGGGTTCATCAAATACAACCTTTTTTAAACATACATACTTTTTTTTGTTGCAATTCTACCTGGACTGGATTACAATTTTGTTGGTTTGAATATTTGGATGTGCGTCAAAACCCCTGCCTTGCCTGGACGGTGGTTACTTAATTGTTTGAAGCCACTATATTCTGACAAAGAAAACGACTAAGCTTTACAGCATGTTTTCTATAATACTATATATATATATATATATATATATATATATATATATATATATTAACAAAACAGTGTTCACAATGTAGTCTTCCCACCATGTAATATTATTTTTCCAACATTTGTTGGTCTGAAGTATTATGAAAATCAGTTCATATTCTGATCTCTGGCTATGTATCTGTACTGAATATCCTGACTATGCCAACAATTCAGGTATAGCCACCACACCGCACTACTATGAATGTGAAAGTGGCTGAGTACCACAGTTTAGGGTTTAGGAAACACACTTTTTCTATTGGCTATTCTTAGAATTACATGATATATTTGAAGGGTTGTTCATATCACTAGCACTTTATTTGTTCCCACTTCCATGCCCCGTGCAGCGAATTTCAAGTCATCTCACATCATGTTTTCCTTTCTTTCCTGTTTTTCTTTCTTTCTCTCTCTCTTTTAAAAAATAAAATAAAATATAGCCTGACAAATGATGAAAGCAAGTGGGTGCTGGTTATCATGGTATTGTATGCAATACAGTATTTACTGTATCTATCAGGAAGTTGAACATTGTTTACCAAAAACAACAGGGAGAGACTCATCGTGACTTACTGTAAACGAATCAACAATTAACCAGGATGAGGATGTGTCAACAGGATGCTAGTGACATTGTATTGCTTTAAGTGAAATTAACATGATCAAACATTATCAACAACAACAACAAAATTATCATAAAAGCCACAGCAAAATAAATCAAGCATTTTTTGTCTTACGCATTTAAATGGTAAATGGACTGCACTTATATATAACGCCTTTTATCCAAAGCGCTTTACAACGGCCTACGTAGACAGATTAACATTTCTGATATATGAAAAAAATACTAGTTTGAGTGGTCTCTGAGTAATAGAGTTAATTGCAAATCATTTTACAATTGCTCCTCTATTGCACATACCCATAATGCATGGCTGGAGTTCTAATCTACAGGGTCAACAACAACTCAATGACCACGGTGCAATACAGTGTCATTCCCGGTGTCATGTTGTGGACTGCCCTTTTCACTTTCAACCAGTCCTGGTTCCAGTCCAGTGTGTGCGTTTGTGTGTGTGTGTGTGTGAGAGAGAGAGAGAGAGAGAGAGAGAGAGAGAGAGAGAGAGAGAGAGAGAGAGAGAGAGAGAGAGAGAGAGAGAGAGAGAGAGACAGAGGGAGTGAGAGAGTGAGTCAGAGAGACAGGGGAAGAGGGTGTGTGGGTGTGTGTGTGTGTGTGTTTGTATTGTACGCTACGTGTGCGTTCATGCGTGCGTGTGTGCATGTTTCATGACTCACGCTTACTATCAAATCCCTGCGCACGTACCCCTACCATACTCACAGCTGTTAATCATGTACAATGCAGGACTGTCCTATGGGAGAACAGAGGGAGGGCAGCTTGCACAGTGGCACCTTGTCATTGCGGCTTTATGGAGAGGCCAAGCCACTGAACCCACAGGGGTCCTCACCTTGACTCCCCCACATTTAAAGGCAAACCTGCAGCATTTCTTGCTGACCGGGTATTATAACAGCCAACCCTCCATCACTGACACCATCTTCCTCCTGGCACCTATTATTCTCCACCAATGAACACAAGTCTCTGACGGAAGCCGAGACAACACGTCTCTCCTCTCCTCTGCAAACAAACGATACAATTGCCAAGGCTTTTTTTAGTATTTTGTAGCCTATATTGTTCATAACAATTTCACGGTGACGTGAGGTCCTATGACACATTCATTCTAATTTCTCACTCGCTGACTCTTATGAAATGATTTATTCTAGTTCTGCTAGGCTTCGTGTCATATTCTACTGTGAGGCACGAGTGGCATAATATTCAGTCAGAATTATACCCAGGGATATTTAATACACAAATGGAGCGAGAAACGGTCCAAGAAAAAAAAGAAAGACAGGCTAAGTTCTAGAGTGCCAGATGGTATGAAATGACTTGAGATTTACTGCATGACTAAGAAAAAAAGAATTGCTGGCAAAAGGAGTTGAGCTTATTTCATAAGCATAAACGAAATAAAGTGCAATGGAAAGGCATTTTTTAGGCGTAGTGATTGATGGAGAATGCGGTACGTGATACAGCAAGACTCACTGTGCCTGGCTCGGGCTCAAATATAACGATGAGTCTGAATTATTTCAATGGTGAGGCATATTTTGTACAGAGTTGCAGAGTATTCCCTCTCATTTCACAAGGCCTAATATTGGTCTCTGGCCCTGAGCTCATTTCTGGCTGTTAAAAGGATAGTTCAGGTTTGTCAATGTTAGACCTCCTTTTTCCATTTACTTGGGAGAGTTGTACTAGCTTAGAGAAAGATTCTATGGAACCATTTCATCAAGCTTGTTTAAAAGGAGTAGTTCAGGTTTGTCAATGTTAGACCTCCTTTTCCATAGAGTTGTACTATCTTAGAATGGAAACCATTTCATCAAGCTTGTGCTATTTGGGACCTTTTTATCTCATTCCTCGCAACGCCCCTGATTGAGGTTGTGATGTTACCTGAACATGAACACAGATGTAATACAGTTAGTTAATCGGTTAGTAAGATATTATATATATACATACATAGGCCAAAACACCTCTGTTGGTGTGTAAGTAGGCAGTGTAGTGCACAGCCACATATTTACAACTAATATAATTAAGGCCTAATGATGAACAAAATGTTGCTTCAAACTATTTTCTTTAACTATAAAGCCATAAAACAGTTTATTTCTGAGGTTGCATATGATAGCTACAATTACAAAGCCATTTAATCATTCAAAGGCATGGGCCTATAATATCGATGATGAATGTAAAATAAGCGCTGACTGTAAACTAATCAAATCCAATCAAGTTTTATTTGAATAGCGCATTTCTCACAAGATACTTACTCAATGCGCTTCACATGATGACAGAGCCGCAAGCAGGCAAAGGTAAAAAAAAAAACTGTACACTGTGCAAATTGAGTGGTATAGAATCAAATCAAATGATCTGATTCTGTAAGACCACTGTGCTCGAGATATACCATAGGTTAAAATCAAGTCTAAACGTTGGGCATTTCAGATTACAAATTGAATGACTAATTTCTCTAGAGAAACAGTGCCAATGTTTGCTAAGAAATAAGGGAAAGTTAACCGTTTCAAGGTCGGTGCTATCTGGGCACAAAAAATGGACCTCACTTACGTATATATGGACGGCACTTCTATATGAATGAATGAATGAATGGTCTTTATTGTCATTGCTATAGTACAGGTACCAAACAACGAAATTTGGGAGGGGTGGCTCCCCTGGTGCTAGGAAAGAAAAAAAAACTAAAAAAACAAGAAGGGAAAGGAGCTGGTTTACATAAATAAAGGCTATGTACACTATCCACTATACTATACTGTACAGATAGACTATATGGACTGTACTTATATATGGACTGCACTTATATAGCTATGCCTTTATCCAAAGCGCTTTACAACGGCCTCTCATTCACCCATTCACACACCAATGGCGGTAAGCTACCATGCAAGGCGCCGGCCCGCTCACTGGGAGCAATTTGGGGTTCAGTGTCTTGCCCAAGGACACTTCGACATGTGGCCAGCCGGGGCTCGAACCGCCGATCTGCCAACCGTGCGATCATTAGACGGCGGCTCTACCTCCTGCGCCACAGCCGCACAAACCGAACAAACAGACATTGTTCAGTCACTCCACAAATTATATTATATCGGAAGGTAAATTCATTAATAAAAGGAACATTCCCTGCGTAGTGCGTGTGTGTGTGTGAGTGTCTCTCCCTATGTGTGTGTGTGTGTGTGAGTGTCTCTCCCTATGTGTGTGTGTGTGTGCGTGTGTGTGTGTGTGTGCATATATATGTGAGTGGGTGAGAGAGGCCAGCCCCTCCCCACAGGCTCCCAGCGCTCCGCCACCCACGACAAAACTGTTATAAATTCCTGAATAACAAAGTTGATATTCTCACTGATTCTCTGTTAACAATCTCATTGTGCAACAATCTGACTATCGTATTCGGGTTCAGGTACATCCCTACGATGAACTACCCAGGAGCCTCTTTAGGTTCGTACATATGGATCTACTGACAGAGTAAAGGGCTTCTGTCTATTTCTCTTCCTCCCTAGGAGATAGGTGCCTGTCAGTCAACTTGAGTGGCGTATCAGAGGGGAACAGGTTCAACCACCGTAGTGGGTTTGACTTACAGATAAGTGAGTTTGTCATCCATCTTCTTGTGGACCTGTTTCAAAAGTAAACTATACGCACAAAAAGATGAATATCTGATACGGTCGACACAGCAGAGCTGTTCAATGACGGTCCCTGAGGGCTAAAACATTGCTGTTTTTTGTTATTTTGTTTATTTTCATTCTTTCTTTCTCTCTCTCTGTTTGGGCACTGATTCACCCAAGTCAAGCAAAGTTTATTGGTTATATCCACAGGATACTGGCTTGCAGTGCCAGCTTCTTCTCAAGAAGTGCACATATTACAACGTAACAATACAAATAAAACAATAATACAATAGGCATAAGTGTAATAGGCATAATTGTAAATAAGGCAATCAGTGTAAGATAGAATTAACATTACAGTAATAAGTAACCCTATAGTATAGTGGATAGTGTACATAGCCTTTATTTATGTAAACCAGCTCCTTTCCCTTCTTGTTTTTTTAGTTTTTTCTCTTTCCTAACACCAGGGGAGCCCCCCCTCCCAAATTTCGTTGTTTGGTACCTGTACTATATCAATGACAAATAAAGACCATTCATTCATTCATTCATTCAACAGCTGTGATGGTATTGAGTCTGACAAGTATACGTGTACAGTGTGCATTTGTTCTTTGAGTGTGTGCACTGCAAAAAGTCAGATCTCAAAAACAAGAAAGTCAGGCCTACAATACGGCAGATTTGATGACGGTATTGGAGTTGTGGCAACGAACTGTTACTTTTACAAATTAACATCACAGTCACAGTGGGCAACTGGCCAGTGTTTCCAGTTCACTTGGACCTCCATATTAAGACAGAGTTAATTTACTCTGTCTCACTAGACAGATACAGACCTGAGGGCGCATTAGCAAAAGAAGGTGGTAAGAAGGAGACTTACAGACTTACAGCCAAAATAAGGAAGTAGTCATTCAGCACTAGACAGGGGCGGGATTGAGCATTTACCGGCCGTATAGCCGCCAGGCTTGCCTAATCACTATCATCATTGTGGGAAAAAAGTGGCCTGAAGAGATGTTCAGTACAATATATCACGCATACATGAACTAGAATAGAAAGTAGGACGTGGGAGATAGAAAGAGAGAGTGTGAAGAGCCAGTGTGAGAGAGAGAGAGAGAGAGAGAGAGAGAGAGAGAGAGAGAGAGAGAGAGCAGCTTCTTCCTTTGATACAGTGGACAGCATTTTGCCAAAGCACGCACTCCGTGATTCTTCACAACTCAAAAAAGAGAGGCAGCAATTATTTTGTCTGAGACCGAGAAGGAATCATAAGAAGCCTTGTCCACTCTGCAGTAATAACAGGTCTCTCAGAGCCTTGTCACTCACTGTTTTGTTGATCAGGAAGCAAGGAGTGAGGCACTTTTCAGAACCGCCTGTACTAGAAGGTGGAAAAAAGGGTAAGGGAAGATTACAATGGAACGATGTTGTGATTCACATACAATGCAAACTACTGCGGCAGTTTGACTGACGAAATGACGAAGAATTAACAGGACCCAGTCGAGGTTTTCTAACTGCACATGTAAACAGAAGGATAGTGCATTATCAGGGGAGGCTGGTTCATTAGGGGCAATTGGACAATGCCCCACCAAAGGGAGAAGAGAGAGATTTTTTTTCTATGACTTCTAGACAGTGTTGCTTCTGAATATCATAGTCCAATCAGCTAGTGTTCTGTGGCGTATATCATAGTCCAATCAGCTAGTGTTCTGTGGAGTATGTTCCAATCAGCTTCAAGTCCCGCCCCTTTCGGGGCAACTTTCACACTACGCGAAATTGCACTAGGCTGTTCTCGTAGACTTGCATGTAAAATCTATTTTGGTAACTTCAGGCCATTCGGTCATTTGTCTATGGGGTTTTGGGACATGCACCGAAAGGGGCGGGACTTGAAGCTGATTGGAACATACTCCACAGAACACTAGCTGATTGGACTATGATATACGCCACAGAACACTAGCTGATTGGACTATGATATTCAGAAGCAACACTGTCTAGAAGTCATAGAAAAAAAATCTCTCTCTTCTCCCTTTGGTGGGGCATTGTCCAATTGCCCCTAATGAACCAGCCTCCCCTGCTTGAGGATATTACAACTGGACCTATTACCGAAGTCAAACTTCGTTTGTGGTCGCAATCTCCGCGGCTGTTAGGCTGCTACTGTTGGTGTTTTGCGAAGCCAGAATACACAAACTCGACCTGAAGGTAAGAGAGTCAGCTAAGATAAAAGCTACTTCAAACATTTAGTAATATCGTCAGCATGGTACGTTTTCTATTGTCGTCTTTTAGCTTGTTTGTTTATGTATTCAGCACACGCACACACACACACACACACACACACACGCACACACGCACACACGCAAGCACGCACACACGCACACACACACACACACACACACACACACACTCACACTCACACACTCACTAGAGGGGATGAAGAGGTCTGTACAGGGGGGTAGGGGGGATGAAGAGGTCTGTACAGGGGGGTAGAGGGGATAAAGAGGTCTGTACAGGGGGGTAGAGGGGATGAAGAGGTCTGTACAGGGGGGTAGAGGGGATGGAGAGGTCTGTACAGGGGGGGTAGAGGGGATGGAGAGGTCTGTACAGGGGGGTAGGGGGGATGAGGAGGTATGTAGAGGTGGGTAGGGGGGATGAAGAGGTCTGTAGAGGTGGGTAGGGGGGATGAAGAGGTCTGTAGAGGTGGGTAGGGGGGATGAAGAGGTCTGTACAGGGGGGTAGAGGGGATGAAGAGGTCTGTACAGGGGGGTAGAGGGGATGAAGAGGTCTGTACAGGGGGGTAGAGGGGATGGAGAGGTCTGTACAGGGGGGTAGGGGGGATGAGGAGGTATGTACAGGGGGGTAGAGGGGATGAAGAGGTCTGTACAGGGGGGTAGAGGGTATGAAGAGGTCTGTACAGGGGGGGTAGAGGGGATGGAGAGGTCTGTACAGGGGGGTAGGGGGGATGAGGAGGTATGTACAGGGGGGTAGAGGGGATGAAGAGGTCTGTACAGGGGGGTAGGGGGGATGAGGAGGTATGTACAGGGGGGTAGAGGGGATGAAGAGGTCTGTAGAGGAGGGTAGAGGGGATGGAGAGGTCTGTACAGGGGGTAGAGGGGATGGAGAGGTCTGTAGAGGTGGGTAGAGGAGATGTAGAGGTGGGTAGAGGTGATGAAGAGGTCTGTAGAGGTGGGTAGAGGGGATGAAGAGGTCTGTACAGGGGGGTAGAGGGGATGAAGAGGTCTGTAGAAGTGGGTAGAGGGGATGAAGAGGTCTGTACAGGGGGGTAGAGGGGATGGCGAGGTCTGTACAGGGGGGTAGAGCTATTCTCATGCTAAAATCGACTGTAAATCCAGATTTTAAAGTTGATATTCTTCCCCGTGGAGCATGCCCCCATAACCTGTGCCCCACCCAAAATGTTTAGCACCAGCCGCCACTGTGCATTATACAGAAAAGAGGGTATGCAGTTATTCATCCACAGAGGGAGAAGCAGAGGCTACTAAATGCTTTCGCCTCCACCTGTAAGGTCTTGTGTTGGATGAGCAGACCCAGGTGCAGTGCATATTTTACGGTACAAAAAGTGGGAAAACTAGGGTTAGGGTTAGGTGCTAGGTCTAACCCTAACCCTAACCTTAACCCTAACCCTAACCCTAACCCTAACCCTAACCCTAGCACCTAACCCTAACCCTAGTTTTCCCACATGTACCGTATTCCCACATGTACCGTAACACATACACAGAGGCAGACAGAGGCAGCGATATAAAATGTGACAGCAGCTGGTGAAACCGGGAACAAGTTGCCAACCGATGGACCGTTTAGACCTTTATTCACAAAAATGTAAATAAATGTCAACGTTGTTGAAAATCAATGAGACATTCGATAGAAAAGCCAAAATATTGCAATTGCAATGGATTCGGTGAGTAATCCCCACTACTACCTAGTTAGTGTAGAATAGTGGGGATTACTCACCGAATCCATTATATTGCAATGTTTTGGCTTGAAAACTACCTTGGAAGGCTTGAAAACTCCCTAGGAAGTTTGGAGGGAGTGTGCAATTGGCACGGATGTCCACCAGAGCTGTTGCCCGTGAATTGAAAGTTCATTTCTCTACCATAAGCCGTCTCCAATGGCATTTTCAAGAATCGGAATTGGAATTTGGAAAGGACTTTGGAGATTGCTCATGGTAGAGAAATGAACATTCAATTCACCAGCAACAGCTCTGGTGGACATTCCTGGAGTCAGCAAGCCAACTGCATGCTCCCGCAAAACTTGCGACATCTGTGGCATTGTGCTGTGTGATAAAACTGCACATTTTAGAGTGGCCTGCGACCAGCCTAAGGCACATCTGTGCAATAATCATAATGTCTAATCAGCATCTGGATATGCCACACCTGTCAGGTGGATGGATGATCTCGGCAAAGGAGAAGCGCTCACTAACACCGATTTAAACACATTAACACAATTTGAGAGAAATAGGCCTTTTGTGTACATAGAAAAAAGTCTTAGGTCTTTGATTTCAACACGACAAATTGGAGCAAAAACAAAGGCGTTTATGTTTTTGTTCAGTGTACGTCTCATAACTCAAACTCATATCAAAGGCTTACTTGTCTCAGGTGATCGAACAAAAGGTGCACACACTGTGAACGGAGAGTGAAGAGCCACCAGTGAAAGGAAGTGAGTGAAGGGAAGTGAATACAAAGCCACAGTGATAATTAGACACAGGTGTAAGCAGCACTCAAGTTGAGGGGGGATGAGGGGGGATGGCACCCCCCCTGAAATTAAAACAGTCAAAATCATCCCCCTTCTAAGACTGCCATCCCCCCTTTCCATCCCTTATGTCATTTTATCAATGAACGTGGTATTACTGCTATTTCAACATTTAGTTTTGCGCATATTGAGTAAAATACTGTGGGCGAGGGAGGGGGTACGCACAGGCACGCGGGAAGGTATTTTGACTGGGGGTGCTGAGGTGCTGTCTATATACGCTACAGGGAAAAAAATTGCCAGGGAAAACATTATAACGATTTCTCTCCCTCCCTCCCTCCCTCCCTCTCGCTGATTGCTCGTTCGCTCACACGCACACAGTGGCATAACGACGGGCCCCAACGCACGGGCAATAATAGTTAAGCACGCACGCACCCACACACTACAACGACGTAACGTTAAATATTTTACCAACAATGTGTTGGAATTTACAGTAATTTCCACTCAGCTCACAGTGTCCCACAATGTCCACAAACATGATGTTGACCATTATTACAGACAGCATTCCATGTCGATTGTTATTGCCTCTTGGAAGCCCTTCGCTGCCGAAGAATCGGATGGATCTGAATATCAGTTCTAATACGTTTCTGGCCGTCTGTTGCTCTTTCTCAACAACGTCCGACAGTAGAGCATTAATGGGAGTGTTGTTAAGCGAAGCAAGCAACTGCATCAGCATCTTCTTCCAACTCCACTTCAATTGTTCTGGCTGATTTAGCATTTTTGCTAAAGAACTCAGAGATTCCCTAGCAAGATATGACCATGTGATCACTAACATTAAAACTAACAAACACATTTTTACATTTATTACAAAAAACGCATTTATTTTTATTCCCAAAAGCAACAATAGTTATTATATTGTTTTAACTTATTGTTTGAATAATATTTTTATTTTTTAAATTCAGGCAGGAGGAGCTCCTTCTGCCTGCCGCTAGGGGGTGCTGCAGCACCCTCAGCACCCCCCTTCCCGCGTCCCTGGGTACGCACACATGCAATGTACATTATTACCAAGTCACAGACACTGAAGTCACTGACGCTATAAAATTCACCATCCCCCCACCATAAAATTCACCATCCCCCCTGATTTTTTCTTTTACAGCTTGAGTACTGCGTCTTAGTGCGTGTTAGTTAGTCCGTGGGTGAGGCGGCACAGCAGGTGGCCGGAGGGAGTCACCTAGGGGCCGCGCTGGGCAGTGCGGTCCCCAACCGTGACATTCAGCTTTATGTCCTTTGACGAAAAGTTCTGGTGGTAGGCCAAGCAGAGACGACGCCACAGAAAAGTCATTGCAAATTCCACCCAGAATCCCAGCTTCCATTCATCAGAGGGCGATAGGTAGCAACACTTACTGTCCCGGATTCCCCGACTGCGTGCGGGTGCCGAGGATTGATAGTCTTTACAGTAGCCTTGTAAAGATGAATTCTTTAATGCATCTGGACGAGCGGATGCAGCTATTTTCATATAGGCATGACTCATTGCTTTCTACAACGAATGATTTTAGTGCTGATCTGATTGCAGGTTTGATCTGTTTATGGATTTACAATTAAATCTTTTCACTGAGGCCAGTCTTATTGGTAAATGAGTGGTAAAAACACTGAACAACAGTGAATGTGCATTAAATCACTGTATTTACAAAGAGTAAACCATTTCAGTCCTCCTTTAATATCCACTTGCTTTTATAGAAACCTTTATGAACACATTACACCATTAATGTAATACATTTGTTTCCACAAAGGCTTTAATTTCAACCAAAAAGTCAGACACCTGATTAACTGATCAATGTCTTTCAAACAATATTAATTGTATCAGGCAAAGAATACTTGGTTGGAATGAAAGCCACACCCATTTGCAGACATGACTGCAATATGAGTAAGTAAAAGTAAAGTAAATATTTATTTATATAGCGCCTTTCGTACGTGAAATGCAACTCAAAGCTCTTTGAATGAACAGGAGGAATGAACATGCGGTCTACTGTACACAGCTTCTTCACAAATAATATATAAGCTTATGCCATGCTACATAAAGGATTATATAACAACCCATGGGCACTTTATATTGTGTCACATTTGTGCAACAGTCAAACACTAACCAAACTGATGTTGCTGCAAAAATATCTCAAAACAAACAACAACTGACTCACCAGAGAATGTGGCCAGCGTCTGGTGGGGTCAATCGGTTGCAGACTAGAGGCAATTATTGTAAGTAAAGGATCCACATACTAAACATGACTACTTTTCTTGGACTTAATACAGTAAAACCAACCGGAAAGAAAAAAACATTACATTAATACGGTGAAACCAACCTGAAAGAAAAAAAACATTCAATTAATGCTGATAATCTCTACTTCGACCCCATAGTAATTGTAAAAAAGCTAAAAGAAGACATAATGCTTCCTCTTTCCAATACTTATGGGGGGAACTGTATACAGTGTTACAATTACAAGTATGGCGTGTCTAGTTTTTATACTGACTCTATCAAGTATAATGTTATTTTGAAGAAGATAATTAAAGTCGTACAGTACAGTTCATCTCCTACAAGTAGCTTTAGGTGATGATTTTTGCATTGAATCCCATCTGACATTACTAGGGCATGAAATTGTAAGAGCTGACATGCAGGTGTTTGTTGTGAAGTCTTGATTAGATGAATCAGGTGTGTTAGTAATGGGTTGAAATTGGTTAAAATAGTATTAAAAATAATTGCAAATAATTTGCCGTGCTTGATTGAGTTTGCCTGCCACAATGGAGCCAATGGAATGGTCTAATAATTGCAAACCCAGGCTATTTGGCACTCCACGAAGACCCCCCACCCCTTCAAATGTCCCCCGCCCCACCTTCCCCCTTTGACTGGACCCCCCCTCCCATTTTGAAGTTTACACTTGTATTTACTTAATTTCCCCCTGTACAGTTTCTCTACTGCAAATAATAATAATAATAAAATAAATCTTAATTCTTCCTTCTTCTAGCATTGTGACTGCCAATGGCCCCTGGCCTGGGCATAGATTACTTTTTCTTGCGATGACTGATGGTTAGATGATTCATTTACTTAGACAAATCTATGTGTGGTAAGTCGCTTTGGATTAAGGCGTCTGCTAAATGCCAAAAATGTAAATGTTATTACATTATATATATATATATATATATATATATATATATATATATATATATATATATATATATATATACTACCACAAGCAAGGGACTTGAGATAAGTCACAGACATGACAGGCAGGAGACTGCATGTATTCCTTAGCCCTGGGCGATACAGAGACAACCAGACAGAGCTCAAAATAGCATACATATACAGAGTATATATATATATATGAAAATAATCGTTTTGATTATTTTATGAGGAAATGTTGATTGAAATCATGCTCCCACTTCTGGTATCCTGCTCTAAAAATATTCATACACTGTAACACACCATCCCTGAGATGGACATTAGTGTTAAAATGTCACAAAAGCCCAGCGGCTTTTTAACTGAAGTTGTTGGGGCTAAAGATTGGAAAACCACTGAGAGAACTTTGACTAAGAACTTCAACAATGAAATGCCTGTTCTTCCTTGGATGGGACGTCAGATTTAACAACCGAATAAAAACAGCTTAAAGATATGCTGAACTAGGGGACATCATTACAAACAATGGGGCAACTTCCTGTTTACACACAACAATAACAGAATTCAAGACTGCCCTCACTGACTCACTCCAATTTTCGTCCTCATTTAAAGTTTGCTCATATTGTAAATATCCCATAATTAATTCCACGAGTAAGAAGTAGCCCTGTAATATAATATTAAACAGTCTATCTTCCATCTGGCGGAAATATAACTCAAAACTCCCAATATTCAGAGCTGAACAATGGACATGTATGTATGTCCCAACATAGTTGTGCTACAGGGAGTCTTCGGGCCAGTCTAGACAGACACGGCTTAAGCCTAATCCTAGACTAAAAAGCATCTTCAATGGAGATTTTATATTGAAAGTGTGATTTAGTCCAGGACTAGCCATAAGCCTTTATGACTTAGCTCCCTATCACAAGGTCATTACAGGTCATAAACAGCTTAGTAGTTTTGTGGCTACTAATTTTCATTACTTATGCTCAAAACAGATTACAGTTGCGTAAGTTGACAAGTTGTTTTTAAAAAAAAGAAAAAAGTATGTTTTGCACAAGTCCCTTTTTTCACAATAGCACATTGTGAAATGTGAAGACAGATTCACTGCTTTTGCTTTCCCTGTTATTATTTTCAACTGGCAGCTGCTGAAGGAAAAATGATATCAGCAGAAGAGAAAGAAAAAGAGAAGCATCTCTGCCTGGCCTTGCTTCCCTACCTCCTCTCTCATCCTCCACCCTCCAGGGAGCCCTTGTAGGGAGGGGAAAGGGATATATTTAGCAGGTTTCACAATTCTGCCTGTAAATAATTACTTATAATAGTGGCTGCAAAGCTGCCTGCTCACACGATTGGAGGGGTGTGCTGCATCACACTTCAAAGGCAAGCCGGGGGAGGAGAACCTACGTCACAGTGAGATCTGCAGAGGACCCTTGGTGATACAAGGCCTGAGCCTAAACCCCACCGCATCGTAATGAAGGGATGAGTCTTGCATGGGGATGGAATAAGAAACATGACCGGGCACATTTTATGTTACCCTTTGTCAGAATTACATGATCCCTTAAAGTGATGCTACAGGATCATTTGTACAATTTCAGCCTACAGTTTTTAACAGTGCTAATACCCAGAAACGGGTCCCCATCGGGTGTCCTTAGTGTGGTGCGTATGCGTGTGGATTTCACGCAGGCCAAAGCCATGGACACCCTATACAAAATTCAACTTAACGGTAATGCTGTATATATAATAATAATGGAAATGTAGAATACATTCTTAAATCACTCTGTTATCAGGGTTGGCTAACTGTAATTAGTGGGGTGAAATTGTTCAATGTCTTCGAGATGATTCAGGAATGACACTTCAAACATGCTACTTAAGTGCACTAAAATAAGAAAACAGTCTTGCTTTTTAGCTATTAGGAGCCCAAATCCGATGGCCAGTCAGGCAAACATTTTCACTGATCACAGCAGATGAGAAGGGCTGATTTGCTATACTCTCCCTCGCTGTCCCTGACTCTAGCCCCACCTGCTTGCTCTCATTATCCCTCCACAGCCCTGTCAAATGTATTTTTGTCATTGCACATGGCATGGAAATGTATTTTGAGTGAATTGAGAGCTTTCACGAATCAGTCATGTGAAACACATCCAACACGCACTTGCGGTGCACTTGGAGTGGGAAAATTAACGACACAAACGGCATTTGTTGCATGAGTGTGAGAGCGCTGTATCTCATATAGCCTACTGCTAATGATCAACTGAGAAAGATAATATTGCTATAATAATAATAATACATTAGACTTATATAGCGCTTTTCTAGACACTCAAAGACGCTTTACAAACTGAAAAGATTGAGTAGTAATAATAAAAAGAAACAAAATAAATAAATAAAAGAGAGTATAGGGGTCTAATACATTTTTAGATTAATACATTTAAATCTAGGTGTCTTTGTAGGACAATCTACTCTGTATACTGCAATTACACCTAGATTTCGGGCGGAGAAGCGGCGAACAAGCAATGCCAGCGTCCTCTCACGACCGGCATTTTAATAAAAGCTATGTGTTTATTATTATGCAACTTCTGATTATCTGCCCACCCCACCGGTTAAATGGTCGGGGAACACTGCCACATGTATGTCTGGCATAATTTCATGAAGTGTCCATGATTTGTTATAAATGAAGATTTCTCTGAGGACATAATTTAGAATTTGTCTGACCGGACTTTAATATTTTCTCCTTTCTAAATTGAAACAACAATTCATAGGCTACTCCTCACATAAGACAACATAATTGACTTTAATACAAATTAAATTAAAATATACAATTAATATCAGCTCACAAATTGGCCAAGTGAATGAGACAGAGATATGAGGTACTGTTTCTCAACCGTGCTTTGCTCAATGATGGCAAGCCACATTCAAAACAAGCTGTTTCCTGGCTTTTAAAGCAATTGAAATATGCACAAAAGGGTTCAAAATGTCTGCAATTTTGTCAGTTTGATCGCCTACTACACAGAGTGACATCACAAGATTTGAACACAGGGCAAGGGGAACGTTTGTACGTCATGTCTCTAATGGACGGCGAGGACAACCAAGGACATGCAAGTATGTCTCAGGCATACGCGACTACAGAACAATCATCAGATACTTGTGATAACATTGTTAATGTGGATCCCGGGTTTACATTCAAAGGTGTAACTAATGCACAAGGTATTTGATATCTGGGATAGGGCAGAGGAAAGTATGTTAGAGCATAGTGCTAGATAGGAGTGGGCCTGTTAGGTCCCCAGCAGTAAAGGCTCATGGGCCAGGTATAACCAGTAGCCAATCAGAGGACGTTTCCAGGAAAGCTTCAACATTTACCAGGAACATTTTTGTTTTGAGTGAATGGTACCCTATTGTTGGATATACTAGATATACC
This sequence comes from Nansenia antarctica, assembly GCF_963989245.1. Classification (NCBI taxonomy): domain Eukaryota; kingdom Metazoa; phylum Chordata; class Actinopteri; order Argentiniformes; family Microstomatidae; genus Nansenia; species Nansenia antarctica. The sequence goes on along the minus strand of NC_137684.1, from coordinate 25,844,159 downwards.
ACTTTAAAACAGACGTTTAAAACATGTACCTTATAGCATACTTACTGTTGTTACATGTATTAGATTTATACTTACTGTTGTTTATGGGGAATAATAGGATTATTATTCAAAATATCCATTAATATTCACAATTCCAGCTATATAATCTGTTTAAAATGACTACATAAACATTTACATTAGTTCAAAGGCACTGTGTTATTCCTCTTTGGTGTGTGTGGCTCCAACAAGACTTTGAATGCTCTGCGTTGCTAATACCATCTCTTTTCGGTGAATACATTTGCACCCTGATTTCTCATTTACATTTCTGCAACATTTGTACACTGTCAATGTAGCAGACAGTGTCTGAACCCTATGGAAAACCCAATTGTCTACTAGACTAAGAGGACATTGTTAAGGTCTGAGGGTGAAGTATTGACTGTGAGTTGCAGTTTCAATTTCATATTCAAATGTCCAATCCCATATCCAACTCTTCATTCCAAACTCCTGCACTTGTGTGGAGTATTGGAGAAGTATCACAGATGTGTGTGAGAATTCCAGGTGGAGCTATTAACATATTGTTTACACACAACTTATCCTGTTAGATCTTCTATGCATAGGGGGTATGGGGCTAGGGGTTGTAATGGCCATTGTCTAAATTGTAAATTGCTAATGATGGCAGTTCAGCCTTATACTGTGCCCAGGGTTTTCACACCTTCTGAAACATCAAATTCAAGCACCTTTCAAGACTCAAAGACTCAATAGGGCTGTGAGAACATAGGGATGTGGGAACATAGGGATGTGGGAACATAGGGATGTGGGAACATAGGGCTGCGGGAACATAGGGCTGCGGGAACATAGGGATGTGGGAACATAGGGCTGAGGGAACATGCCTGCCCTTACGCTCCTCTCCAATGCCACCGTATGACTCACTGGCACAATGCCTTCGTCTTCTCTCCCAGCCACAAATTCAGCCACAACAGAGTCCAGAACGGTCCAACAATTCAAACGGCAGCTTAGATAAATCGTGGATGTTTGATCCGTCGCTGACTTTGTAATGAGGGGGGGAACCTGTGTGGAAGAAAATGGGTAAACTGGACTTCTAGAAAAGGAGACCATGCTGAGATAAAAATACCCACAGGCGCTGTTTTTTTCTGGCAGAGGGTAGTACTTCCTATTTAAACAGTGCCCATGTCCTCTCCAGCCAAGTGCTAGGAACTAAAATAGAATGCACACGTCTGGTGCCAAGCTGTTCCGCCAATGGGCCATGTCTAGTTTAAGCTTAATGAAAATAGTGTGCTTTTGTCCTTGGAATACCACCATAGGGATGACACTCTTTCCATAGTGATTATGTGTGTGTGTGTGTGTGTTGTACTAAACGTTCTCCTGTGATTATCCACACGGCTGGAACACTGGTCATTCAAACTGTTATATTGTCAAATATCTGTCAGTTTGTGCATCAACAGATCGGCTTCACGAGCGATGATTACGGCTAGCGCTTTGCCACTGGCCCACTTAACTCCCCCATGGTCTATTTCTGGGATTGCAGCCAAGTACAGTATATGCATGTATGTTGTGAATTCCAAAGATAAGTTTCGGTTTAATTTAAACTGAAAATAACAATTTCTGACTACCCTTTACGAGACATATACATACATGTATGTCATACATACATACATATACATACTCCTCAGTAGAGAGAGGACGCTGGCGTTGCTTGTTCGCCGCTTCTCCGCCCGAAATCTAGGTGTAATTGCAGTATACAGAGTAGATTGTCCTACAAAGACTTTAAGACGAATGAATCTATCCTTTTGATTCTTTTTATTTTACTACTCGACCTTTTCAGTTTGTAAAGCGTCTTTGAGTGTCTAGAAAAGCGCTATATAAGTCTAATGTATTATTATTATTATTTTCATTATGTATTATGTATACATGTGACGTTACCACACTAGCTTAAACCTGCCACAGCACTTTGCCTCGAGTACCACACAGTATGCAGCACTCTTATTCAGACAAACAGAGCTCAGCTGACACCAAGATCTCAGGTGTCTCTCCCCCAAGGCCAAATGACTCAGGACAGTCCTGCCAGGGAGACCGTGATCAACACTGAAAGAGCACCTCACAGCGACTCACTGTGCCAACACACAGAACCACAGAGAGAGGAGGGAAGAAGAGACAGTAAGAGGAGGAGAGAGAGACAAAGAGAGAGGGAGTGGGGAGGAAGAGAGGGGATTGAATGAAAAGAGATAGGGAAGGGAAGGATAATGAGTGAGACAGAGGGATAGAAAGAGAGAGGCAAAACATATCTAAAGCTACCCAGTAAACAAAAAGTCCAAAAGACGTCCTCAGGGAAGCCGGAATGTGGGTTCAGATGACGTCTTTCTAGGACGTCCAGATGACGTCTTTAGGACGTCTTATGGACTACAGAAGACGATTCTGTAGTCCATAAGACGTCCTAAAAGACGTCATCTGTCACACACACTTGTCAGCCTGGAGTCAGGAATCTGTTGACCAGCACAATACTGGGGATGAGCATGCCTGAGAAGCTAATGAGTAGAGACGCTGCCAGCCTGAATCAAGGGTCAACTTTGTTGCCCAAGATGTGCCACACTGTAAATCAAACATACCTGTGAAGAATTACCTGCAAAAATAAAATGTGCAGATACATGTCAGGGTTCGACAAACGCTTGCCCGGAGCAAGTTAAAAAATCGTAATAAGATATTATTAAAGTGTGCTGATGCGACAGGTGATCGACATCTGCTTTAATAATATCTTCACTCCACGACCATCTAGTCTGGTCTGGCGCCTGCGCCGTCTGTTGTTCTTCCTGCACACAGGTACAAATATCCAGGATCCAGCAGCGTCGTCAGGCTCACGCAAACAAACCCGACGATTTTTTTAATTGTTCCGGGCAAGCGGGCAACTGGGCAAGCGTTACTGTCGAACCCTGCATGTAGTGTGTTCTCAATAACCTGTGTTGTTGAGGAAAGTAGTAAATAAATAACTTCATTTGGAATGGAAACCCTTTTTCCATTCCAAATAAAGCATAGAAAAACACTCAAGGTTCAAATTGTTCGAACGGGTGACGTTGGGGTTGCAAGTCGTGCTTATACTCCCCAACCACCAACACACCTCCTAGCATAGCAATATTTATTTTGTAGCTTTGAGCCGCTGATAATGGGTTTTTTAAACATTTATGTTGCGCTGACACATGTAGTAAGTCATATGACCTACTGTGATGCATGTTAGGCTAGATGCCTTAGGTTAGATGCCATCTGATTTTATTTTAGCTACTGTATTTTTGTGTTTATTTTACCCCATAACCTGATTTCTACCATTAGGAAATGTAGCCCTGCTACGTCTGGCAGGGGAACCACCAACGGAAATTAGCCTATGGCTATAATTGGGTAAATTTACACTGATGATATGTACGCATTCCATTTAAGTGTTCATTAATGTACTGTCCCCCCCTTGAACAAATAAATAAAAATCTAATCAAATCAAATCACACTGGTTGTCCATGGAGGTAAATATCTTGATCTAAATTCTGCAGCATTACTTCATGTAGGATAGCTTACGGAATGGTTGATGAGATCAGGCTGACCAAATATAATACATTCTTTTTTTTAAAGTAATGACACATTACTCAGACACCACATACTGTATCAATACTGAATATTCATTGTTTGTTTTGTGCCTGTGAGAACAGACACATGGGCTTTCCACAAGTCATTTCCATAAAATCAATTAAGGCAGGCAAGAACTGAATCTTCTTCATATTTAGCATGTGCGTGCCTGATCAGTCTATTAGACTTGTGTGTTGAATAATGCACCTATAAAACCGCAAGGTGTCGACAATTAATAGTGCTCTTGGTTAAACCTCATTTGCCTCTAAATCGTTTGCTCTGTTGTTCTCTGAAAAATGGATGCAAGTGTGCAAAGGGCTAAGCCACATCTAATTGGAAGTATTTCCACATGAAGCCGTTCCTCAGCTCACTGCCAATTATGACTAATAATAAGTGCATAAATAATGCCAAGGCGTGCCTCTGGAAACTCATTATTAATTCATTATTTATTCGTAAACTCATATTCAGAAACAAGAGCATACATAAGCTCCTGCTCAAGTTAATCCATTGTCTATCTTTGACATTTTTCAATTAAGTTGATAAAAAGGTAACAGAGAAAATCCATTAGAAGCAAGTTGGAGAGTTAATCCTAAAACCCAGATTATATCACACCATTTCCAAGCCTATTAAACATGGGCGCCATTGAATCTGTCTGTGACTTGGGCATGAACTACATTAGTCTAAAGCATCTACTTGCCAAGACGCCTAGATATCATGTCATCTTTTTTTTCTCCAGTTGTTTTGGTTTGTGAGCCCTTTCTTGATATCTCCACTGGTCAAATAGATAGGTTTGTGTACAAACAGTACACTGTGTGTGGGCATGTGCATGTGAATGGATGCGTGCTTTTAATGTTAATAACATTTCGTGACCGTAGAATGATAAGGTTCTATCTCCGTTTAGGGTAGTTCAGAGATATTGAGCGTCAAAGTTTTTACACTCCATTATGTTTTGTGAGATGGAACCTTTGTATTTTATGAATTACTAACTAAAAAATGTCAACATTTAAAAAATAACACCACACAGGCATTAATAAACACCTAATGGATCAGATTATGTAAAAAAAACTCAAATTTGACAAAAATGGAGATAGAACCTTATAATTCTAACGTCACGATTTATTTGATTCCATATTTACGTTGTTTGTTAATCGAGATGTCTTCTAGGCCAAGTCTTCTTCAGTGTGGAACATTGTTTTTCTTGCTCGCCATGGGTGTGGCTGTCAGAGGCATGACATAGGCATGACAAGGGGCTGCATCCAACCTGCTCTTCATGAGGCTGCAGACCACTCATACATGCTATTGATTTTTGGCACGTTTTGGCTACATGCTGTCATGATTCAGTAGAGGACTGAGTGCTGCATCAACATTTTTGCTACTCCCTAGAAACTAGCCAATGCCGTTGGGTCAAGTTAGGAACATCACCAATAGCTGAAGGCTGTCATCGACCTAGATTTACAGTAATCGATGTCAACTATGAGAGAGGCAGCAATATACACAGACTGAATTCTGAGGGGAACATTACACTCATTATTTTAAAAGGATTGTTGACCTGATTGCTATCCTCGCGACAGTTGTAGCCACAGTTTCCTATTTTTGCCAAGTGAGGTAATTACCACTTCTTGTGCTTACTGGACCATGGCAAGATTGTATTATCAGTGTTCAAGGTGTTATGCCTCTAGTATCAGCTATATTCCAGCGTTTTAATGGACTACAAAGGAGAGTGATAGATATCGTGCTATACTGTGCTATTGGCTTAATATACCCATCATCTGTCAACATCTGCAAATGCACTGTATATAAAGCTGTCAATTCAGTTGAAATTACAAATGTTCTATTTCAAGAGGCCTTTATTGTGTCTTGCATTTTGTATATTGTCCTCACTTGAAGGTTGGAAATCGTGCACTTAACTTAATTGTTGAAATCAAGTCGATGGGATTCAGACAGAAAACACAGGTTCACTGACAGTAAAAGGCACTCAATGGAGAATGACACAACAACATCGTCTTGAAGCTCATGGCTCTGTGGCTCTGTAAACAGTGATTATTGTCTTCCATGTGAAGCTGAGAGCAGAGACACCTCTTAGGTGGAGGGTCTTTTGTCAGAAAGTCTAATTTTGCTGTACCGACAATGCAGCGTCGAACTTGGGTCTGTGTACTTCCTGGAGCATTTTTCATTAGAGCAGTTAGAGACTTCAGAGGCAAAAGCCTGTCCTTCATCCCTGTCAAGTTGCCATGGAAACAAGAGGAGCAGAGGGGAACATGGGAAATTAATTTATATTTTCCCGACACACGAGGAGGAGGAGGAGGAGGAGGGGGTGCTCCAGGCATCAGGCTGAGTGATTGTAGGCTGTAAACTATCACAATGAAAAATCACCTATAAATGTAATGACAGGTTAAGAGTGCTTAAAATAAACTCACTTTTACAATACACAGCTTGTACACATCTCATGTGTATGCAGAATGATGATCATCAGTACTATAAGTACTGCCCAATATGTAAACATACTAGTTCACCCAAACATGAGAATAAAAGTAGACTGTAGGTTAACACTGTATGACTTGTATTTACAGAAATGCAATATTCCATGATCAGGTTATTCAGTGTACACATGTATAAGAGCCATCACTGCGGGGTATCTCTGCCAACACCATTGCCAAATGTAACTTAGAGCCAGGCTTGACAGGTTTTATGGTAAGTCAGGTGTGTTCCGTCACATTCTTCCGGCATAAAAGCTGTCAATGTCTAGTGTTCAGAGTTTTCCTTTGGAGTTTGATATTGGTCAGTCAACATGAGGACCCGAGAGGTGAGGACCCAATGAACGTCAATGAAGCCATTATTAGGTCTAATAAATTTTTTTGTAACATCTGAAACATAGCCAAAAGCTTAGGCTTGCCCAAATCAACAGTTTGGACAAAAACTAAAAAGCACTGGTGATCTGCGATCGCAAACGGGCAGGTAAGCCAAGGAAGACTTCTACATCTACATTCTCTGGATGATGAAAGAATGCTTAACATAATCAAAGCAAACCAAAATAATTCTCCCACAGATCAGGAACACTCTCCAGGAGGTAGGCACGAAAATAATTATCCCACAGATCAGGAGCACTCTCCAGGAGGGAGGCACGAATGTGTCAGAGACGACCATCCACAGAATACGTCACCAGCCCAACTACACAGGCTTCACTGCAAAGTGCAAACCATTAGTTATCCTCAAAAAGAATAGCTAGGTTACAGTTTGCTTGAAAGTACCTAGAAAGTTTGTCTGTGGACAGATAAGATTAATCTCATGTTCATGAGTAATTACAAGCAGTATGTTTGGAGAAACAAATGATTTGCATAAGATTTACAGCATATTACCTCATCTGTGAGGAAACAGGGTGGAGGGGTGTTGTGGTATACATGTATAGCTGCCAGTAGTAACTGGCTAACTTGTCTTACTTGATGATGTAACTGCTGACAGCAGCAGCAGAATGTATTTGGAGGTGTACAGAAACATCATACAGAAATAACTCATTCTACCATAGCAATTTTTTAGGACCAAAAAGTGAAAAGGTCTTGAGTCTAGGTCTTGAGAATGGACACGTTGAAGTCTGACGTCACCCAACTAATTTCAATAGTAGTAGCTCTAATCTGCCGATGAAATAAGTACTTCCTCATCCACATTTTGTTCTGTCCACACACAGAACATGCTCAGTATCTACTCTCGTCAAGAACAATGCATGGGCAACCCCATGTACCCAGTAAACAAAGAGTCCAAAAGACGTCCTCAGGGAAGCCGGAATGTGGGTTCAGATGAGGTCTTTAGGACGTCTTATGGACTACAGAATCGTCTTTAGGACGTCTTATGGACTACAGAAGACGATTCTGTAGTCCATAAGACGTCCTAAAAAACGTCATCTGGACGTCCTAGAAAGACGTCATCTGGACATCCTAGAAAGATGTCATCTTAACCCACATTCCGTCTTTTGGAATCTTTGTTTACTGGGTAGGCCTCTGTTTATTAAGCATGCCAAAGGTTACCAAGATGAGAAGCACATGACAATGCTCTTCAGGCCAGCAAGCATCAATTCCAGCAACAAAGACAGACACAGCACATTATTCAGCTGATAAAACAATGCCTGCTGTAGAAGTCAGCTTCCCTTTAACCAAGGCTAAAGCACATATAGATAAGCTGCGGTAGCCTACATCGTCATTTTTATCATGCATTTATTTTGTTCAGACATTTAATCATTGCCATATTGGATACCTGGAGTGTCATTTATTCAGATTCTGTGGAAATCATTTTAATTTTTATTTATGATAAGCTCCTAATCTGCCCAGCTGTTGAAAATATACCAAGTAATTAGTTTCAATATGGCCATGATATTTCCTCTTATTTCATCATTAACTGAGTATTCCGAAATCCTTGAGAATAATCCAATCAATTTCATTGTTTCTTGTAGTGATGAAAGAGGGTCTTGTAAAAACAGGAGTATATCGTCGGCGTAGAGATTGATTTTATGATGTGTTTTTAGTGTTTTAATTCCTTTGATGCATGTGTTCTGACGAACGGCTACTGCTAGTGGTTCAATGAAAATGGTGAATAGATATGGGGAGAGAGGGCATCCTTGCCTAGTCCCCCTGTGCAGGGTGAAGCTTTGTGATGTTAGTCCATTGGTGATGATGGTGGCTGAAGGTGAAGTGTAAAGGATCTTGATCCAATTAATAAATGATTCCCCAAAGCCAAATCTCTCCAATGTGGCAAACAAAAAAGTCCAGTTTACCCTATCGAAAGCGTTTTCTGCATCTAGAGTGGCTATAATGGTTCCTGTTTGCTGTAGTGATGAGTAATGCATTAGGTTAAATAGTCTGCATGTGTTTCTGGATGCTTGTCTACCTTTGATAAAACCATTTTGATCTGGATGGATTATGGATGGGGTAACTTTTTCTATTCTGTGGGCTAGTGCTTTACTGATGATTTTTATATCTACGTTGATGAGAAAGATGGGACGGTAACTTGATGTTAGGGTTGGATCTTTGTTTGGTTTTAAGAGCAGTGTAATTGTGGCCGTGTTCATGTTTGCTGGGAGTCTTACATTATCATTCTGTTAAAGAGTGGTGCTATAATGGACCATAAGTGTTTATAGAACTCAGCAGGGAAGCCATTAGGTCCAGGTGCTTTATTGTCTGGCATAAGATTGAGAGCAGAGAAGAGATCATCTTGTGTTATTGATGAATCCAGTATGTTAGTTTGTTCTTTACTAAGTTGTGGTAGGTCAATACTGTTGAGAAACGAGTTTCTTCTTGAAATCTTCTTGATTTGGGTCTTTTTCTGATGAGCATAGATTACTGTAAAAACTTTGGAAGATTTTATTCATTTCTCCAGGAGAATGTGTGGGCTTCCCCGCTGAGTCCTTAATGATTAAGTTTGTTGTTTTTTTCTTATTATGTTTGATTTGATTAGCTAAATATGCATTGTTATGGTGAACATGAGTCTGTGTATCAGGAATTGAGTTTGCTTATTCATAATTTTGTTTAGTTGGAATGTATATTTTCTTTATTCATTCTGGGTTTTCTTCTATTGGATTACCTGAATTAATGTCTTCGAGTTGTTAGATTTTTTTTGTTCCAATTCAGCTTCTTGTTCCTTTTCTTTCTTTTTTTTTGTTAAGATAAACCGAGAATTAAATTATTTTTCCTCTTAATACTGCCTTCCCTGTTTCCTACAGAAGAGTTGGAGATAACCCTGGGGAATAATTCATTTCTAAGAAGGATGCCCACTCTCTTTTAATATAATTGTCAAATCCAGGATCTTTAAGAAGACATGTGTTGAAGCGCTATCTGCTGGTGTGTTTATGCAGACTGGTTCTATTCCATTTAAATGATACGGAGGCCTGGTTGCTAATTATAATGGGGGATACTTGAATACGATATATCATTTATTATGTTCTGTTCTGAAGCTGTGATCTAAAAGTTCAAAGTCCAATAACATAGGTTTCCATGTAAACGAATAGCCTATTTTTGCTACAGAAGCCTATGTAGAGATTGGATAGTATAATGATTTGATATGTATTTATATATTGTATAAAAGAACAATATTGCATTGTTTGATTCAATGTTTATCATAAGAGAATGGTAAACTACATTCTAAGTAGTATAATTTGCTGGAGCTTGCCTATACCCATAGATAGACATCATTCCAAAAGAATGGTAAAAATTACATTTTACCGTTTTACCTTACATTTTAACTTTGTACAACATGCTACACTGTATAAAGTTGCATAAATAACGTATGAAGATTGTATTACCCTAATTTCATCACAGTAATCCACAGTTTAATGGTCCAAATGTCCTCAATTTTGCCAATGAAGCAAGGCCAAGATTAGTCTGCTCATAAACCTTCTATTCTGAAGCTGTGCATGTCATTAGAAATATAATATAATATAATATAATATAGTATGTTCTATAGCTGGGCAACTTGGCCCTTCAACACAAAGTTACTGCACAGAGAATCTAACATGATATACTATAGCCTGCTATTTGCAGCTGTTTCTATCAGTTTTGCACACTGCTCACACATACTGACTGACACAATGTCAATGTCAACTAAATTCTACTGAATGTATTACATGCATTTTTGATTTTTAAACCACTTACAGAGAAATGCTCTAAATTACTTAAATGTGATGTGCAATTTAGAGAGGAAAACCCTCTCCACATACTCTCACATTTTGACCCCCTAAGTATGGCCTAAACATCAGTTTTACACCTAGATAATCATATTTTACATGATTTATTTTCATTGCAATGACAGCTTACTGTACAATCAAATCATAATCACACCCAACAGTCCTGGTCACATGGCATAGCCGCTGTATCCATAGCCATAGCTGTATACAAAATGTCAAATGTGTGTGTGTGTGTGTGTGTGTGTGTGTGTGTGTGTGTGTGTGTGTGTGTGTGTGCGCGTGTGTGTGTGTGTGTGTGTTGTATCTGTCTATCTGTATCTGTCTCAGTTACATAATGCTTGAACAATGTCCGTGTATTAAGTATGCACACTTCTGAAGTTTCAAGTGTTGCTCAGTACTTATCTTTCATTACTCAAACTCAGTGTTATTGCCTTTTTGTGTCTCTCCAGCCTACATAATATGGAACTGTGAGTGATGTGCTAGTTAGAATTTTAATGTTTCAAGTTTTCAGAGAATAAAAGACAGCTTTTGGAACTACATGAGTGAAAACATTGAAATAAACCAATAATCAAAAAAAAAAGGGAGCCTGGGTTATAGGTGCACAAGATAGATCAATATTTGACAACATAACAGTGTACACTGAATCATCAAAAGAAACCATGAAAAACTATGCCAGCCAACCAAATACTACGGCTAGCTACTAGGAACGTGTTTGAGTTTATACCTATGTTATCTCATAGTTTTAGCAGCAGTACGTGAGCTTAGAATTATAAGGTTCTATCTCCGTTTAGGGTCGTCCAGAGATACTGAGCGTCAATGTTTTGTGAGATGGAACCTTTGTCTTTTATGAATTACTAACTAAAAAATGTCAACATTTAAAAAATAACACCACACAGGCATTAATAAACACCTAATGGATCAGATTATGTAAAAAACTAAATTTTGACCAAAAATGGAGACAGAACCTTATAATTCTAACGTCACGCTATGTTATCTCATAGTTTTAGCAGCAGTAGTCTCTGCTAGGGAGCCAGGGTACAAGGGAGTGAGCCAAGTGCACAATATCTAGATGATTCTACCCTTGATTTTACAATAAACCACGAGTCCTAAAAAGAGGGTTTAAATCATGTGTAGAATCGTCTCGATCAAGTACAGTCTATCCACAATCCTTTGGCCGTCGACCCCGAGTTGTACAGTCAGATGCTCTCTTCTTCTTCTCCATGTCAGTTTGATTCTCCAATACGTTTCACCTTCTGACTTGTACTGACCTTTCTATTTGAAACAAGATATCGGGAATATTAATTTCAGTCTTCCATGCTGTCACACATATTTGTACAGCTTTTACCCTGGATGGTTCCTGGTGGCAGGTCTTGGTGTGCAGATGAGAAACAATGACCTTTGTGCAGGTTTGAAAAACCTCTGTTCACGTACCAACATTTGCATAAATATCCATATTTGCACATAATTAGCCAAATAACCTTGAGTCCGCCAGTCGAATGAGGTGTGACTAATTATCCGTGCAGTAAGTGCTTAAAGGAATGCTACAGGCATGGAAATAAGTCTCTGGATTTCACAGACACACATCTACCAGTGTTTAACACTAGAACAGCCGTGCCTTTTTCACCTACTATAAGAGGGGTCAAATGACCATAGTCTTTACAATGGAAAGCTGCTATTTACACACAACGACCACTAGTTTGCTGCTTGTAAATTAGCCTGCTTCCTACACAGAAAAACTAGCAAAATAGCTTTATATTAGCTTATCCTGATGTGATTTTGAAAATGTAAGGATACTGGGTGGTAGAACGCACATATCTAGGAAAAGTCATGAAAGGATAGTTGTGAAATTTGAGATGAAGAGTGGACATGGTTTTGATATCAGGTTATCTTAATGAGGACCAAGCAATGGGACCAACTTGTGTTTTTCAAATATCCTATCTCCTCTCAAACCATCATCACGCATTCTCTCATATGACGTGTGGATTTTACTTTCCACCATAGCTTTATTGTGTGTTTTTATCTGAATGTAAACTGTGTTACTACCCTTTGTGAAATGCATCACATGATCCGTGATGATGAAAAATTCACTCAGACACAGGATCAACCCGTTTGTACATCGCTGCACATTACTCATTAGGAACAGATTCCCTTTGAAGAGTGAGATAATTTTGTCAGTAGAAATGATGCTCCTGACCCTGGGGTCAGTATCGGTGCCAGACTTCAGTTCACAACATATATTTTAAAAAATACTTTCCCTGGGCTTCTAATTAATCAAATAACCCTCAACAGGCAATAACCCCTAGAAAGTGAAACATTTGAGAAGTGAACATTTCTGATGTAAACTTTGACCTACTGTATTCTCATTGCACCGGGGTCATTTTCCTACAAGCAAATAACAGAGAACGGGCTAGAATTACAGGCTGAACACGTGCAAGTGGCTGTCCCCGACAACAAGGGTAGTCAACCTGCAATGCTTCTGTTGATGAATGTTCCATCGCACCACTGTTTAGTGCACTTTGCTGGTCAATGTCAATAATGTAACTTAACCCATGGCTTAGTTATCGACCATTATATTTTTTTATGCTGTGAAAGGTATGAAACGAGGCTTTGTTCAATCAAATCACTTCCCTTTTCAGCAAATTCCTCTGAAACACAAGGGAGGTGCAAGAGATGTTCCCAGCAGTGCACATAGATCTCAAGATAGAAATAATGTTCGGGAGAACATCAGAATGAATATTTCAGCATGCGTTGACTTATTTAGACTGCTGTGATTACTCCCTGGGTGAACAACATTCTGCCCTGTGGGTGACATAGGGTGTTCAGAAGTAAACAATCTGATTTAGGAAGACAGGTTCATCTTGACAGGTCTTGAGGTCGGCCGTTTGTCTTATTTTTATAACCAGCTGCATCTAGAACTTGACTCAACTGAGTTTTTACGTATTATTATTTGATTTTTTTCAATATCTATTTCTTGATATTCTTTATTTTACATATATTTATCAAGGCTAGTTGATTGATATAACATTTTCTTTTCATGACGCAAATACATGTTCAGATACATGTTCAGTGTTGTGCTGCTTCATGTGTCCTCTATTAAAAGACTCAGAACAGCATTATGAGGAAACATATATTTTGTATTGTCTTCAACACCTGAATCTGAGGCCAGAAAAGCATGTAATCAATATTACTTCATGATGAGACATGATGTCTCTTGATGTTATTAGGACATAGCCTACTGTACGTGATATGTTTTTTAAAATATATATATATACAGTATATATATATATATAATGTACAAGACATTGTAGATGATTCTACTAATGCATTAATACTTAGTGATCCGCAACGCCCCCACCCTGGACTCCTTCAAATTAGCCCTTAAAACACATCTGTTCACCAAGGCCTTTGGCCCCTAGTCAATGTTTCAGTTTTGCTTGGTTTGTTTTTCTGTTTTTATTCTGTCTGATAATTTCCCTTAGAATTGTAAAGCGTCCTTGGGTTTTACTCAAATCCAATTCAATAACTAGTTCAGAGCGCAGAAGGGCTCTTAAGATACTTACCTCATCCTCTACATCAGAGATGTATTTTTATAGGCTTTTGGCTGTAAGTCTTTGTGATCAATTACTCTGGCATTTAATTAATATCACACTGTGACACAAATTAAAAAATTGCTCTTGAACTGTGGGTTTTAGTTGATTAATAACCAGCCATCCAGCCAAATTTTTTTTATTTTCTTTTATAGGCAAAGGCTTTGTGTCATGGCATAGATCAAAAAGTATTTGAAAGGTGCGCCCTGTATAATCTCAAATGCCTTGAAGTCAGCACACATGCCCACAACTAGAGGAGCTGACTTCCCTCATAAACAAGCCAATAGTGTGGCTGGCCATGCATTCCAATTGGGTAGCTTTTTAACACACATCAGGTGCATCCAAATAGCCTGTCCCCTATTACCAGCCTGATCTCACCAATCATTATGTACAATATCATATGTAAACTAATGTCAGAGAAGACAATGTTTACGGTAGTCAGTAGGAGGTAAAGACCCTGAGCGGGAACAACGTAATATATTAAGGTATGCAAATATATGCCTTGTTTACAAAGTCACTCATGACTTGGCTCCACCACCACTTAGAGCGTTCGTTGGCCAGCGAGCGGGCACATCTCGCATCACGAGGGGGGGTCACTAGAGGAGACATTATCCCAATGAGGAAAAGTGTATTCAGTCAGTCTGCCTGGCCAGTTACAGGGTCACAGGAGTGGAACTTAATTCCAACCCACCTCAAAGTGAGGAGAGAGGTTACAAGTGAAAGACTATTGCGACATTTCAGAGGTAAGGGACTTGGGCTCTTGCCAGCCACTCACATGCACCTATCAACAAAGCGATACTAGATTTCAATAAGTCACTATTCACTCCCAGAGAGGACAGATCACATTGGTGATCTGAGGTGTGACACTGCACTCTGAAACACATGTCCAGGTATCCTTGAAATTAATATACCATATAAAAAAGGGAACACCTCTAAGCCATACCAATAAGCACAGACATACCTTTCAACTAAGGATTTCATTGTTCAAGTACATACATATAGAGTAAACAATAACATTAGATTAGAGCCAAACCCTGAGGCAAACAATTAGCAAGTTAGCATCCGGAATGCATGTACAGTATAAGTCAAGTTGAAAATGTTACCATGATATCACATGACCTCATTTCACTGACCCAAATCCCAGTAGGAACATTTCATTGATGGTAGAAATATCATTGAGAGCTACATTTGCTAGATGTTCAGACTAGATTCACCCTTTCACATTACACCTGTTATAAACTCTGCACTGGCTACCTGTTAGGTGTAGAATTGATTTTACGTTTATTTTATTGGTTTACAAGGCACTACATGGTCTCCCTCCCGACTACATATTGGACATGGTTTTAGAATACGCACCCACTAGATCCCTCAGGTTTTCTGGTACTGCTCTCTTGACCGGACAAAGACCCATGGCGAGGCCGCCTTTAGCCACTAGGTGTGAGGAATGTTTTCTTGGCACACTTTGGGCCCGTTAATATGGATCAATCATTGCTTGAATGCCACAGCCTATTTGAGTATTGACCATGCGTCCCTTCATGGCCACAATGTACCCATCTTCTAATGGCTACTTCCAGCATGATAATGCACCATGTCACAAAGCAAAAGCTATCTCAAGCTGGTTTCATGAACATGACAATGACTGTTCTTCAGTGACCTTTCCAGTCAGCATTATCTGAATCCAATAGAACACCTTTGGGATGTGAGATTCACGGGAGATTCACAGCTTGAAAGTGCACCTGAAAAATCTGCAGGAATTGCATGATGCAATCATGTCATCATGGGCCAGAATCTCAAAGGAATGTTTCCAACATCTTGTGGAATCAATACCTCGAATAATTGAGGCTGTTTCGAGAGCAGAGGGAAGCCCTATCTAGTATTAGTATAGTGTTCCAAATAAAGTGTTCGGTGAGTGAAAATTAAAGGTCTATATAGTCCTGTTTACACAGAGTCATAATCCAATTATTTACCAGTAATCCATCATTACTGTCGTCTGTGTAAACTGACCTGGCTTAGGCCATAGTGGTTCATATTTTACCTGTGGCAGACCTAGTCATGGTTCAGGTAACATGCCGATCAGGAGTCTGTCTAAATTGTGCCGATACATAGCCTTGGAACATTATTTGTGTACATGTCAGTATAGACAAATGACTTTGAACTGTTGGGCCATAGAACACAGAGGCCAACAACACTCTGAGTGACACCCCTCATGGTTGAAACTCACTTGAAATGTATACTAGAAGTGCTGCTAAATAGAGTGGTAGTAAAAAATCATGTTTAACCTTGAAAATAATTAGTGTGCAGTCCATTATGTGTTCCCTACGCAGTCTAGAGGAGGCACTTTGAACTGTTGGACCACAATAATTAAGCAATATCACACAAGAGGGAGTGCAGTTATACTGAATATCAATATAACAGCACGACCTCGAGTCAGTTCTACAGCGCAATTTATTTTAAAATAAAATAAATAGACAACAACAGACAATCGTGGTACGCATGTCGGTTATGACAGTGAGGAGGGGGCTAGAGGGAGGCGTTCAGAGTCCTGATGGCTATGGGGGGAAAAGCTGTCGGTGAAGCGTTTAGTCTTTGTGGAGTAAAATTGACAGTGGCAGCAGGAAACAGAACGATATTTCAACTGCCGTATGTTTTTTTAAGCATGCCTGATATCATCACTATGAATGTTGAAATAATGACTGTCCTTGGAATGTATTCCATTACACAATACCTCCACTAGCCATTCATTATATAAGTATTCGCCTAATACTGTTGTTGCTGTGGAAACCATATGCAGTGGAAATAATGGCTACATAAGGTAAGGCAGTTATGAACATATATTGTAATATCGGAAAAGCTCCAGATGGCATATTGACCTTGGTAAAGTGACTGATTCCATTGTCATTGGGTCTGTATTAGAAGAGGTTTAAATATTACAGCTTTTTACACACATTTTTTACACACATTCATTTAACGATGAATTGAGAATCAAGGACCCCAATTGAAATAAGCCAGTGGCTTTCTTGGGTTTTTATCCTGTTAGTTGACCTTGTATGTAATATGTACTTTCATGTACCTACTTCTACAAATCTTCTAATAAAGTTTTCAATCAATCAATCAAAAAACACACAAAAGAGCCAATGGGGGCGGCTGTGGCTCAGCCGGTAGAGCTGGCGTCTGCGCACGTGCGAGAGGTTGACAGATTCGAACTTGCGTTCGGTCTGAAAGAAAGAGAGTTTTCAAGAGAGAGTTTTTTCATTCAATCGATCGATCTTCATACGATTTAAGTTTAAGTTACTTTTTGTTTTGAGCACCCCGACAGTTTCGTGTTTTTATTCGTTTTCATTTATTGTTTTTGAATCATAATACAACTAAAGCTATAAATATGTATAGCGAATGTAATTAAAATAATATTTTCATAATAAAAGACAAAAAAAAAAAGAGCTGGCGCCTGATTTTCGCAAGGTCGGCAGCGCAGGCGGTTCGAACCCCGGCTGGCCACGTGTCAAAGTGTCCTTGAACGAGCCACTGAACCCCTAACTGCTCCAGAGTCACCTTCTATGGCTCCGACCCCTTGCCTAGAGCATAAATACATTGTGAGCTTAGAATGATAAGGTTCTATCTCCGTTTAGGGCAGTTCAGAGATATCGAGCGTCAACGTTTTTACATTCCATTATGTTTTGTGAGATGGAACCTTTGTATTTTATGAATTACTAACTCAAAAATGTCAACATTTTAAAAATAACACCACACAGGCATTAACAAACACCTAATGGATCAGATTATGTAAACAACAACATTTTGACAAAAATGGAGATAGAACCTTATAATTTTAACGTCACAACATGTTGTTGTGCAATGACAAAGGTTGAATCTTCTTCAATCGATGGCTGAGCCACACACAGAACATTCGGTAATGGCAGATAAGGAGCCGTGAGGCGTGAGGCGTGAGGTGCACTTCCATTAAGGCAACAAAATGTCCTGCTTCAGACAAAGTTCACCTCATTTTGGTTGCAAATTAAATGTCATCTGTTGGTTTAGAAAGCTGAGCAGGTAATCTCACATAGAATACCAATGCATATGTTACGGTACATGTGGGAATACGGTACATGTGGGAAAACTAGGGTTAGGGTTAGGTGCTACGTCGACTTGGTACATGCTGGCATGTCTAACCCCAACCCTAATCCTAACCCTAACCCTACCCCTAACCCCAAACCTAACCCTAACCGTAGCACCCTAGCACCTAACCCTAGTTTTCCCACATGTACCGTATTCCCACATGTACCGTAACACATACATGTGCAGGACCCACATCAGCATACGCTGTTATTTAGGCCTAAATAGATGTTTCTAAGACCCAAAGACCACTCATGGGACTGAGTACTGTAGCTAGACTCATACAATGTTTACTAGTGGCTTATTTTGTGGTGGTTGACTGCAGATGTTATATATTTTTGTATCATTGACGTTAACATCTGTCCTCTGAGCTCCTGTCACTCGTCTTTCTGAGATTTCGACCAGTCTCTCAACAGAAATAAAATGGACTGCACTTATATAGCGCCTTTATCCAAAGCGCTTTACAACGGCCTCTCATTCACCCATTCACACACCAATGGCGGCAAGCTACCATGCAAGGCGCCGGCCCGCTCACAGGGAGCAATTTGGGGTTCAGTGTCTTGCCCAAGGACAGCCAGGGCTTGAACCACCAATCTACCAACCTTGCGATCATTAGACGGCAGCTCTACCTACTGGGCCACAGCCTCCCCAAATAACATCTCATCTTTGGTCTATTGCACCCTAAGAAGCCCTGAGGATGTCCGGTTATCCGGCTAACACTTCTGTCCGAAACCCCTGAGCAGACAGAACACAGTGCTGCTCACCGAGGCCACTTGGCTTTCTGTTCAGAGAGTATCTCTTCCAATTTGGCTTAAGTGTCCTGTGCTCACCTGGGTCTGCCCCACTTTAGCCTCTTTATAACTGAGACACCAGCTGCCTCCGAATCTTCAGACCCCCATCCTCCTTAATCCTCTCTGACCCCTTCCCATTGCATTTGTGACACAGATACAGACAGACAGACATACAGACACATGCATGCATGCACACGCATACACACACACACACAGGCACACAGCATGTGTTAGGCCTACATTAATGCTTCTGGAAACTCCACACTTGAATACTGAAGTGGGGAAATAAATTACCTATGGGATCTAGTGAAGCCTAGCCATCGAGAATATCTAGTCATAACAACCTCGTCCTCGTCTGTGAAATTAATTTCACGACCACATAATTCTCGACAAAAACTCCAAACGTTGAGGAGTAATCTGTAAGTAAGACATTGTCACAGGAGAAAAAAAATATGAATAAATTTGTGTGGTGCTGTAATGTCGTGTGACAAACCATGTGAGCAAAAAACTACTTCCTATAGCATTCCAAAATGCCTTCTCCTAATACGCATGCATGGAGATGCTTCAAATCCTGCTGTGATGAGCCAAAAATAGATCTCAGAAAACAGCATCCATGACAATTACTGAATATTGGCAGTTCTCCAGCTGCAATCTCACCATGCATTTACTATCCACTGTATACCAATACTGATTAACGCCCACACTTCAATATAGATGTATTTGGGAAATCATCCAGGACTGATATAGTACGTATAAGAAAGGCCCTACAATGCATGGTTAAGCCCATGCCATGTCTTTTTCATATGTTGACATTAGTTTGAAACAAACCCACACATTTTGCACAGTTGAAGCGTTTCCAAACACATTATTTTCTCCCAGCTGGAAGACACAGTCGTCTACCATTAGGCCAAGAGGGTATCATCAAATCACTTGGGTTTTACATTAATTAAGCACGGCTACCTCAACACAAGCACATTCTAGATTCGCATCTAGAATACATCTATATTGAAGTGTGGGCGTTAATCCGTATTGGTATACAGTAGACAGTAAATGCATGCTGATATTGTAGCTGGAAATCTGCCAATATTCAATAATTGTCATGGATGCTGTTCTCCGAGCTCTATTTTCTGTCGGAGACAGACCCATCTCTTCAGGTTACACCATAACTGCTCCTCCTGAGACATCTACTAACGCCCCAGCTCTGTGTCTCCTAAGATTTCTACTCCCCCCCCTTGTACTGTTTCTCCAGTGTCTAAAATAAAATATACATAGTAATTCTTTCTTCTTCTATCACGACGACTGCCAATGGCCCCTGGCCTGTGCTACATTTCTCTTTGGAATAAGGCGTCTGCTAAATGCTAAAAATGTAAACGTTAACTCCTAATTCAACCAAGCATTTAGCTTTTGTTAGTGTGACAGTGTCAGACTAGATACAAAAAAAAGTGCAACTCCCCAGGTTTGGAGTTAAGAAACCCGGCACTAGACTGTAGAGACATTGTTTGTCCTTGCAGTCAGCTGGCACTAAGAGGCTGAGCAAATTCAATACATGGGACAAAGTGCCGAGCCCCAGCAAATGGACAGTGTCTCCGAAGACGGAGACGCGTGTGAACATGGTCAGGTCACGCTGCACTGAGGCGACGCAGGAGACACTCCTGAATTCGATTTGTAGCAAATGAGATTGAGGTCTTCTGGCTTAGATGTGTTGTCTCTTCACAGATCCTCCACAAATCCTCAATCAAATGAATTCAAACCTATAATGCGGTATTTGCAGTTCTTCATCTCACTATAGATTGAATATGATCGTTGTTTTGGATACAGTAATGCCTTAGCCTACTACTACTACTACCACCACTACCAAGAAGACTCGCATCACAGGTAAATACTTGAGGTACGCAGAGTAAGATGTATGTGCACACAGGCAGTGGTTTGTAAACAAACCATTCACAGGGTTCCCACGGGTCCTTGAAATCCCTGAAAGTTTGTGAATTTGAGAAAACAAAATCAAGGTTTTTGAAAATAGACATGGGTCAGTGAGAGAGAGAGAGGGGAATTCAAGCACTTTCAATGACCCATGTCTATTTTCAAGAACTTTTAAGACCTTGATTTATTTTTCTCAAATTCACAAACTTTCAAGGATTTCAAGGACCCGTGGGAACCCTGCGGGGAGACCCACCCTGCACCCAGTTGCCCCGCTTCAGCCAGCTGCCCCGCTTTAGCCAATCAGGTCGGTGGCCGCAGGAATCGCACCTCGGGCCAAGCCGCCCTACTTGGCACACCTATGCCTCCCGGAGGAGGCGCAGAAAAGGAGCTGGGAGACAACCAGAAGGAGGAGAGTGGGGTGCCCGACAAGCAGCCAGGAGGAGGGTGAGGGCTGAAAACAGACAGTATAGAAATACCGTTGTAACCCATCTCCCCAGTAATGGCCGGGTGTGGCCAATCAAGTGGCCCCCGGCAGGAGACCCCCAATAGGCAACTGCTCTGGGTCCCTCTCTCCCCTGTACCCTCGGGACGAGGGAGAACCTTCCCAGTAAACAAAGAGTCCAAAAGACCTCCTCAGGGAAGCCGGAATGTGGGTTCAGATGACGTCTTTCTAGGACGTCCAGATGACGTCTTTTTAGGACGTCTTATGGACTTCAGAAGACGATTCTGTAGTCCATAAGACGTCCTAGAGAGGTCATCTGAACCCACATTCCGGCTTCTCTGAGGACGTCTTTTGGACTCTTTGTTTACTGGGTTAGTTTAGTTTACTGGACTATTCCATACCGATTTTCTCTATATACGCCCAGAGTGGCTGAATCTTACCCCGGTCTCTGTGTCGTTCTCTAATTTGGGTGTGTGCTTTACCCCTGGCAGGTACAGGTGGTTGCCACACATCTTATGATTAAGGTCGCATTTGGCAAATAACAACTGCCTAACCATTGTTAGGAATACAGTACATTTATTTCCTGCTTTACTTTTGCAAAGCTCCCATTAGTGGCCAGTGGGCACACAAATTAATCATTGTTAAAGCTGTTAACATAATTTTGCAATATACAGGGCTCTCAAGTCTCACGCATTGGGCGTGAGACACACGGGTTGAAATGCGGCGTGTGAACAGGTTGAAGTGCGTGTGTGTCTCACGCCCAATGCGTGAGACTTGAGAGCCCTGAATATATGTAAGGTCTCCCACATAGAAAATATTTGTGAAAATGGAATAAGATGCTTTGGAAAGTACTCAGGCGCATGAATATGAGTGTAGATGTAATACAGTTAGAATCAAATTAGAATCAAATCACAGGTACATCAGTTAGTGAGCAATTCCCAATTCCCTAGCAAATAACGACGTATGCTCCCTTCTGTTGCTAGGACATTGTGGGGAATTGCAAATGTCTGTTATTTTTTGTTGTAAACTTTTGTTGTCGACCTGCAATTGTGGGAAACAGAAACATGTGAAATGTTTCTTTTCTGTATGCCATTAGCTGATGCTTTTATCCAAATCGACAGTAAGTACATACCTGTTTTAGTATATAAGGTCCCAGTGATATAAAGACATAAATAATAAAGTGGGAATCGAACCCCCAACCTAGGCATTGTTAGCACCATGCTCTACCAACTTTTCTTTTTTTTAATTTATCTTTTATTATCAAAAATGTGTCATTTACATTATTTACACATAACAACACATAGGAAGGCATCAGCCCCCTATCAACTGGTAAACCGATAAAATAAAATAAACACAACAATTCATTCAAAATCATAAACCAAACCCTCCATCCTCAGTTATGAAGGTGCTCCCTTCTCAAATGTCTCCTTCCCTACATACATCCTCATCACCCCCACATCCCTTCATCACCAGAGCCTTAAACACATCTCACACATCCACCACCCTCTTTTCATAACGAGCCACATTCCTTCTCAGCCTGACCGCATACCTCCCGTGACTCAATACATAATTCAACAAATTCACATTCACACCCTTTCTTCTTACCCACCACCCCAAACAACCACAGCTCCTTCCAATCCATCTCCTCCACATACCCTCCTTCCCAGTTCCCACTAATCAGCTCTTTCATCTGAAGCCGGCCTCCTCACCTTCCCATTCCCAAGTACCTCTGTATATCATCCTTGTCTTCACACCTCCCATTATAATTTTTACACCCCCCTCACCTATAAAGAACTCCACCTCTCTTCTCTCCCCTTCCTCCTCCACTTCCCTGTCCACCATTGCCCTCCACTCCACTGGCATCCCTTCTTTAATCCTTTCTAACATATTCCTCGCTGCCCCCTCGCACATGTCATCTCCCATTTCCTCTACTGCATCCACCACCACCATTTCAGGCATAAATCCTGGTACAAATTCATACACCAAATCCCTCACCTTTCCCAACCCAGCCCTCATCATTACCCTATCATACAATTCCATCCCCTCATACGTTATCCTTTGGGTTTAAAAACACTGGTTGCTCCCACACCTGTCTCACATTTTCACCATTCATAAGACACCCATGGAAGAAACTCCCCCCCCACGCCTGCAAAACGTCACTGTAGAAAGGTGCTACTCCCCCCAACATCTCCTTCTTCATCTTCACATACACCTCACTCTGTGGCACTTGAATTCAGGGCATTATATGTCCAGGCTGAATGCATATTCTACACACTCTCACTTGCCTATCACGGACCACTTTGAAAAACTCTGTTCCTTCAGCCGTCTAAAACTTTGTGGAGTATGGCAAAGATGTGACTATGCCATTGAATTTGACCTTCAGACATCTCGGCCCGTCCGCCACATCTGTTCCAGGCCACATCCGTCTCTTCATAGGGGATACAGCTATATGTGTCACTCCCCAACCATCGAGTTTGTTCAATATCTCCTCATCCGTCACATATGCAGGCAGGTTCATGAAGGATACCACCACCTCATCATTTATTTATTATCATGTAGTTCTTTTGCACTGACTTCACACCCCTTGAATTCTGGAGCCAACCATTATTTTTTATTTTGCAGTAACCGAGCCCGTTGTCATTTCATAAGTGTTTCTACCCTTCCCTCTGCATGCCTCCACGCTTCCACACACCATCTTGGTTGTTCTCAACAACTTCACAAATCACCGTCAATGCCTTCTCATAATGTCATACCTGCTGCTCTCTTTCTTTCGCTGCTCCACTGCCAATGTTCTTTTCATTATCCTTCTCCATTCCATTTGTCATTTCCATTGTATCAGTCCCAAAATGCAAAGGTCATAGGTCACCCCCCCCCCTCCAAACAGCCAAGCCTCTGGGTGAAGCCAAACTGAAAATATCCTTTCTCGGTTGATAGAAACTTGATTTAACTTCAAAACAATAGTGTATTACGTTTGTTTGCTCTACCGTGTGCTCTCAGTCTTCCTCCCACCAAACACTTCCTGAAAGGGGCGTGTTCAATCACACAGCTCGGTAGCTTCGTAACAAGTGTTCTTACTTGTATCCAAATCAGAAGTTTCATTACGTGGTAGCTGGAAACCTTACCTTACAGAATATTGCAATAGTAACATGTATGCTAAGTCAATGTTATGAGTATAACCAGATAACCAAGCTAAATGTTGATTTTGAGAGGCAAATAATGTGGAACATCCATATGTGTACCGTCAATATTGCGAAAGAGTGAGATAGACTGATAGCAAGGTACTCTTGTACACAGGTTTAAGAAAAACCCCAGCATCACATCCTTGATTTGTAAAAATGACAGACCTGCTGTAATGAAGGCTATCTTTAAGGTAAAGGCTGCATCTGAGAATCCAATCCAACTTCATCCAATAAATCCATTGTGTACCGTATGACGAGATTACAAGATAATGTGACTGATACATCAGATTACATCAGTACGTTCATGTATAACCCTAATAGTAATCGTTGAGCATTTTCAGTCAATTTGGAGGTCAATATTTCATAGATGTGGTGCTGGATAGTATGACTCACACAAATGTATTACAGCACTTTATAGTATATGTGTGAGACCTGTCATTTTGACAACACAAACATATATTCGGAGGGGGTGAATGTCTAATTTAACAATCATACGAAAGAGACATTTACCTCCTCTGAGTATAAAGGCATACAACATATTTGTTGTTGTTGTGCTCTTACTGTAGGTGAGAAGATGCTTTAATCAACCTTTGAAAGACTTTCTGATCCAAAATAACCGCTCCAAATCCAACTGGCTGTGAAAGACACTATGCTATGTGAACTTGATACCATGTGTGATACCAACTTCATTGGAATGAAATAGAGACACCAATTAGTCAAGGCATGATAGCAGGTTCATTAGTGATAACTAGGTAATGGTTCTTTGGTGTCTTTATACCCTTGTAGTCCACCCAGAGTTGCACCAAATCTGATTGAATGTAAATCATTTTAATAAATGGCTTATGCTTCATGTCAATAATTTAATAATTGCATGACAATGACCCAAAACATACGGCTAAGGCAACAAAGGAGTGGCTCAAGAAGAAGCACATTAAGGTCATGGAGTGGCCTAGTCAGTCTCCGGACCATAATCCCATAATAGAGAATCTGTGGAGGGAGCTGAAGCTTCGAGTTGCCAAGCGACCACCTCCAAACCTTAAGGATTTGGAGAGAATCTGCAAAGAGGTGTGGGCCAAAATCGCTCCTGGGATCTGCCCAAACTTGGTGACCAACTACAAAAAAACGTCTGACCGCTGTGCTTGCCAACAAGGGGTTTCTCCATCAAGTACTGAGTCATGTTTTGCTAGGGGGTGAACTATTCTCATGTTCTCGAAAAATATATATAAAAATGTTTTACTCACGGGGTCACCGTGATGCCACCGTGGCGCTTCTAGTGTTAGCTTCTGATTTAAGACACCACAAGGCACCAGGGGCAGTTGCTCAGTGGTCACGGTGTGAACGCTCTTTCAACTATGATTCACAGTGCTGCTTGTATTGAAACACCAATGCGTTGGTGTGGTTTATGAATCCAAAAAGTACTGCTACATTTATGTATGCAATAAGTACAACTGACATCTGAGTTACGTATGATCGAGACGTTTAGCGAGAAATGCTAGTTGATGGTGCAACATGTTACTTTTTCCCCTTGAAAATGACATTAAATAACTATGCAGAATTATGACTTACAGTATGACACATTGGCAGTCTGTGACAGTGCCAGCACCTGCCAAGATCCTGCCCTTCTGCCTGAATTTGCTTTTAAAAAATGTTTGTCACGTTCCTTCTACCACTTGCTGTGGGCGTGTAACCTGCGACTTGTGTGTGTGTGTGTGTTTGTGTGTGTGTGGCTCATTAGCTACCTACAGCCTGGGAGCCTGGAGCATTTCCGCGAGCATTTCTGGAAGCCAACCTAAGCAACAGAAGCCTACGTGTGCCAATAGGTTTGTAACATATTCTGATGATTTCTCCCAGTAAACATCCTGTTTGTCATTACAGCCTCGTCTGATGTTTGTTTTGGGAATGAGGGGGGGGGGATTTGTTTGAAACTTCTAGTTTAGTAAATGTGAGTGTCTCCACTGGCAGGCTCATTTCCATATTCATGTTTCCGCAAATATTTTTTCGAACTAAATAATGAGCACTTTCAACCACACAGGTCCTTTGCTCGTTTCAAGGTCTTGTAATTAAGACATTCCCTTGATAA